>NW_026695222.1:38641628-39014655 GCF_021218885.2 Marmota monax | reverse complement strand
CAGCCACCTCGTGTATTGCTTTGTGTGGTGTGCGAATAAACCAGCATTTCAAAAGGCAATCGAGTTCGTGCTTGGTGTTCGCGTACGTCGCGGTCCGGGGTCCAGTGCAGATATCCGGAAGGGAACTCCTGGTAACCAGACAAGGCTGAGAAGCTGCTCGTGACAGTGACTAGACCCAGGAATGCCCAGTGGGATGGCCAAAAGTTGGAAAACTGGTGGGCTGAAGGGGGAAGTGCAGGGCAGAGTAGCCAAGGACACCTGAACAACCTTATAGCTCCCTATAGCGAGGGGAAATTCTTGGGACAGGTTACCTTGGCAACGGGTTGGAGCAGGGGCAGGTTCTTGATAAGATCCCTCAGGGGACAATATCCAACTGCCCATACTCACTCAAATTGGCCTCCTAGATCTGATCTGACTCCATTTACCTATCTACACTGACTGCCTGTCTAATTCTGGCTTCACTGCTACCAGAGAAACCCACTTACCTGTCTCTCTTGTCGACCCCAGGAGACCAGGAATTCTTCCATAAATAGAACTTCAGCTTCAATGCTTTTCACATAAATATTAGCAGGACAGATAGTCCAACCATCCTAGAATTGCAGTCCCCTGTGGGTTTTTTGTTGTTGCTGTTGTTGTTTTGGTGATGCGGGTTGAACTCAAGGGCACTCGACCACTGAGCCACACCCCCAGCCCTTTTTTTGTATTTTAAATATCTTTAGTATGTATACATACATATAAACTAATACAATGATTCCCCTATGAACTTTAATACTAATATGATAGTCAAAAGTACTGAGAGTCCTGTCATCATATGACCCCAGTTTCTTGTGATTTCCATGTAAATTCCACCAGACTAGATTTTTCTGGAAACATTTAAAAAATAGTTCACTTGCTATATCCATGGAGAACAGCAGTCCTGAGAGTCATGTCATCATAGAAACCAAGTTCCCTTGCTCTCCATATACAGACCTGCAGAACTGTGAGTTCTGACATGATAGAACCCCATTTCCATGTCTCCAAGTAAAGCCAAGAAAACATGGGAGGCCAATTTATCAAACCTGTGCTCCCTGGCTTTCCACATATCTCATAGCAGCTCTGGTGTTTATGCTATCATAGAAAACAGTTTCTTTTCTCTACATAAAGATCAGTTGTCCTGCTGTGGTAGAACACCAGTTTTCCATCTCTCATTGTAGAGTCCAGGAGCCCTGTGCATCGTGCCATAAACAGAAAACCTGTTTTGTTGTTGTTTTGGTTTTTCATGTACAGCTCAGACACGATGGGAATTCTACTATCAATTTAATTTCATCCCTTTGTTCTCTGCATGGACCACAGTAGCACTTTTAGTACTGTCAACATAAAATCAAGATCTCTCAATTTTCACCAAGAGGCAAAAAAAAAATGTGAATCCTGTCATAATATAACCCCATTTACCTAGGATACATAAATCTCAACAACTTTGTGAGTTTCACCATTATAGTGTCAAATCTCGAGTTATGTCATGATAGAACGTCAAATCCCTAGAACTCCACAAAGAGTCCTGCAGCATGGAGATTCCTGTCACCGGTACTCCAGTTCCTTGATTCTCCAAATATGATCATGAAGGCTTGGAATCCCTGCTATTTTATTTCTCCTATTCTCTGGCTAACCATGAAAAACCTAACATTTCTATAAGTTTTGTCATTATAGAATTTGTCATTTTTTACTCTCCACAGAGATTCAAGTAGCTTTGGGTGTCCTGTCATCAAAGAAACCCAGTTCTATGACTCCACATTTTTTGAGGCAGCTTTGGGTATTAGGAAATCATAGATTGCAATTGACCAGGCCTCCATGGAGAGCCATGCAGTCCTTGGAGTCAGCCTTAATTTAAACCCTGTTGCCTGGATTTCAAAATAAAGTCCAGGGCTGGGGATGTGGCTCAAGTGGTAGCGCGCTCGCCTGGCATGCGTGCGGCCCGGGTTCGATCCTCAGCACCACATACAAACAAAGATGTTGTGTCCGCCGATAACTAAAAAATAAATATTTAAAAAAAAAAAAGTCCAGCAGCCTATTCTGTGGTTATGTACATATAGCCAGTATCTCTGAGAGTGGTACCATCAATAGAGCCTTAATTCCCCAGGTTACCATGTAGAGTACAGTACTGCTGTGAGTCTTGGTATCATAGAAATCAGTTCACTGACTCTAACTCTAATCCTAACCCCTGACCCTAACCCTAACCATAACCCTAACAATCTTACCTTAAACCTAACCCTGCAGTTAGCATTAAAATTGTTGAGCTATATTACCTATAATTCTTAGGGTGGTACTTCCTTGGATTCTATGTAGCTAGGTGGCAGTTTTGAATATTGCATTGTCCCCAGTCTTAGGGTCCTTGAACCTTTCAGGTGTTCCTGAAATGAGTGGTGAAATTGCTAGACTACATTACCCACCATCCCACATGGACATGTTTCCCGGAATCTCTGCAGTGTTCAAAGTGTGAGACTACCTTACCCATAATCTTTAGGTAGGAATTTCCCCAGATCCTCTACATTGAGAAGGTAAATCCAAGACATACATTGCCCACAATTGTAAGGGTTAAGACCCTTCAAGTGTCCATCAGTGAGCAGTCAAATTGGACTAATTTGACTGCTCACTGATGGCCAGTTTTTTAATGCACAAGTTTCCTGGTAATCCATACAGTCATCTGGCAAATTACAAGACAACATTCACCACAATACTTAGTGAAGTAGTTCCCAGAATCCTCCACAGTAAGAGGTCAATTCCAAGGACTACAAAACCCACAATGCTATGACACTGTATGCTCCTAAGTTTTCCTGCTATGTGATAAATTGCAAATATTCATTACCCACAATCCTACATGGAGAAATTTCCCAGAATTCTCTGAGGTAAGTAGGCAAATTTGGGGATTATATTACTCACAGTTCTTAGGGAGGAAGTTTCCATAATCCTCTACAGCAAGAGGGAAATTCCAATGACTAACTTGCCAACAATTGTAAGGGGCAGAAACTGCCATGGTTGCCCATCAGTGACCAGTCAGATTGAATTACTGTGCCCATGATCCTTTGTGAATAAGTTTTTAAGGAATCACTGCAGTTTGCAGTCAAAACTTGGGACTACATTAGCCACAGTCCTGGGAAGTTCCCAGGATCCTCAACAGTGAGGGGCATTCCACGGACTACATTTTCCACAATCACAAGGAGTAGTAAGCACCAAGATTATCTAATGGGCAGTCACATAGGACTACAGTGCCCACAATAATTTTTAACAAGTTTCCCAGGAATCCCTGAAGCAAGCAAATAAATTTGGAAATGTATTACCTCCAATTCTAAAGAGGTAGGAAGGTCCCAGAATACCCCATGTTGAGTGGTTAAACCCAGGACTAAATTAACCATAATTTAGTTATCCATAATTATCTATAATTTTCTAAAAAGAAAGACTCCAAAATTCCTCATGGTGAGGCCACTTTACCCACAATCCTACTATGGGCAGAAATTCTTAAGATTCCCTAAGTGATCAGGTAAAACGTGGGACTACATTACCTACAATCCTAATGGGAGAAAGTTTCCAAGATCCTCTGACATAAGTAGTAAACTCAGGAATGTATCATGTACAGACTAAGGTTTAGGAACTCCTAATTCCCTACTGTGGGCCAGCTAAACCAGGGATTACACTATCCACAATCCCAAGAAAAAAAGGGAAGCTCCCAGTATTGCCAATGCTTATCAAGGAAAAATGGGGGCATGTTATTCATAAATCTTGGAACTGTATTACCTAAGGCAAAAATGTTCCAGGAAACCCTTGGCCTGTGGTAAACCTGACACTGTATTTAAATCTTTATGGGGGGAGGAATCTCCCAGAATCCCCCAGTAAGTGATAAACCCAAGACTGCATTACCCACAATCCTCACTGGGAGAGTAACAAGTCCACAGGAAAGAAAGCTTCCACAAGTCCCCTAGTGTGTAATATGTGGGACTACATGACCCACAATTCTATAGCACAGGAAGTTCCCAGAATTCTTTGAATGGAGAGGGCAAATCATGGGACTACATTATCCAAAATCCTCAGGGAGGAGGCTCCCAGAATATCCAGCAGTGGGCAGGAAATTTGGACTACATTACCCATAATCCTCACTTGAGACCCTACTGCTATCAGGGAAAAATCTGGGACATTATCAATAATACTAAAATGGAGGAAGTGGGATACTGGGAACTTCCTCCATTTTAGGATTATGGGTAATGGTGTCCCCCTCCCCCTCCAAAGTGGTTATGTCTAGAACTATAATACCCATAATTATATGGGCTCAAAGCACCCAGGATTCCCCAGTGAGCAGTAAATCTGAAATTACATTACTAATAATTCTTAGGGGAAGTGTCTCCCAGGACAGCCATCAGTGAGTAAGCAAATAATGGAACTTTAATTTCCAGAATTCTATGAAGACGCATTTTCCAGGATCTCTTACAGTGAGCAGGCAAAACTTGGGATTACATACCCCATAAAACTACGGGGTAAGATGGCTTCCAGAATACCCAGCAGTGAGCAAAAAAATGTTGGAACTACACTACCCATAATCCTCAGCAGAGGAAGTTCTCAGGATTTCTGCATGAAGAAGACAAAGTATGAGACTACATTACCCACAATTCAAATAGGGAGAAAGCTCCCACAATTCCCCACTAATAGTACAAATTATGTGACTACATTACCCACAATTCTGAGGGGGAGGAAGTTCCCAGAATTCCCCAAAGTGAGTGGTATGCTCCTGACTACTTCACCCATCATTCTCAGGGAAGGAGGCACCCAAAATACCAAGTGGTGAGTGGAGAAATACTGGGACTATGTTACCCATAATACTAAAGGGGAGGAAGTTTCCAAGATCCTTTGCACAAAGAGGACAAATCATGGGACTACATTACCCACAATTCTATTGGGTGGAATTCCCAGAGCTGCCCAAAGTAAGTGGTATGTTCTTTACTACTTCACCAACGGTCCTTATGGGAAAAGGCTCACAGAATACCCAGTGGTGAACAGCAAATTTTGATACTATGTCATTCATGATTCTAAGGAGGGGAAGTTCCCAGAATTCTTTGCTCAGAGAGGCTAAATCATGGGACTACAATACCCACAAGTCCACAGGAAAGGAAGCTTCCACAAGTCACCCACTGTGTAATACGTGGGACTACATGACCCACAATTCTATGTCTTAGGAAATTCCCAGAATTCTTTACGTGGAGAGGGCAAATCATGGGACTACATTACCCAAAATCCTCAGGGAGGAGGTTCCCAGAATACCCAGCAATGGGCAGGCAATTTGTACTATATTACCCATAATCCTAGGAGGGAGGAATTTCCCAAGATCCTCTGCACAGAGCCAATAAATCATGAAACTACATTACCCACAACTCTAACAGGGGAGGAATCTCCCACCAGTCTCCACAGTTTGAATAAAACATGGGATTATATTACCCGCAATTCCATGTGAATTGGTAGGAGGAATTACCCAGAATTCCTCAACCTGAGCCATACACCTGTTAATACTTCACCCACAATATTTGGGGAGAGCCTCCCACAATACCAAGCTAAGAGCAGGAAATATTGGGACTACATTATCCATAATCCTAAGGGGAAGAAGTTCCCAGGATCACCAGTGTCAGTGGTTAAACGTCGACCTATACTACCCGTGGTCTTTAGTGGCAGAAATTCAAGAGTACCTCTTGGTTTTGTAAATCTCCCTAACCTTTGCTCTGTGGCTAATTTTTGCCTAGCCCTATCCGTACCCCTAAAATTACTCAGAATCCTCAGGGTATAAGGGCAAGCATGTGCATTCAGCTTTCATGGGTCTCCTGGCAGAGGTGTGTGGGTAAGATCAAGGACTACATCACCCATAATTCTTAGGGTGAGGAAGCGCCCAGAATCTCCCAAGGAGAGTCAGAAAAACTCAAACCCTAACTATTCTTGTTGTAATGTAGTTCAGCATTTTGCTAGCTCTTCATGGGGGATCCTGGGGCTTCATCTTCCTTAGCATTGTAGGTCATTTAGTCCAGACTTTTTCCCACTCACGGGAAGAGGTGGAAATAATTCTCCTAAAAGTTTCTGCCCCTGAGGACTGTGGGTAATGTAGTCCAGCATTTTGTCAGTTTGCTTCTGTGAGGTGACCCCCCCCCCAATAGATTGTGGGTAATGTAGTCCAGTATTGGTAACCAATACTGGACTACATTACCCACAATCGGCCCCATTAGGACTGTAATGAAGTCCCTGTATTTTCTGGCTCAGAGGGGTTGATTCTGTGCACTTCTACCTCCCCCTCCGTGGATTATAAATAATGTAGTTCAGCATTTTGCCTGCCTGGGGGTGGAGAAAGGGGGCTCTTGAGAACTTCTGCAACAGAGGGCTGAAGGCACTGTAGTGCAACATTGTGCTGGCTCCTGTGGGGGAATCTGGGAGCCTCTGCCACCTCAGGATTATGAATAATTTAGTCACATGTTTTACCAGCTCACGTGAGGCACGGGAATCCTGTGATTTCTGTCCCCCAGGATTGTGAGTAATGTAGTCCCACATTACAGCTCATGGTGAAGGAATTCCTATGAACCTCCCATTCCCACCTCCACCCCAAGCATTGTGGGTAATGTAGTCTAGTGTTTTGCTGGTTCTCTGTGGGGGGATCCCGAGAGCTTCTTCCCCCTTAGGACTGTGGGTAATGTAGTCCCACACTTTGCTAGCTCACAGTGGGGAGCACTCCTGTAAGCTGCTACTGCCCCCTGAGAATTGTGGGTAATGTAGTCCAGTGTTTTTCCCACATACACCTCTGTCAGGTGTCTATGGAAGCACAGTTATCACCACAGTGGCTTCTGGGAATTATCAAATCACTCAACTGTGTGCAGACTTACCCAGAATAAATATAAACAATGAAGCAGCATTAGCCTTTGCCCCCAGGCACTAGTGAGTCTCCCTGTGCTGGGAATCCCAGGCCTCCCCTGCACTACCTTGAGTTTGTGCCTCAATTTCTCCTTTTAGTGTGCTGGGTTTTCTCCCCATAAAATATACCTTCTCCCCATAAAATATACTATGACCGTGAGCATTCAAAGCCTCACAAGGAATAATTTCATAAAATTAAGTCCCACCAAAATATTACCTACAAAAGTAAAAACACAGCAGTGCTTCTTTCTCAGCACTGGGATAGTGGACAAGAGGCTTTTCCTCATTCTTCCCCCACCTGTTCCTCAGATAGACTTCAGTTATCCCAAAATCACTGTGCCGTCCACATGTAGATTCCTAGGGGAAGAAATCTCATGGTACACATGGTCCCTAGGTGTCCCCAGCCAAGGCATCTCCCTGTGAGGGTATCAAGGAAGCTCTGTCACAACAGTCCTTGCTCCAAGGTGCCTTTAGCCTGCACCCATGGTCCCTTCCTGGGTGGGTTCCCAGTTTTGGGTTAGAGTTACCTCACTGTGGACATGGGCACCAGGTGTCCTCAGCTACAGCATTTCCCTGTGTGGGTCCCAAGGAGAAGGAAGTTTTTGTCACCACACTCATAGCCCCAATGTGTCCACAGCAATGGTCTCCCCTGGTGGACCACAAGGGTGAGGGTTACAGCAGGTCTTGAAGGTTTGGGTTACCTCACTGTGGACATAGACCCCAGGTACCCCCAGACATGGAATTTCCCCAGGTGAGTCCTGAGAAGAAAGTTTGCTGTGGGAATAGGACATCCATCCTGGGCAGTCATATGATTCAAGGGGATTAGAAAAAGTCACTCTGAAAAGCCTATTCTGGCCCTTGTGGGCAGTTGAGGATAATCAGTGCTCACTGTTCAGCATTGGCCCTGCACCCCCTTGTGGCAGTCCTGGTGAAGCTCTGAAATTCATGGTTTTGATTTTATGAGGCCATAATTTTGGAAATTAAACAGCAATAGAATCCACCATACCATGTACATAGAGGATAAAGATAGAAAAAAAGCAAAATACATAGTCAATAAGAAAAAATCAATTGATTTCTTATATATCAGCAAAACTATATAGGAAAAATTGGAATTTAAAAAATAGAATAAGAAAAAATTGAACTATTCCATTCACAATAGCACCCCCAAAATTGAAAAGTTATATGTTTTAAATTACAACTATACTTTTAGAAAATCTTGAAACAATTGAAAGAAATCAAACAAAATATAAATAGAGATATTCGTTGTTCAGGTCTCTACATAATAAAGATGAAATTCTCTCACAGTTGATTTGCAGATTCAGCACAATCACACTCAAATTTCCAGAAAAATTTTTTTCTGAACCTAGAATAGATGTCACAGACTACAGAAGGACAAAGAACTCGCACATCTGTGTCACAACACCTGAAGTAGTGAGGAAATGTGATGCTGTGAAGGGATACACAGGTAGATATAAATAGAGATGAGTGGAGAGCCAAAAACTCACACATGCCTACAGGCAGCTGATTTTGTCAAAGGAAAAAGACCTTCACGAAGAAAACAGCATCTACTGCACAGATGGTGTTGGAGCGTTTGGAAACCCTATGGGAGAAATGGACAGGGAAAACCTTTATAAGGTTCACAAAACTCACTCTAAATAGTCCATGGCTTACATCAAAAATGTGAAATTATAATAATTATAGTAGAAACTACTATGACCATGTTTCATATTGAGTTTTTATTTAAAAAAAATACAGCTGCAAAAACAAATCCATGAAACAAAAAATTGATAATGTGGACTTAATTTAAATTTAAATTGTCGCTCTGCATGGTGGTGCATGCCTGTAGTCCCAGCTATTAGGTAGCCTGAGGTGACTTAGCAAGACCCTGTCTCAAAGTAAAACAGTTAAGAAGAGCTGGGAATATAGCTCAGTGGTAGAACACCCCTGTGTTTTATTCTCAGTACCAATTTTTTTTAAAAAAAATATTTTTATTAGTTATTGATGGACCTTTATTTATTTAATTGATTATATGTGGTACTGAGACTCAAACCCAGTGCCTCATGCATGCTAGGCAAGTGCTCTACCACTGAGCCACAGCTCCAGCTCCCCCCCCCCAATTTTTTAAAATAAAAACATCTACTCTGAAAAATTCATATTAAAGGAACAAAAAAATTAAGCCAGAGACTGGTGAAAATATTTGGAAAATACATGAAGTCCATCTAAAGTGGACTTGTATCCTAAATATGGTAAGAAACAATTGAATTAAAATGGGTTAATATCTGAACTGACAACTCAACAAAGAAGATATGAAAATGGCAAAGAAGTAAGAAATGCTACTCAGCTACACCTGACATGAGGAGAAATGACCCACAATGCTGTATGGAACTTCAACTGCATTCAATGGCTCGATGTAGAACCAGAACTCTCATTCATTGCTGGTGGAATGCATAATAGTTCATCATTTTTAAAAGTTTTGAGTTTTTTTCCAGAGCAATACATAAGCATACCATATGATCCAATAAAAACTTAAGAATTTAGACAATTGCTTAGAAAGTATGTCTTGAAAATATGTATATACAACATGCATTTATACACCGAAATTCTATTCAGAATGGCCAAAGAGATTCAGTGTTCTCTTTATTCTACAACATAAGTTTGCACATTGAAGCTGAATTGAACCCATTATCCCATGCCTGAATCTAAAAGCCATAGGGCACTATGGCTTGAATGTTTGCATTTCACATGTGTTTAAAATTTCATGTGTTAGAAACTCAATCTCCAAAATCCCAGAATCCAGAAAACCCACCAATCTCTAATGCCCTCCTAGCCATCCACAGTTTGGAACAGCCGAGGTGTCCCTTTTAATCTCAGCAGGAAGGGTGTCTCAGGAAGGCACAGAAGAGGATGCTCCACCTGCTCATGGTATCTCAACTGTGTCCACTGGGCCCAGCCAGCCTTTTAAGGTAGTGAGGGTAGAATAAGCTGGGGGCTACAACCCTCTTCTCAAACCTAATGAATTACAATTTAATCAAAATCCACCCTTGTCAACCCTCCCTGGGCCTTCTTCAGTCAGGTTTACTTCTCAGTACTCAAAGGAGATGCCCCATGGACACAATCATTTCAGAATTCAGCCCACACCCCATTCAGAAGGCTAATGGGGTGCAGGAATGTGATCTTGTGCACAGGTGGTGGGAAGGAGGAACACTCCCCTCCCTAGGGAAGACTTCACTGCACAGAGGACACAGGGAGCTCAATTCTGACCTGTGGCTGCTGCTCAATTTCTGAACATTTCTCAAATGCTCCCTCTAACACAAGGAGCTGCCAAACACACTACTGAAGGGTGGCAGTTTTTGTCTCCACAGAAACCTTAAGAAATTTCTGGGGACCTCTGTTTTTTACTCAAAATGAAGCTCTATAACTGTTTTTGAAAAACTGAGAATCTTTACCTGCTCCTCATGGGGGGCTGACCTGGCTCCCCATACATATTTCTGCCCAGATGCCACTGAAAGTTCAAGTAGCCTCTTGCCTTCCGACAAGGCATCACAGGAGGCCCAGATTTAGGCCAATGTGCCCAGAAAGCCAACAAAGCATTATATGCAGAGGCACCTCTCCCAAGGTCTGTCTTCCCCATGGCACCTCCTGGCCCTGTGCAGGCCATACTCTGGACTCTGGAGGGCACAATGCCCTACAACAACCCCACTCCAGCTCTCAGTCCACTAACATCCAGCTGTGAGTTGTCTCTGATCTTTGTGAGGGATGTGCCATCCTCTGGAGACTGGATCCAGGAAGTTAGATAGGCTACAGGATGCCTTTCTTACATCTCATTTTTACATTTATGGTTAAATACTATATATTCTGAAAATGGACCAACAGACTTTCTATTTCACACACCCTGAAGCAGCCATAAAAGAACCCTTCCTCTAAGGCAGGCCATAAGACTATCATTCCTACAGTCCTCTCTGTACCTGGAGGAAGGCCCTAAGACAGAAGGCCCAGAGGAGCCTGTGCAAACAGGACTTGCAGAGTCCCCAGTTTCCTCCCATCAGTCCGACCCCCTTGCCCAGTTGTGCTTCTCCACGAGGGTTCATTTCAGCAAACTGAGCACAAGCATGTGGCTTCCCTGAGTCCCAGGCTCCCCTTCTGAAGTCCCCTGTGTCGGATTTACATTAAGAGGCGGGAGATACAGCTCAAATGGAGGAACACTTGCATAGCATGAGTGAGGCTCTGGGTTCAATCCCCAGCACCCAAAAATAATAAAGCAGAACAAAAAACTAAAACATTCATATTAAATTCATTTACATGCTTTTCTCTTGAGGGTGTGATGTTGCTTTGTGCTGGGGTCTCAGCCAAAGTCCTGGTAGTAGGCATGGATAAGATTGGTTCTTCTCCCCTATGCTACAAACACGAAGGAGAAAAGCAGCCTGCCTCCTGGTGGAATGCCTTGGCTGGCAAGAGGTGACAAAATAGCCCAACACGTTTATTTAACACATAATTCCAGTGCCATGCAAGGCATGCAAAAGCCAGAGTGCAGGCCTAGGGTTGCAGGAATGCATAAGGAGGAAAAAACTTCTGAAAAGACCTTACACACCTTCCTCCCCACACGGGTTGGAGCTGGAAATAAATCAGCGTAGCAACCCACAAACACAAAGTCTAGGCACTCTGTAAGTTCATCTTAGGTTCTAGTAAGGCTGTTTCTTTATAATGACAGACCCAACCATTTAGTTTTCATGGTTATTTGGGATTCCACTTTATTGAGTCATGATATGAGTCTCTCTCATGAACAGGGCTCTCCCCCTTACTCATTTTCATGGTATCCCCACAGCGTCTAACACAGGGTTGGCACTCAACAATATTTTTTGAGCTATATAATGGGCAGATGAAGTGGGAGAAAGCAGGTTGTTCATTGCTGGGTAAACAAAAACAAGGGAAGTCAGCTACACCTCTTAAAACATCCCCTCCAGCGCTGCAAAGTGACGAAGCTCTGAGTATGCAAAAGCTGAGCTTCCACCACCTCTCACAGACTGTTCTTTGCAGGAAGTCCACATCACCTAATCAAACAGAGAATTCTGTTCAATAGCAGAAGAACTTAGTAATTGTTCAAGATATTTTCTTTTTTGGAGGGAGCGGGTATTGAGGATTGAACTCAAAGGCACTCACCCACTGAGCCACATCCCCAATTCTATTTTGCATTTTATTTAGAGACAGGGTCTCAATGAGTTGCTTAGCGCCTTGCCATTGCTGAGGCTGGCTTTCAACTTGCGATCTTCCTGCTTCAGTTGGGATTACGGCATGTGCCACTACACCTGGCAAGACATTTTCTTCTTTATACAGAGAGGGTCTGCATTGCCAAGCATGGGTTCATCTAGAATGGTCTGGTCTCAGGTGTGGACAAAGCCTTTAAAGTCTGCATGATATATTTTTTTTTAATTTTAATTAATATTCACTTTTTTTTTTTTTTTTTAGTTTTCAGCAGACAAAACATCTTTGTTTGTATGTGGTGCTGAGGATCGAACCCGGGCTGCATGCATGCCAGGTGAGAGTGCTACCGCTTGAGCCACATCCCCAGCCCCTCTGCATGATATTTTAATAATGAATTGCTTCTTCTTCTGGGATATTTGCATTTGAAGTTCTCTTTAATGAAGGTCAAATGCCCTGTTTAAAGCACCAGCAAGCAGTAGGGAATTTATTTGGGGTGGGGGTAGTGGTTGTCTTTTCCCAAATGACATATCACAGATCAATGCCAAGTAGGTCACATTGGGACTGGGCTCTCCCAGTGGCTGATTCTGCTTTTCCAAACAGCACCTGTGAGACAAGTACCTGCCAAACAAGAGCTCCCTACATGCCCACATGTGCCCAGGGCTTCCTTCTGCTCAAGGTTCTGTCCCTGAGAGTCACAGCCTCTGTACTCCATAGAGTACTTGCCTGGTGCCTTCTGTCACATGACCCAGGACAGGCTGTGGAGGGAACAGCCTCCTCTTGCAGTATGTCCCCTCCAGCCTGGTGTGCTCTACCATGGGAGAAGAGGCTGCATGTGCCACGATCCCATCCTTGGTGGTTCCCATCAGTAGCTAACGCAGTGAAAATCCTTACCCACCTGGAGTGGGCTCCACTCTGAGGGATCTCTCATGAGGATATGACTAGCAGGCACTGAGAGATTCTTCTGTCCTGAATTCTGAAGCATTCAGTGACCTGTTCACATTATCTAAGCAGAGTAACAAAAAATAAATAAATAAAAAAGTCAAGTCTCTGATTTAAAAAATAATAAATGTACATTCTACTGCTAGAGACAAATTATGCACACAAAAATTCGACCAGTTTTGCTGTACATCTAAAAATCAGCAGTGACAGAGCAGAACTGTGGCGTAGGAGGTAGGGGTTTGTCTCTTTTGTCATTGCTGTACTCTCACCTGCTAGAACAGCAGCCAGTCCGTAGTGAGTGCTCTGGAAGAATATTTTTTTCTGAATGAATGGGTAGTGCAGACCACAGGACATGGAGTCCAGAGGGAGAAGACTAAGTGGGTGTGATGATCCTCAGAGGCACCACAGAGGACGCAGGATTGCAGCCGAGCATGAAATACGCAGATTTGACTCAGTGGGTTCAGGGCCATTTTTGTTCAATGTCTACCATATACCAGGTACTAGGCAGGAGAGGGCCAAGAGCCTTAACTCAGTCACGGATCTAAGAAGACTAGGGGAATTCAACACAACTTAATTGACCTCAAAGCCATCCTGGATACCCAAGATTTTCTATAATTCAAAACATGTAAGGAAAAGTAAAACTAGAGTGAAATAATTAAGAAACAATCACTGGTCTGAAAACAGATGTTACAATGGAAATAAAGGAGAACATACACATTCCCTCTGCTGGCCTGCTGAGATCCCCTTTCATTTCATTTCAAAAGTTTAAAAGTCCTGGGAAGAAGTGCAGATGTGGAAGGCAGAAATGCTGCCTCCGGTCACTGCATGCAGAAGGGTCCCTTGCCTTCTGTGCTCCAGGTTGAGGCTGAGAGCACCTCACACATGGCAGACTAGCCTCTCGTGTCTGTCTAAGGTCAGCCTTGCTGCTCCCCTGGCTGCCAAACATGATACCAGTCCACTTCCCAGTGGCAAGCAGCATCCATGCAGGCACACATGGGCCAGGCACCTGGGCCCGTGCACTATCAGCTTGTGTTTGCTCTTGATAGTATCTCTGGCCAATCTAAAAATGATGAAGTGGCTGTGGGTTTCAGTGACTTAGGAGGTAACCAGGAGACCAGTAGAACATAGACACTGCCAGCCCCCTAAGGAGGAAAACCAGGTACACAGCTCCAGATGTCGAGGGAGAAGGTCTCCTCACTATTCCAGGCAGAGAATGTGCTATCTGCCCTCCTGGCTGTGGCAATCGAGTGCAGGTTATTTGTTCATGTTGCTAGACTTGTGCTGGAAAACAAAATGTATATGTACAGGTATGTGCACACATGTCTGTTTACATAGATACATACCTGTGCTTACATGCCTCTGTCGCTTGACATCCTGGGAAACACGACTCTGAAGCGTGTACACTGCACTGTTAAGGTGCTGAGCTTCAGAGTAACAGACTTTAGAGACTTTGGTAGTCCAACTTTCTCTGTGGACCATAAGTGCTCCTACCATCAGTGTTTCCATCTTGTGTCAGAATATGCCACGTGGCTTCCTTGTGACGATTAGAAGGATCATCCCATCACTGGGCTTAGTTCCTGAGGCAGAGCAGATGTTAACAAAAGGTAGCTGTCATTATCCTCCTTTGCTTCTCAGTCTGGGTCCTGACCTCAGATGGATGACCATAATGTGGCCTTCTGCTGTTGATGCTCTGAATTGTGCAGGTGGAATGATTTACTATTTCTCCTCGATACCCTGACACCCAGGCAGGGCTCTTCCCTGCTGCGGGCAAGGTCCTGAGCCTGGTAGTGCCTTCAGCAGCACCTTGGCCTCTGCCCACTACCTGGCAGCAACAAACTGTCCCTGTCCCCAGGTGTGACAGACATCCCCGAGGGCAGCTCTGCCTTGGGGCGGTTCTCTTTCATGCTCACCTCCCCATTGGCACACCCTGTCCCTTGCCGGGAGAGGATGCCCTTCCTGCTCACTGTGCTGCTACCACTGAGCCCAGGCCAGCAACCCCTCTCCTGGGCATGGCTGTCAGTCTCTGGCAGTCCTGCTGACAGCCCTGGCCTCCAGCCCTGGGTCCCAGACTGAGTGGCCTTCTGGCTGCTCCTGAGATACAGCCCCAGGCCCCACCTAACCCTGCTGTTCCCCTGTGTGGCCGCTTACCCCTTACCTTTAGGCCTCTGCTCAACACCACCCTGGAAGGGGGTCCTCCCAGACCTCCCCGGACTCCAGCACCTCTGAGAGCTCTTATCGTGCTTTATTTTTCTTCCAATTTCACTTCCCCAGTTAATATAGTGTATTTGCTCATTTGAGTGTCAGCTCCGTGAAGGTTTGTCCTGTGTCCCTCGAAGCTGGAAGAGCAGCGGACCCTTTGTGGACACTCCAGTGTTTGTTGAACAAATTAGCAAATGTATTTTCATCTTTGAAAATATTCCTTAAGTTGTGGTAAGATATACACAACACAACATTCACCATCTTAACAACTTGGGGAAAAGAGTTCACCAGTGTTAGGTATATTCACTGTTGTGTACCAATCTCCTAAACTCTTTTGACCTTGAGGAACTGAAACTCTAGACTCATTAAATAACAACTCATTGCCCCAAGCCCCCAGTCCTGAGCACCCACCATTCTACTTGCCGTTTCTACAATGTGGACAACTGTAGGCACATCTTATAAGGAGAATCAGAGCAGTATTTCTCCTTTGTGATCGGCTGGTCTCTCTTTACATTATCTCCTGCAGTTTCAGCTATGGGGAGTATTTCTTTTTTTAAGACTGAATAACACCTTTTTGCATGTAGTTCCCACATTAGTAGCCATCGTGTCTGTGGACAGGAGTGGAACTGCGAATCATGGTAAAAGTCTTTGATATTTGCCACAAATCTTCCTCCCCAGGTGCCCCACTGGACTCCAGAGTCTCCGAACACCTGCAAAGCTAGCTGTGTTCTGTCTTCCCTGTGAGCCACTCTGAGGTATGAGGCTGCAGCTTACTGTGGGGTGGACTGGCTCCTCACAGATGGTGAGTGCTGCTGAGCCTGTCCCTGGACATTGCCATCGCCACCACTGTTAACCCGCAGGCTCCTCTTCTGAAGGCTCCGTGGCTTCTCCATGCAGGGTGTAGGAATCTCCACCTTTCAAATCCCTCTCTGCTCCACTCTCGGTACCTCTTGGGACTTTGCATCTCTGGATCATTTCTCAGTGGACTTTTGTTCTGTAGTGAGCAAGAAAACCACCCTAAAAGCACTTTGTCCTTTTCTTCTTGACACCAAGCTTTATGCTTTTGCAGGTAGGTATCTCAACCATTTGGGTATATTCACTGTTGTGCAGCAACCTCCTAAACTCTTTTGACCTTTAGGAACTGAAACTCTAGACTCATTAAATAACAGCTCATTGCCCTAAGCCCCCATGGGCTTAGATGTCAGGACAGCGAGGGCATTGGGAAGAGGCCCCGAGGCTCTCTGAGCAGGCACCCTCCTCAGTGGACAGCTTAAATAACTCACGGGAGTTCCATACACCCTCGTTAATCTTCCCCACGTAGCCTTGATGACAGGTCTCGGAGACCTGAGAGTGGCTCCTTCAGTAAACACCTGTCTCTGCTCCCTCCAGCCAACACTGGCCCCTTCCTCACTGAGGCTTTGGTGTGTGCTACAACCCTGGCACTGGTGACATCACTGCCGCAGTCTGGCTGGGCACAATCAGGAGCCACTTGTCAAAAGAAACTAACTTTATTTTTAGAACCACACACGACAAACAAAATAGTCTCTCAGGAAAAACCCTCAGAGCCTCAACTGCCACCACCGGCTTTCCCCAAGCCTCTCTCTCCCACACAAGCTTCTCTCCCCCTCCCACAATCCTCCTGCTCTTGAGGCTGATTGGCTGGGTCACGTGGGCGGAGCCAAAAAAGTCCCCCAATGAGCAGCTCCGTGGTCTGAAAGGGCAGGGAAACAGTCCAATGAGCATCACCGCAGAGGAGCCAATCAGCTAGATGTTGCTGGGGCCGAGGAGCCAATCAGCTAGATGTTGCTGGGGCCGCTGTGAGCCAATCATCAGCCAGCAGCTGGAAGTTTGCTGGCAGCTGGAAGTTTGCTGGGGCCCCTTTGGCTGTGGCTCTCAACATCTCCCCCTCTCTGTTTAAACAACAAGCATGTGGCTTAGGGACCGTGCCTGTTAGGCAGTCCAATTCAACATATGGTCCTTACCCGTCATCGGATGAACTGACCTCTAGGCGTCAGCCTCCTGTCTTAGGTTGGTACCACTGCAATTGGATCATACCCGTCACTGACTACCGGTCCAGTATACAGCCATACTTGTGGATAGGCCTTTGCCAAAATACTCCTGTAGGAATATTTTTTGTTGGTAGTACAATAAATAATAAAGGCAAACTTATATCAATTCTATCCAAATGCATATTTTCCATATATGTTTCAATGATTTTTAATGCCTTTCTTGCTTCAGGCGTTAACATTCGGGGTGAATTTGGATCTGATGGACCTTTTAGGATATCAAATAAAGGTCCCAACTCTCCTGTAAAAATATGGAACGCTTCACGAATTTGCGTGTCATCCTTGCGCAGGGGCCATGCTAATCTTCTCTGTATCGTTCCAATTTTAGTATATGTGCTGCCGAAGCGACCACCATCATGGTGAAGATTTAAAAAGAATAGAAAAGAAAAGCCCAGGGACTCTGCCAGTTGGCACATTGCCATTGTGGACATTCGTATCTTGTTTGCTTAGTCCAAAGCCTTCAGTTCAGACAATGGTAGAGGAAGGAGAAGACATAATGATTCAAGTAAAAGAGAAGGTCTCTCAAGTTAGTCAGACAGAGGAAAAGATTCAAGTAAAAGAGAAGGCCTCTCAAGCTAGTCAGACAGAGAAAGAAAGTGTAAAACAGAAAAAGCCATCAGGGGGAAAGTTACAACAGGAGACTGCTACTAACACCTTTCTATCACCAGAGGACGTAAATGTCCAACTAACAAGGCCACCTCCATATGCTGGGAGGTCCCCAACCCCCGCAGTTGATAGTTGGGATCCTGAGACAAGATCTCAAATATTAACATGCCCTGTGTTTGAGGCAGGAGGGCAGCGATTTTACCAAGTTTTAAATTTCAAAACAGTGAAGCAGCTAAAAGAGGCTGTAACAACCTATGGTCCTCAAGCACCCTTCACTGTAAGCATGGTCGAATCCATTAACAACTTGAACATGACGCCAGCAGATTGGGCTAATATGTGTAAAGCTGTGCTAAATGGAGGACAATACCTGTTATGGAAGGTTGCCAATGAGGAATTTTGCAAGGAGACGGCTAGGCGAAATGCAGCAGCTGGTTATCCTCAGAGAAATCTAGATATGTTGTTAGGAAAGGGACCTTATGAGGATCAGCAGCAACAAATTGCATATGATCCTGGCGTATACGCACAAATTGCTGCAGATGCAATTAAGGCATGGAAGACTTTACAAGGACATGGAGGTTTACAAGGTCAATTATCTAAGGTAATACAAGGAGCTAATGAACCTTATGCTGAATTTGTAGATAGGCTTATTCAAACAGCTACCAGAGTTTTTGGGAATACAGAACAAGCAATGCCATTACTAAAACACCTGGCTTATGAGCAAGCGAATCGTTGGTGCAGAGATATCATTAGACCATGGAAACATGAAGATTTAAACACATATATTAAATTATGTAGAGACATTAATGAACAAGAGCAAGTCGTGGCAGCTGCAGTAAAACAGGCTTTAGATGCCAGAGACATTAATGAACAAGGGCAAATTGTGGCAGCTGCAGTAAAACAGGCTTTAGATGCCAGGCCAAGAACATGCTACAATTGTGAACAAACAGGACATTTTAAAAGGAATTGCCCCATTGGAGGAGGGTTTAACAAAACTAGGTATCAAAGGAGTAGAATACCAGGTATTTGCCCACGATGCCGTAGAGGGAGACATTGGGCTAATGAATGCCGTTCTCAAACCACTATAGAGGGTACTCCATTATCAAAAAACGAACAAGGACCAGGTGTTTATCCACGATATCGTGGAGAAAGGCATCGGGCTCCATTGCCAAAAAACGGACAGGGGGGCCCAATGCTCCAGGGCCCAAAACCACAAATATACGGAGCACTGGAGGAACCCAGCAACCCCATCAGGGTAGTGCCCAGGACACATTGTCCATCAGATCCCTCATCAGACAAACCAGAGGGAGCGCAGGGTTGGACATCTGCACCTCCGCCAGAGCAGTACTAACTCCAGAGATGGGAGTTCAAATCATTCCCACAGGGGTGAAAGGACCTCTTCCCAAAGGAACAGTAGGCTTATTATTGGGACGCAGCTCTTCTACTCTAAAAGGACTTATGATAAGTCCTGGGGTAATTGATCCCGATTATGAAGGTGAAATAAAAATTATAGCCAGTTCTCCAAAGGGTATATCAGTAATTTCACCAGGAGATAGAATAGCACAGTTACTAATAATACCCAGCCTACATGATAAATTTTCCAGTCGTACTGTAGAAAGAGGTTCCAAGGGATTAGGCTCCACAGGTGTAGATTGGGCTATGCTTTCTTTAAATTTAGATTCTCGCCCCATGCTAAAACTAAATATTCAAGGACATGAATTTAATGGGCTACTGGATACAGGTGCAGACCTTAGCATCATCTCTCGTCAAGAATGGCCAAAACATTGGCCATTACAACAAGCCACTCAAACGCTTTGAGGCCTAGGAGTGGCGACTAATCCCCATAGAAGTGCAATGGTATTAGATTGGAAGGATCCTGAAGGATGTGAAGGAACTATACAGCCATATGTATTGGATCATCTTCCCGTAAATTTATGGGGACGAGATGTCCTAGATCAATTAGGTTTGACATTAACAAATAACATCAACCAAAATGCACCCACTATTATGACTAGACAAGGTTTTAGGAAAGGAAAAAGATTAGAAAAACAAGAACAAGGTATAGCAGCACCAATACAAATAGATCAAGGAACAGAAAGACATGGGTTGGATTTTCAGAAAGGGCCACTGAGACAATAAAAATTACTTGGAAATCAGAAAGACCAGTATGGGTTCCTCAGTGGCCCCTGACTAAAGAAAAGATACAAGCAGCCCATGACCTGGTCAAACAACAATTAGCAGAAGGACATATACAACCTTCTGTATCTCCCCATAATACTCCCATTTTTGTCATCAAAAAGAAATCTGGTAAATGGAGATTATTGCAAGATTTAAGAGCCATTAATAATGAGATGGTTATTATGGGACCTGCTCAATCAGGGATTCCTCAGTTGTCTGCTTTGCCAAAAACCTGGTATGTTTTAGTTATAGATATTAAAGATTGTTTTTTTTCAATTCCAATTCATCCTGAGGATAGTCCACGTTTTGCATTTACTATCCCTGCACTGAATCATGAAGGTCCTGATCAGAGATATGAATGGAAAGTACTCCCTCAAGGGATGGCTAACAGCCCAACTATGTGTCAAATTTATGTTAACAAAGTAATCCAGCCACTTAGAAATCAAAATCCTGAACTACAAATATTTCACTATATGGATGATGTATTATTAGCACACAAAGATAAAAACACATTGCTAGAATGTTATGCCACACTTACAAACTTATTAAAAAATTATAATCTAGAGATAGCAATAGATAAAGTACAATTAAATTTTCCAATTAATTATTTAGGAGTTCTATTATCCTCAACCATGGTCCGTCCACCAAAAATTCAAATACAAGTAGATCAACTCAAATCACTTAATGACTTTCAAAAGTTATTAGGAGACATAAATTGGATAAGGCCTTATTTAGGTATACCAACAGGAGAGTTGGGACCTTTATTTGATATCCTAAAAGGTCCATCAGATCCAAATTCACCCCGAATGTTAACGCCTGAAGCAAGAAAGGCATTAAAAATCATTGAAACATATATGGAAAATATACATTTGGATAGAATTGATATAAGTTTGCCTTTATTATTTATTGTACTACCAACAAAAAATATTCCTACAGGAGTATTTTGGCAAGAAGGTCCATTATTATGGATACATTTATCTTATTCTCCTAACACTATTCTTACTAGGTATCCTGAGGCTGTAGGACAATTAATACTCAAAGGAATAAAAGCAGCAAAGGGAGTGTTTGGAATTTCTCCCAATAAAATTATTACTCCATATACTATGAATCAAATTGATGAGTTAGCTAATGAGTTAAATACTTGGGCAATAATCATGTGTAAATCTAATGTTTCATTTGATAACCACTTACCATCTAATCCTTTATTGTCTTTTTGGTCATTGCATCCTGTAATTTTTCCAAAAATGACAAGAAAAACACCTATCATGAATGCTCCAAATATATTCACTGATGGGTCAAATAATGGTACAGCAGCAGTCGTTACCCCTGATCAAACTTTTACATTTTTAGTACCCAAACAATCAGCTCAAAAGGTAGAGCTTAATGCAGTTTTACAAGCTTTTGTGATGTTTAAAGATTCTGTATTTAATTTATTTTCTGATAGTCAGTATGTAGTTAATGCTATAGTATCTCTTGAAGATGTTGGTAGGATTTCCCCTTCTTCTACTGTTTTCTCTTTGCTTTCCACTATACAAAGTCTAATCTGGGACAGAAAAGATCCATTCTTTATAGGACATATCAGGGCACATACAGGATTGCCTGGAGCCCTTAGTTTGGGCAATGATTTAGCAGATAAAACTACACATGACATACATATTTTCTCTACACTAGAAGAAGCTATAAATTTTCATAAAAAGTTCCATGTAAATGCTAATACTTTACAAAAGCGTTTTAAAATAACAAAGGAACAAGCTAGACAAATAATAAAACAATGTCAAAATTGTGTGACCTTTTTACCACAAGTTAATCTTGGAGTCAATCCTAGAGGATTGATACCTAACCATATTTGGCAGATGGACGTCACACACTTGCCAGAATTTGGAAAATTAAAATATTTGCATGTTACAGTTGATACTTCTTCTGGATTTTTGATGGGATCCCTTCATGCCGGAGAAAAAACTAAAGATGTTATAGCTCATTGCTTACAAAATTTTGCCACTGTGGGTGTTCCAAAACAGTTAAAAACAGATAATGCCCCTGGTTATACTTCTACCTCTTTTAAACAATTTTGCTCAACATTTGGCATTACTCATATAACAGGAATCCCATACAATCCACAGGGACAAGGCATAGTTGAAAGAGCTCATCAAACTATTAAAATGTACTTATTAAAGCAAAAAGAAGGAATTGGGAAAGGGTATATATTCCCCAAAGATAAACTTAAAATAACCCTTTTTACTCTAAACTTTTTAAATTTGGATTCATCAGGACTTAGTGCTGCGGAAAGGCATATGTGTCCAAAAAATGTACATAAGCCCAAGGTACTTTGGAAGGATATTCTAACAGGACAATGGAAAGGTCCTGACCCAGTAATTGTCTGGAGTCGAGGGTCTGTTTGTGTGTTTCCACAGGGAGAACAGCAGCCGATTTGGATTCCAGAGAGATTAACCAAGGTCCTGACCCAGTGATTGTCTGGAGTCGGGGGTCTGTTTATGTGTTTCCACAGGGAGAACAGCAGCCGATTTGGATTCCAGAAAAATTAACTAAAGCGATTTCTACAGACCAAAAAGAAGATGATTTGGCTCAAATCCATAACAACTGATATCCAAAACTCCAGTTTGGCTATTCTTACATCTGCAACAGAACCAGGATGCTTTTTTCAATATCTATTTTATTATTGCCCTTTGCCATATCATGAAGTTCTATTTTGTTTTTTGAGCTCATACAGACCTAGGTTAATGTTTTGCTGATCAGTTCTATTTTTTGACTATAGAGTTTTTAAACATTGCAATGGAGATTTCACCTGTAAAAAGTTATAAGGCCTTTACTATAATGTTATGTGTTGTATGTATTATATTATGTGTGCACACTTGTGTTTTGTGTTATATGTTTGAATGTACGTATGTCCATATATCATATATGATGAGCGCTCATGATAAAATGGATCCAAATATTTTTTTTTCACGTGATTTATATGGTTTAATTTAAATTGGGTAAACAACTGTTGAGGATTGTTTTAATATGTAAACAAAAAAGAAGGTTAACAGATCTGTTTGTTTACTTTTACCTTTCCTTTTCATTATATTTAATAATTCTCTTAAAGATAATGTAAATTGTTAAGAAAATTGTTTTCTTTTAGTGCCTTCTGTAGTGTTACATAATTTTTTCTTTAGCCATTATTGCCAGAATTCCTATCTTCATCCCAGTGCTGGTGAAGACAATGTAAATTGTTAAGAAAATTGTTTTCTTTTAGTGCCTTCTGGAATGTTACATAATTTTTTCTTTAGCCATTATTGCCAGAATTCCTATCTTCATCCCAGTGCTGGTGAAGTGAAAGATAAAACCAATCTACAGCTTCTACAATAGCCATCACTGAACTGCTTGCAGAACTTGCCTGGACACATTGTGAGCTCACCTGTATGCATTGTGAACTATCTGTTGGTGCAGCGACTTATGGTAGTGTTGGGGTATTTTTGCTGATGATGTCACCGGTGGTACAATTTTTCAAAGGAGCCCTCAATTGGCTTAATGTCATGGCATTTTGCATCCTCCTCTACTAGTGATGGTCTAAAATTTGGGGGCCAACAGAGGTGAGGCAAAGAACCTCACCCCCCCACTGGTGCAAAGGCCTATCCACAAGTATGGCTGTATGCTGGACCGGTAGTCAGTGACGGGTATGATCCAATTGCAGTGGTACCAACCTAAGACAGGAGGCTGACGCCTAGAGGTCAGTTCATCCGATGACGGGTAAGGACCATATGTTGAATTGGACTGCCTAACAGGCACGGTCCCTAAGCCACATGCTTGTTGTTTAAACAGAGAGGGGGAGATGTTGAGAGCCACAGCCAAAGGGGCCCCAGCAAACTTCCAGCTGCCAGCAAACTTCCAGCTGCTGGCTGATGATTGGCTCACAGCGGCCCCAGCAACATCTAGCTGATTGGCTCCTCGGCCCCAGCAACATCTAGCTGATTGGCTCCTCTGCGGTGATGCTCATTGGACTGTTTCCCTGCCCTTTCAGACCACGGAGCTGCTCATTGGGGGACTTTTTTGGCTCCGCCCACGTGACCCAGCCAATCGGCCTCAAGAGCAGGAGGATTGTGGGAGGTGGGGAGAAGCTTGGGTGGGAGAGAGAGGCTTGGGGAAAGCCGGTGGTGGCAGTTGAGGCTCTGAGGGTTTTTCCTGAGAGACTATTTTGTTTGTCGTGTGTGGTTCTAAAAATAAAGTTAGTTTCTTTTGACAAGTGGCTCCTGATTGTGCCCAGCCAGACTGCGGCACATTATAAAGATATTAAAACCATAGGGCAGCTCTTTGTCACCTTTAGATGGTATAAGATAGATATCATATTAATAATAAAGGCTACAGGGCAGCTATTAGTTTGACATGTTATGTATCAGATATCATATTAGTATTAAAAGACACAATACAGCTATTCTGTCAGTCTTTGATGCTATATTATGGTTATCATATTAATATTAAAGGCCAGGAGGCAGCTATTTTATCAGTTTTTGACGTTATAAAATGTTGCTGCAGTCTGGCTGGGCACAAATGCCAGGCGTCATCCCAACTCGGCTATGGCCCTCAACAAAATGTATTTAGTATTAGTATTAAAGGCCATAGGGAAGCTATTATATCAGATTTAGATGTCACAGTATGGCTATTATATTAAAATTAAAGGCCAAAAGGCAGCTATGAAATTAGTTTGAGATGCTATATTTGGATATAATAATGTATTAAAGGCCAGAGGGCAACTATTATATTAGCTCTAGATGCTATTCTATGGATATTAGATTACTATTATAGGCTAAAGTTCACTTATTTTATTAACGATGCTAGAAGATGCATTTTATATTAGTTTTTAAGGCCAGACAGCAACTAAATATTAGTATAAATGCTATAGTATGGATATTACATTAATAAAAATGCCATAATAGAGATATTAGTTTCAGATGCTATAATATAGATATTGCAGTCATATTATAGGCTACCGGGCAGCTATTATATCAGTTAGATAGTATTGTATCAGATGGTATAGTATGGATATCATATTAGTATTAAAGGCTACAAAACAGCTTTATATCAATTTAAGATGCTATAGTATAGACAATATATTAATATTAAAGGCAAAAGGGCAGATGTTATATTAGTTGTAGTTGCTACAGTACGCATGTTACATTAATATTAAAGGCCAAGTGGTAGTTATTAAATTACTTTTAGATGGTATAGTATGGATATCATATTAGTATTAGTTATCACAGGACATCTATTATATTAGAAGCTACATTATGGTATCTTTATTTTATTATTAAAGGCCACAGGACAGCTAATATAGTGATCTTAGATACTATTTTGTAGATATTTGTATTAAAGGCCAAAGGGCATATATGTAATTAATTTTAGATGGTATACAGGGGGTTTTATATAGTATTGAAGGCCACAGTAAAGCAATTATATTATTTTTATATGCTACAGATATATAATGCATTAGTATTAAAGGTCACAGGGAATATTATATATATATATATATATATATATATATATATATATATATATATATATATGATGCTATCTAAATCTAATACAATAGATACTTCCTTGATTCTATAGTATGAGTGTAAAATTAGTATTAAAGGTCACATGGAAGCTATTCCATTAGTTTTAAATGCTATAGTGTGGGTATCACATGAGTAATAAAGGTCAAAGGCAGCTATTTTAGTAGCATAGAAGCTAATTTATTAGTATGAAAGGCCATAGCACAACAAGTTATTATATTGGTTTTACACGCTATAGACAGGATGTTATGTTAATATTAAAAGCCACAGGACATCTTTTTCATTGGTTTTGGAGGCCAAAATATGAAAATCATATTGGCATTAAAAGCTACAGCACAGCTATTATATTCATTTTACATACTATAGTATGAATATCACATTAGATTTAAGGGCCACTGTACAGCTACTATATTCATTTTAGTTTCTATAGGTTGTATATCATATTAGTTAAAGGCCTCTGAATGGCCCTCATATCTGTTTTTGATGCTATAATATGGAAATCATATTAATATTAAAGGCCACGGAACAGTTATTTGATAAGTTTTCCATGCTATAGTATGGATAAATCAGTAATAAAGGCCATGGGAGGGCTGGAGATGTGGCTCAAACGGTAGCGCGCTCTCCTGGCATGCGTGCGGCCCGGGTTCGATCCTCAGCACCACATACAAACAAAGACGTTGTGTCCGCTGAATACTAAAAAATAAATATTAAAGGCCATGGGACAGCTATCAGATTTAGAGGCCACAGTTTCCATATTAACGTTAAAGCCCTTGGGAAAGCTATTATATTAGTTTTAGATGCCAAATTATGGATATTATGTTAATATTAAAGGCCACAGTCTACCTATTATATTAGTTTTGGATATTATATTTTGGATATCTCATTAATATGAAAGATCACAAGACAGCTTATATATTAGTGTAACATGCTATATATTATAGATGTTACATCAATATTAAAGGTCTCAGGGCAGCTATTACATTTTTTAAGTCCTTGAGTATGGAAATTACATAGCTATTAAAGGCCACAGCTCAGTTATTATATTAGCATTAATGCCTTAGCATGGATAGCATATTAGTATAAAAGGCCACAGAACATCTGTTAGTATAAGATGCTATAATAGAGATATTACATCAGTATTAAAGGCCACAGGAGAGCTACTATATTTATCATAGATGCTGTACTATGGATATTATATTAGTATTAAATGCAGCAGAGCAGCTATTATGTTAGTTTTATAGGACACAATTTGGTTTCCATATTAATATTAAAGGCCACAGGGCAGCTATTATAATAATTTTAGATGCTTTCCTATGTATGTTATAATAGTTAGAAGGTATAGTATAGATATCTTTAGTATTAAAAACCACTGGGCACCTATTGCCTTAGTTTTAGATGCTACAGTATGGATATCATTAGTATCAAAGACCACACAGCATCTACTATCATATTTTAGGTACCAGGCTGGGGATGTGGCTCAGTGGTAAAGTGTCTGCCTGGCATGCCTGAAGACTTGGGTTGGATCCCTAGTACCACAAATAAATAAATGAAGATATACAACAGTGCTTCCTGCTAATGATAATAATATTAATGACTATTAGATTTTAGCTGCCATAGTGCATATTATATTAGTATTGAAGGCCATAGAAAGACATTATATTAGTCTTAGAGGCCACAGTATAGATATTACATTAGTATTAAAGGCCACAATGCAGCTATAATATCAGTATTAGATACTATATCATGGATATTATATTACCTTTAAAGGCCACAGGGCACCTAATTATGCCAGATTTTGTTGTTGTTATTGTCTTTGGTTTTGGTGTTTTTTTGTTTCTTGTTTTTGGTACAGGAGATTGAACCCAAGGGTGCTTAAAAACTGAACCACATCTCCAGCTCTTTTTAATATTTTATTTAGAGACAGGGTCTTGCTAAGTTGCTTAGGGCCTTGCTAAGTTGCTGAGGCTGGCTTTGAACTCACAATTTTCTTGCCTCAGCTTCCCAGGCTGCTGGAATTATAGGTATGCACCACCACACCCAGCTATTATACCAGCTTTTGATGCTACAGTTTGGATAAAATATTAGTATTAAGAGGCCAGAGGGCAGCTATTACATGAGGTTTAGAGGCCACAGTATTGATGTTATATTAATGTTAAAATCTACAAGGCAGCTATTATACTAGTTTTAGATGCTATAGTATGACTATTATATAATAGTAGTAAAGGCCAAAGGTGAGGTATTAAATTTGCATTAGATGCTATACTGTGCATATTACATTAGGCACACAGGGAAGTTGTTATAGAAGTTTAAGATGCCATAGTATACATGTTATTTATATTAATATTAAAGATCAAAGGTCAGCTATTATATTGGTTTCAGATTGTATGTTATAGATACTATATTACTATGAAAGGCCACAGGACAGCTATTATAAAGGTTTAGATGCTATACTATGGAGATTATATTAGTATTAAAAGTTCCCTGGAAAGATATTATATTAATCTTAGATGTTACAATATGGATATTTCATTAATGAGTGTGAATATTATATTAATATTAGAGCCCACAGGCAGCTATTATATTACTATTAGATGACATATGGTAGATATTATCTTAGTATTAGAGGCTACAATATGAATATTATATTAACATTAATTTCAAACATCAGATATTTTATTAGTTTTAGAAGCCACAGTTTAAATTTGATATTAGCATTAGAAGCCACTATTGGCTCTTACATTTGTGTAAGATGCAATCATATGGATATTATGTTATAGTGACAGTATGAAGAATATATTAAATAAAATGCCACAAGTAAAAATTAAATTACTGTTAGATGCCATAGAATAGATATTGTATTGGTATTACAGGCCACAATGTAGATATTATATTAAAATTAAAGGACATAAGGAATACATTATATTACTGTTAGAGAACACAGTACGGACATTATATTAGCATTAAAGGACACAGAATACCTATTATATTGGTGTTAGATGCAACTGCGTGGATTTTATATTAAAATTATAAGACCATTGTGTGGCTACTATATTAGTATTCGTTGTAAATATGTGGATATTGTAAAGTCCACAGGGGAGCTACTGAATTAGTGTTAGAGGCCACAATGTGGATTCTGTATTAGTGTTAGAGGCCACAGTGTAGATGTTACATTAATACTAAGGACCACAAGGCAGCTATTATACTAGTATGAGAGGGCTTAGTGTGCATATTGTATTAGAGTCCACAGTTCTGCTATTACATTAGCATTAATGGCCACCATGTGCCAGCACAGTGGCATATGCCTATAATTCCAGTGGCTTGGGAGGCTGAGACAGGAGGATCTCAAGTTCAAAGCCAGTGCTACACAACTCAGTGATACCCTGTCTCTAAATACAATACAAAATAGGGTTGGGAATGTGACTTAGTGGTTGAGTGCCCCTGAGTTCAATTCCCAGTACCCCCCCCCAAAAAAAAAAGAAAAAGAAAAAGGCCACCAAATGAATATTATATTGGTGTTAGAGGCCACAGTGTGAATATTACATTAATATTACAGGCCATAGTGGGAACATCATGTTAATATTAAAAACCATATGGCCACTCTGTGGACACTATATTAGTATCAAAGGCCACATGTGGACACCTTAGTATCAAAAGCTACTATATATAATGCACTAGCATTAGAGGCTGCATGTGGATAACACATTAGCATTATCACACCACCATATCAGTATGGGGTCCAGGAAGGCACCTCACCCTCTGGTGGCTGTTGGGACTCAGCACAGAAGGCAGTGTATGTGCCCCCTCCTGGCCATCCTGAGAAATGCATGAAATTCAGTAGTGTATCTAGATTATTCAAGACAATGATTTTAGAAAGATAAACTGAAATGAAACCCATTGATTCATGATTTTTCAAAAAGTGGTGGTTGAACAAATTTTTGGAAACTATATTGAAATAAAGGTAGGCAAACTGAAATGTCCATAAAAATTAACTCATAATAGTCTTTTGACTAACATTTGAGAAAACTAAAAAATTCTAAAAGGAAACAGAAGAAAATCTATGTAATCTATGTAACTTTAGACTTAGTGATAAGTGTGTGTGTGTGTGTGTGTGTGTGTGTGTGTGTGTGTTCTAGTACTGGGGATTGAACATACGGCCTCACACACACCAGACAGCTCTCTATTACTGAGCTACCTCCCCAGCCCTTGGTGATGAGTTTTAACTCACAATACCAATTGACAGAATAAAAATATTGATAACATGGACTTATAAAATTAAATTTTACCAAGTTCAGTGTTGCATGTCAACAATCCCAATTGCTTAAAAGGCTGAGGCAAAAGGATTGCAAATTTGAGGCCAGCCTCAGAAACTTAGCAAGCCTCTAAGCAACTTGGTGAAATCTTGTCTCAAAAAAATAAAAAGGGAGAACTGCCGCCTGCGCCTGCAAGATAGGCAGACCTGTGACTGACCGGCAGAACAGGCCCAGCGGCCCACGGGTGTGGTAGACACATCACCCCAATTGGAGGAGGGGCAGAGCAGAGCCGCCGCCCACGTCTGCAAGGTAGGCAGACCCGCGACCGACTGGCAGAACAGGCCCAGGGGCCCGCCGGGGTGGTAGACACATCACCCCAATTGGAGGAGAGGCAGAGCCGCTGCCCGTGCCTGCAAGGTAGGCAGACCTGCGACCAACCAGCAGAACAGGTCCAGCGGCCCGCCAGCATGGTAGACACATCACCCCAATTGGAGGAAGGGCCCAGCTGCCATCCGCAAGGTAGGCAGACCGTGCGTCCCACAAAAGGGGCCCAGCGGCCCACCAGCCTAGTTGAAAGATCACTCCAATTGGAGGAGGGGCACAGCCGCCGCCTGCACCTGCAAGGTAGGCAGACCTGCAACCTGGAAAACAGACCCAGCGGCCCGCCAGCGTGGTAGACAGATCACCCCTATTGGAGGAGGGGCCCAGCCATTGCCCTCAAGGTAGGCAGACCACGCGACCTGGAGAAGGGGCCCAGCGGCCCGCCAGCGTGATAGACAGATCACCTCAATTGGAGGAGGAGTACAGCTGCCACCCGCCCCTGCAAAGAAGACTTTGCAACTATACAAGAGCAATATAAATATATAGGGGGAAAATTCAATAACACAACAGTTTCACCAAGCAGAAAGAAACGCAAGCAGTATGAAAAGACAAGGAAAGAAAGGACCACAAGCAATGCAGGTCAACTCAACTTTAGAAGAGGTAATATCTGCAGCAGATGAAATGTCAGATAAAGAATTCAGGATTTACATGCTTCAGATGATCTGGAGTCTCAAGGAAGACATTAGACAGGAAAATCAGACAATGAAAGATCACTTCGACAATGAATTACAAAAACAAATCCAAGAAGCAAAAGATCAACTATACAGGGAGATAGAGGTTATAAAAAACAAACAAACAGAAATCCTAGAAATGCAGGAAGCAATAAACCAAATTAAAAACTCAAATGAGAATACTACCAGCAGAGTAGAACACTTAGAAGATAGAACATCAGACAATGAAGACAAAGTATTTCAACTTGAAAAGAATATAGACAGCTCAGCAAGACTGTTAAGAAACCATGAGCAGAACATCCAAGAAATATGGGATAACATAAAGAGACCAAACTTAAGAGTCATTGGGATACAGGAAGGTATAGAGGTCCAAACCAAACGAATGAACAAACTGTTCATTGAAATAATATGAGAAAACTTCCCAGACTTGAAGAATGAGACAGAATCCCAAATCCTAGAAGCCTACAGGACGCCGAATGTGCAAAATCATAAGAGATCCACAGCTAGACACATTATAATGAAGATGCCCAACATACAGAATAAGGAGAGAATTTTAAAAGCTACAAGAGAAAGGAAGCAGATTACATTTAGGGGTAAACCAATCAGGATAACAGCTGATCTTTCAACACAGACTCTGAAAGCTAGAAGATCCTGGAACAACATATTTCAAACGCTGAAAGAAAATGGGTTCCAACCAAGAATTGTGTATCCAGCGAAATTAAGCTTCAGGATGGAAGATGAAATTAAAACCTTCCACGATAAACAAAAGTTAAAAGAATTTGCAGCTATAAAACCATCTCTTCAAAAATCCTTGGCAAAACATTACAGGATGAGGAAATGGAAAATAACAATGAAAACCAACAGTGGGAGGTAGGACAGTAAAGGGAAAAAATAATCAAAGAGGAAAAACAAACCATGTTAAGTAACATAAATAAACAAATACGGCTGGAAGAACAACCCATATCTCAATAATAACCCTAAATGTTAATGGCTTAAACTCACCAATGAAGAGACACAGGCTAGTAGAATGAATCACAAAACAAGACCCAACAATATGCTGCCTACAGGAGATGCATTTGATAGGAAAAGACATACATAGGCTGAAGGTGAAAGGTTGGGAAAAATCATATCACTCATATGGACTTCGGAAACAAGCAGGAGTGTCCATACTCATATCAAATAAAATAGATTTCAAGCCAAAGTTAATCAAAAGGGATAAAGAGGGACACTACATACTGCTCAAGGGAACCATACACCAACAAGACATAACAATCATAAATATATATGCCCCAAACAATGGTGCAGCTATGTTCATCAAACAAACTCTTCTCAAGTTCAAGAGTCTAATAGACCACCATACAATAATCATGGGAGACTTCAACACAACTCTCTCACCACTGGACAGATCTTCCAACCAAAAGTTAATAAGGAAACTATAGAACTCAATAACACAATTAATAACCTAGACTTAATTGACATATATAGAATATACCACCCAACATCAAGCAGTTACAATTTTTTCTCAGCAGCACATGGATCCTTCTCAAAAATAGATCATATATTATGTCACAGGGCAACTCTTAGATAATATAAAGGAGTAGAGATAATACCATGCATCTTATCTGATCATAATGGAATGAAACTGAAAATCAACGATAAAAGAAGGAAGGAAAAATCATGCATCACTTGGAGAATGAACAATAGGTTATTGAATGATCGATGGGTTATAGAAGACATCAAGGAGGAAATTAAAATATTCTTAGAGATAAATGAAAACACAGACACAACATATCGGAATCTATGGGACACAATGAAAGCAGTTCTAAGAGGAAAATTCATTGCCTGGAGTTCATTCCTTAAAAAAAGAAAAAAAAACAACAAATAAATGATCTCACACTTCATCTCAAAATCCTAGAAAAAGAAGAGCAAAACAACAGCAAAAGAAGTAGAAGGCAAGAAATAATTAAAGGGCTGGGGATGTGGCTCAAGCGGTAGCGCGCTCGCCTGGCATGCGTGCGGCCCGGGTTCGATCCTCAGCACCACGTACAAACAAAGATGTTGTGTCCGCCGAGAACTAAAAATAAATATTAAAAAAATTAAAAAAAAATAAAAAAAAAAAAAAAGAAATAATTAAAATCAGAGCTGAAATTAATGAAATCGAAACAAAAGAAACAATTGAAAAAATTGACAAAACTAAAAGTTGGTTCTTTGAAAAAATAAATAAGATCGACAGACCCTTAGCCATGCTAACGAAGAGAAGAAGAGAGAGAACTCAAATTACTAGCATACGGGATGAAAAAGGCAATATCACAACAGACACTTCAGAAATACAGAAGATAATTAGAAATTATTTTGAATCCTTATTCTCCAATAAAATAGAAGATAGTGAAGGCATCGATAAATATCTTAAGTCATATGATCTGCCCAGATTGAGTCAGGAGGATATAGACAACCTAAACAGACCAATATCAATTGAGGAAATAGAAGAAGCCATCAGAAGACTACCAACTAAGAAAAGCCCAGGACTGAATGGGTATACAGCAGAGTTTTACAAAACCTTTAAAGAAGAACTAATACCAATACTTTTCAAGCTATTTCAGGAAATAGAAAAAGAGGGAGAACTTCCAAATTCATTCTACGAGGCCAACATCACCCTGATTCCTAAATCAGACAAAGACACTTCAAAGAAAGAAAACTACAGACCAATATCTCTAATGAACCTAGGGCAAAAATCCTCAATAAAATTCTGGCAAATCGGATACAAAAACATATCAAAAAAATTGTGCACCATGATCAAGTAGGATTCATCCCTGGGATGCAAGACTGGTTCAATATACGGAAATCAATAAATGTTATTCACCACATCAATAGACTTAAAGATAAGAACCATATGATCATCTCGATAGATTCAGAAAAAGCATTCGACAAAGTACAGCATCCCTTTATGTTCAAAACTCTAGAAAAACTAGGGATAACAGGAATATACCTCAATATTGTAAAAACTATCTATGCTAAGCCTCAGGCTAGCATCATTCTGAATGGAGAAAAATTGAAGGCATTCCCTCTAAAATCTGGAACAAGACAGGGATGCCCTCTCTCACCACTTCTGTTCAACATAGTTCTCGAAACACTGGCCAGAGCAATTAGACAGACGAAAGAAATTAAAGGCATAAAAATAGGAAAAGAAGAACTTAAATTATCACTATTTGCAGGTGACATGATTCTATACCTAGCAGACCCAAAAGGGTCTACAAAGAAACTATTAGAGCTAATAAATGAATTCAGCAAAGTGGCAGGATATAAAATCAACATGCATAAATCAAAGGCATTCCTGTATCTCAGCGACAAATCTTCTGAAATGGAACTGAGGACAACCACTCCATTCACAATATCCTCAAAAAAAATAAAATACTTGGGAATCAACCTAACAAAAGAGGTGAAAGACTTATACAATGAAAACTACAGAACCCTAAAGAGAGAAATAGAAGAAGATCTTAGAAGATGGAAAAATATACCCTGTTCATGGATAGGCAGAACTAACATCATCAAAATGGTGATATTACCAAAAGTTCTCTATAGGTTTAATGCAATGCCAATCAAAATCCCAACGGCATTTCTTGTAGAAATAGATAAAGCAATCATGAAATTCATATGGAAAAATAAAAGACCCAGAATAGCAAAAACAACCCTAAGCAGGAAGTGTGAATCAGGCGGTATAGCGATACCAGATTTCAAACTATACTACAGAGCAATAGTAACAAAAACAGCATGGTACTGGTACCAAAACAGGCGGGTGGACCAATGGTACAGAATAGAGGACACAGAAACCAATCCACAAAATTACAACTATCTTATATTTGGGGGCTAAAAGCATGCAATGGAGGAAGGATAGCATCTTCAACAAATGGTGCTGGGAAAACTGGAAATCCATATGCAACAAAATGAAACTGAATCCCTTTCTCTCGCCATGCACAAAAGTTAACTCAAAATGGATCAAGGAGCTTGATAACAAATCAGAGACACGGCGTCTGATAGAAGAAAAAGTTGGCTACGATCTACATACTGTGGGGTCGGGCTCCAAATTCCTCAATAGGACACCCATAGCACAAGAGTTAATAACTAGAATCAACAAATGGGACTTACTCAAACTAAAAAGTTTTTTCTCAGCAAAAGAAACAATAAGAGAGGTAAATAGGGAGCCTACATCCTGGGAACAAATCTGTACTCCTCACACTTCAGATAGAGCCCTAATATCCAGAGTATACAAAGAACTCAAAAAATTAGACAATAAGAGAACAAACAACCCAATCAACAAATGGGCCAAGGACCTAAACAGACACTTCTCAGAGGAGGACATACAATCAATCAACAAGTACATGAAAAAATGCTCACCATCTCTAGCAGTCAGAGAAATGCAAATCAAAACCACCCTAAGATACCATCTCACTCCAGTAAGATTGGCAGCCATTATGAAGTCAAACAACAACAAGTGCTGGCGAGGATGTGGGGAAAAGGGTACACTTGTACATTGCTGGTGGGACTGCAAATTGGTGCGGCCAATTTGGAAAGCAGTATGGAGATTTCTTGGAAAGCTGGGAATGGAACCACCATTTGACCCAGCTATTACCCTTCTTGGTCTATTCCCTAAAGACCTAAAAAGAGCATACTACAGGGACACTGCTACATCAATGTTCATAGCAGCACAATTCACAATAGCAAGACTGTGGAACCAACCTAGATGCCCTTCAATAGACGAATGGATAAAAAAAAAATGTGGCATTTATACACAATTGAGTATTACTCTGCATTAAAAAATGCAAAATCATGGAATTTGAAGGGAAATGGATGGCATTAGAGCAGATTATGATAAGTGAAGCTAGCCAATCCCTAAAAAATAAATGCCAAATGTCTTCTTTGATATAAGAAGAGTAACTAAGAACAGAGTAGGGAGGAAGAGCATAAGAAGAAGATTAACATTAAACAGGGATGAGGGGTGGGAGGGAAAGGGAGAGAGAAGGGAAATTGCATGGAAATGGAAGGAGACCCTCATGATTATACAAAATTACATACAAGAGGAAGTGAGGGGAAAGGGAAAAAAAACAAGGGGGAGAAATGAATTACAGTAGATGAAGTAGAGAGAGAAGATGGGAGGGGAGGGGAGAGGAGGGGGGATAGTAGAGGATAGGAAAGGCAGCAGAATACCACAGACCCTAGTATGGCAATATGTAAATTAGTGGATGTGTAACCGATGTGATTCTGCAATCTGTATACAGGGTAAAAATGGGAGTTCATAACCCACTTGAATCTAAGTGTGAAATATGATATGTCAAGAACTATGTAATGTTTTGAATAACCAACAATAAAAATTTTAAAAAAATAAAAAGGGCTGGTAATGTGGCTCAGTGGTTAAGTGCCTCCAGGTTCATCCCTACTACAACAAAAAAAATAAATATCTTAACAGACACCTGACCAAAGGAAATATAAAGATGGCCAAAAGGTTATTATACAAAGTGATGCTCAGCATCACATATCATTAGGGAATGACAAAACAATAATGAGGTAGCATGGCAAAGCTATTAGAACTGCTAAACTCTAAGAAGTGTCAGTACACCAACAGCTGCAGGATGCAAGACATCAGTAGTCTTGTACACTGCTTGCAGAACATGTGGCACAGACGCTTTGGAAGACAATGTGCCACTTGTTAATGCAAGGCAGGGCTTGCAGGAGAGGAAGGTCTGGAGAAGGGGCAGGGCCTGGAGAAGGGTTGGGTCTAGAGGAAGGGCAAGAGGGACCACAGATGGTGAGAAGCAGCAGCCTTGGTGGTCTCTAGCTCAGGGAGGCTCAATCTTCAACTTTCCATCCTGACATCCTACCACAGGGAAACTGCTACTGAAGCTGCCCAGATCACTCCACCTTGGCCTCTCCTGTCCATCTGCTTCTCACCTTTGGCCATTCTACCAGAGCATCTCCTGGGCCAAGTCATATACAGGAAAGAGAGATAAGGGGAAGAGAGCAGGAGAACAAAGGAAGCCTAGGACTTATAACAAAAAAGGCAGAATGCTCTCACTTCTTGGGAAATCACGATATAAGCTATGGCCCCCTCTCCCTCCTGGGAGAAGTCTATGTTATCCCTGTTGGGTGCAGAGCAGGCTGAACTGTGTTGTCTGCAGGGCAGGCTGAACAGATGTTGGCTGCAAGATAACCCATGCACTCAAACCCCCCTCTATCTGGTCCTTTATCACCTGTTTGCCTCAAGTCTGAACATTCAACCCTGCTCAAGGCTGAACACTTAACCCCCCCTTGGGCCAACAAGGCAGCTTGCAGACCCAGAGGCCGCATTAGATTTGGGCTATAAAAACTCCCTCCTGCCAGGCCCCCCTCTCTCTTGCTATCTCTCTTGCTTTCTCTCTCTCCTGCATGCGCTTCCTCTCTCTCTCTCTCTCTCTCTCTCTCTCTCTCTCTCTCCTTCTTTCTTTTCTCTTTGTTGCACTGCTGCAATAAAGATCTTTTGGTTGCTCCGAGTGTTGTGGTCACTTTTCTTTCAATCCCCATTTTAAATAAACCCTGTTTTATATGTTTGCCTTGGCGTGCTTCTCTAATGTTACACTTCAACATGTGAGGAAGCAGGACTCGTCACCAATAACCAGCAGTATCAATAAGACACATGAAGATGCTTCCTAAATTTGAAAAGTAGAAAAGAAAGTGTCTGTCTAAAAATGTTTATTTTTATCCTCAGAGCAGGCAAGATGGTGGGAGTGGAGCAGAAGAAGAAGCCGACCTAGGCAAGTTCACCTATCGCAGTGTGGACCTCGACCAGCTGCTGGACATGTCCTAGGAGCAGCTGATGCAGCTGTACAGCGCATGCCAGCAGAGGCTGAACCGGAGCCTGCGGAGGAAGCAGCACTCGGTGCTGAAGCGCCTGCGCAAGGCCAAAAAGGAGGCACCCCCGATGGAGAAGCCAGAGGTGGTGAAGGCACACCTAAGGGATATGATAATTCTGCCTGAAATGGTGGGCAGCATGGTTGGCGTCTACAATAGCAAGACCTTCAACCAGGTGGAGCCCGAGATGATCGGCCACTACCTGGGCGAGTTCTCCATCACCTTAAGCCCGTAAACCACTCTCTGGGCAATAAAAACACACACTGCTAAAAAAAAAAAAAAAAAAAAAAAAAATTAAAAATAAAGGTTTATTTTTAGTAAATGTATTGATATAGTATAGATGAGGCTGAACACCCAAGGAATTTTCAGGAAGCAGGGTTTTTTAAGTTGCAGTGGTCTAGAAGGGCTAATGCCTAAAAATATCTGGCCCCAAAGTCTGGAAATTCTTTAAACTTTATATTCAGTGGGGTGGTTACATGTCAGTGGGTGGGTACAAAACAGTTACCCTTTGTCCCATATTCTTAGGCTAGACAGAGGTTTTGATAGCTTTTTACCGGGAAAACAGAGATAGTATCTTTTGCATAGCAACAAGCTTTCTTTGAGACAGGCCCTGTCACACCTTTTGTCTGCAAACCTGGCACTTATAAGTTGAGAAAGCTTCAAATCACAATGCCCTTGGCAGAAACCCTGCCCACATTCTTTGTAAATATCATTCTGACAAAAGAAGTTTAATTATGGCAAGGGTCTTTGGGGTGGAGGTAACTGGTCTGCTCCAGTATCTGAATTACAAAAAGCAGACTTGTCTCTTACATACTGACTTGTCTCTTACATACCTAATGATTTGAGTCCTAAGGAAATTTCATCTACAATGGTTTTAAGTATCATGAACTATCAATAGTTAATATTAAAAGATCACCATCCACCATCCTGCTTCTGTTTTCTAAAACTGATTTAAAATTTTTGCTTTGAATAATTACATCCAAATCTGGAAGGGGTATTGTGATGTATGTGTATATGTATATATGCGATCTCTTTAATTATGCCTCTGGATACCTCTGACGCTTGAGTCCTGTCAAAGATGTCCTCTGTGGTGCTGGGATCCAACCCAGGACCTCTCACATGCTAAACAACTGCTCTGCCACCCAGATGCACACACAGCCCCCAGAGATATCTTAATAAATGGAAATTAATTAAAATAATTTAACATTACCATGAGAAATTTCAAACAAGATAATTCTCTCAATCAAAAACAAAGTAAACTAAAAGTATTTTTTAAATATTATTGATGAAAACAGCAGAAATATTAAGAATTCTGTAGAAAACTGGAAAGAGGAGAAATTAAAAGTTCAATAGTACCTAGATGTTCTTCAACTGATGAATAGATTAAGAAAATGTGGTAAGGGGCTCAGGTTGTGGCTCAAGTGGTAGCACACTCACCTGGCATGTGTGAGGCACTGGGTTTGATCCTCAGCACCATATAAAAGAAAATAAAGATATTGTGTCCACCTAAAACTAAAAAATAAATTTAAAAAAAGAAAATGTGGTAAAATATACAATGGAATGTTAGCCATATAAAAGAATGAAATTATGGCATTTGCTGGTAAATGAATGGAACTGGAGACTATCATGGTAACTGAAATAAGCCAACCCCAAAAAACAAAGACCAAATGCTCTCTCTGATAATGTGGATGATGATTCACAATAAGGCAGGAGGAGAGAAGAATAGATATTCTCTGGATTAGACAAAGGGAAAGATAAGGGAAGGAGGCTGGGAATAGAGAAGACGGTAGAATGAATTGGACATGACTTTTGTATGTTTATATATGAATACACAACCAGTGAAATTCCACATCATGTACAATGGCAAGAATGGGATCCAAACTAAAATAAGTTATACTTCATATATGTATAATATGTCAAAATGCACTCTACTATCATTTGTATCTAGAAAGAACAAATAAAAGTTGCACAGAGGAAGAAACCTACTGCATGGAACCGGAAACCTGGAGGAGAAGGGAGATTTCCTAGTAAGTACAGACATTGCAACATGACTCTACAATAAGACTATAAATCAATCAATTAGCATAGAAAAGCTTAAACTGGTGCTTAGAGATCTCCCACTAGAAAAGACCCCAGGGTCATTGGGGCTCATGAACTGTCACCTTTAACAAATTCTGATTTTATTTCAAGTGTCCATGATCTAAAGAGAAACTAGGTGACTTTCCTAAATTCATTTTATAATATACCAAAGCCTGATACAGTCAAGAAATTTTATCCAATGCAGGATATCAGTGTTTGTACAACAGACATTGTTTTGTGCACAGCTGCAAACATACTGCCAATTGGCAGCAGTGGGCTGGCTACTCATCCTAGCCCAGAGAGAGTGGAGGGGTTATCTTAGAAGAGGGGCCTGGATATGGTGGGGCTTAGAGGAAGGGCAGGTCTGGAGAAGGGGCAGGGCCTGGGAAGGGTTGGGTCTAGAGGAAGGGCAAAAGGGTGGTAGGGCCTTGGTGGTCTCTAGCTCAGGGCGGCTCAATCTCCAGCTTTCCATCCTGACATCCTACCACAGGGAAACTGCTGCTGAAGTTCTACAGAGGTAGTGACTGCCTACCTGACCCGCCATCGCACTAGGCACCAGCAGCTTCCATGAATCCAGGGTCAGTAGTCCCTGGGCCACCCACCACCACTACCTACTGTGTACCAGCTGCCTTAAAAAGTACTGCCTAAGTGGCAGGTATTCATTATCTAATGCTGAAAGAGGAGAGGAACCAGACAAGATGGCTCACACCTATAATCCCAGCTACTTGGGAGACTGAGGAAGGATAACTGCAAGTTGAGACCAACCTGGGCAAGATCATGTCTCAAAATAAAAAAGAACTGGGGATGTTGCTCAGTGGTGGAGCACTTATCTAGGATGCATACTGGGCTCAATCCACAGTACTACTGCGGGGAGTTGGGGGCATGGATGCATTATTACAATAAAGCCCATTTCCTTTTATTCTATCTTCATCTTCATCATCATTTTAATGCATTTTAATGTTCATGGACAATGAACTATTTAGCAGAAGCTATAAAGCACTTGATTCTAAAATGGAAGGTGCTATTTATTATAGATTAACAAATTCAAAATTCGGGATTTCTGAAATGAAGATATAAGTCAGTGGAAAAGCTAGATTGGGCTCATAGAAACTTAACTCACCAACAGGTACCAAATTCCTTATCAAGACCCATAAAGTTAAATAAATAAAATCAAGACTCAATAAGTGAGACAGATTCAAATTAAAAAGCTCTGCACAACAAAGGAAATAGGAGCACGAAGAGAGACCCTCAGAATGAGAGAAAATCTTTGCCAGCTACTCTTCCAAATGGGGATTAATATCCAGAATATATAAAGAACCCAAAATACTTAATAACAAAACAATTAATAAGTCAATAAATAGCCAAAAGAACTAAACAAACATTTCTCAAAAGAAAAAATACAAATGGCCAACAAATATATGAAAAAAATTTTTTCAACATCCCTGGCAATCAGGGAAATGCAAATCAAAACTACATTGAAATTTCACCTCACTTCAATTAGAATGGCAAACATTAAGAATACAAATAATAATAAATGCTGGAAAGCATGTACAAAGAGAGGTACACTCATACATTGATGGTGGGACTCCAAATTAATACAATCACTATGGAAATCAGTATGGGGATTCCCCAAAACACTAGAAATGAAACCGTCATATGACCCAGCTATCCCACTCCTCGGTATTTGTAAAAAAAAAAAAAAAAAAAAAAAATCAGCATATTATAATGATACAAGCAACACAATGTTTATAGCAACACAATTCACAATAGCCAAGTTATGGAAACAGGCCAGGTGTCCATCAAGAGATGAATGGATAAAATGTGATATATATAATGGAGTTTTACTTAGCCATAAAGAATGAAATTATGGCATTTCCTGGTAAATGGATGGAAGTGGAGAACATCATGCTATGTAAAATAAACCAGACTTGAAAAGTCAAAGGTCAAACATTTCACCTCATATGCAGAAACTAGACAGAGATTAGGAAATATAAAAAGGGGAAGATCCCATAAAGACAAAAGGGAGATCAGTGGAATAGAAGAAAGGGAGAGAGAGGAGGTATGGGAAAAGAGAAAAACTGCAGGATGAAATTGACCAAATGATTCTATGTACATATGTGAATAGACCACAGAGAACCCCACCTTTATGTGTATCCAAAAAGCACTGATTTAATAAAACAATAAACAAATAAAAGTAAAACCAGTAGAGAAGGGGGAGCAGGGAGTGGGAGGAAGAAAAGCAAAGTAGAAGTATGGGGATGAAATGAAATAAATCATATTCTACACATGTCTGCATACATAAAAATGGACTCCACTATCATATATACTAAATTGCACTAACAAAAACATTTTTTAAAGAGGGAAAATAAACATGTACTGTCAATTAAACTCTGACTTTCTCAGTCAAAGAAAAATGTGGTCAATGAGTCTAGTTCCATGAAATCCATGGAATAAATTTTAAATTCTTTGTTAGAAATAATACATTTACTTAAATAACTGTGGGACTAACACATGTACTTTTGAATTTTTCAAAATATTTTCTACTACTTTAACACTCCAAGAAAAAACTGAGCCATAAGAACATTAAGGAAACAAGTAATGGGGTTTACTGGGGCCTCATCCCCTCAGGCTCGAGAACCTCCCTCAGCATTCTTCCTTCCTCCCTGCCAGGTTACCCAGAAACTACCAGGGTCACCTTAGATTATGAGGCCGACAGCCTGGGGAGGGTGCTGCTGCACAGTGAAAGACAGCAGGGTCCCCGCCAGGCTGCTGGCTCTCAGGCCCGGTCAGGTTCTCTCCTCGCTCTCCCCACCTTTTCCTCACCTGCTGCCTGGTTATTGAGAAGCTTCGGGAGCATCTCCTGGAGGCTGCTCTGAGAAGGGAGTGCCTGGAATCCCTACAGACAGGACCACGGTGTCCCAGGCTGGGTGTGTGCCCGAGGCTGCTGTGCCAACGACACTCTGGGCATCCCTTCAGACAGGACCACGGTGTCCCCAACTGGGTGTGCGCCCGAGGCTGCTGTGCCGGGGACACTCTGGGCATCCCTACAGACAGGACCACGGTGTCCCCAGGCTGGGTGTGTGCCCGAGGCTGCTGTGCCGGCGACACTCTGGGCATCGCTACAGACAGGACCACGGTGTTTCCAAGCCAGGCGGCCGAGGCTGCTCTGAGAAGGGAGCTCAAGAGACACGTCAGAAGACATGACCCCCAGGGTCTCCAACCAGTGTCTCCCTCAGGCTGCTCAAGAGAAGGGAACTCCAGGTGACCCTGCACACATGACCCACAGGGTCCCCAAGCCAGGCATCTGCCTGAGACTGGTCTCCCTCAGGCTGCTCTGAGGAGAGGAAGCTTTTGGAGACAGGACCCACAGCGTCCCTAAGCCAGGCGTCCCCAAGCCAGGCGTCCCCCTCGGGCTGCTCTGAGGAGCGGGGAGCCCGGGCGTCCCTAGAGACAGGACCCACAGCGTCCCCAGGCCGGGCGTCCCCCTCGGGCTGCTCCGAGGAGCGGGACCTCCGCCCCTCCCTGCAGGTGGCCCACCACGAGCAGAGGCAGGTCTCTCCCGCTCTGGTCTGGAGGAGGAGGCTCCTGCACCCTGAAGGAGGTGGAGCCCGCGGGCTCCGCCCCTTGGCCACGCCCCGCGCAGGCGCCGCCCCGCGGTCCGGGAGGCGGAGCCGCTCCAGGCTTCCTTCGCCCCGCAGTACTGCGCAGAGCGTGTTCCCAGTGGTTCACCCGCCTGGCAGTGTTCCTGTGGCATCTCCAAAGCGGAAACACAAGCGAGGAGAAAAAGGCGTCCAGGAAAGCACCTCCCAAGACCCAAGGCCATGCGCTGCAGGAGCCAGGGCCAGGCGGGCAGAGGAGGGACATGCACACCGCCCCCAACCCTTCCCTCGCACGCCCAGGGGCTTAAGGCCAGAAACAGGCCGCTGCAGAGGCATCTGAGAAGTGTAGTATTTCAGACGAGTGACAGAACTGTGGGTTGCAAGAAGGTGAATGGCAGCCCACTGTGATCACTGTCAAGGTGAGGAGAACCTGCGGCTCAAAGGAAAATTCCCAGCATCCTCTGGGAGCTGCAGGATGCACCCCACTACCATGTGGGAGATTCTAGAGAATTCTTAGAGGCCTCTGGGAGCCCCAGGCTGCATGTCCACTTGTTCCCAGAGATTCTGGACAATGTATTCTGATGTTCTGCCCACACAGCCCTTGCCTTGAGGACTATGGGAGCTGTGTGCCACATCCTGGCCCAGGAACTCCAGAAAACTCTGGATGGCATCCTGCCTTCACCCCAGAGGTCTCTAGGGATGCGAGTCACAGGCTTGCCTGGTACTCCAAGTACTCTGGGTAAAGTGTAGTCTGGCATCCTACAGTGCAGCCCTGACTGCAGAGGTTGCTGGAATGTCAGGTTGCACATTTGCCCACACACCCCTAGGAATTCTGGGTATTGTGGTCGGTTCTATTCAGGCAGCCCTCTGACCTCAGAAGTTTCTGGGAACAGCAGGCCACTGATTATTCTGGGTAGTGCAGCCCCTCCTACATAAGTGGACCTCACATCAAGTCTCCTGGGAACTGCATGCCACAAGCCTACCAGGACACTCCTGAGGAATCTGAGTAGTAATTCAAAGCTCTGTCCTTGTAGCACTCCACCACAAGTGTCTGGGGGATGAAGGACACCAGGGCTTCAGGGTAGTGTAGCCTGACCTCTGGGAGTTGCAGGCTTCCGGCTCACCTTGGCACCACCCGCTGTGTAGCATTCTGGGTAGTGAAGTTCAGATCTCTGCAGGCAACCCTCACCACAGAGGATCCTGGGAGCTAAAGCCCCTTAAGATTTGTGGGAAATGTAGTCCTGTGTTTTTCCTGCTCACCAAGAAGATCCTTGGATTGGCAACCCTGAGGATGTGATGTAGTGATGTAGCCCAGTATTTTGCCCACATACCTCTTCTTCCTGTTCTTGACCTAATACCACAAGGATTCTAGGTAGTCTAGTCAAGTGCTCTACCAAAGCAGCCCTCATCACAGAAATTTCTGGGTATTACCAACTGCACATTCATGCAGGAATCCCCAATGATTCTGGACAGTGTAGTCTGGAGTTTTGTCCTTCCTGCCTTCACCACAGACAACATTGGGAGCTGCAGGCTCAACTACACTACTCAAAGTTCTTCTGCCCAGGTAGGTGTGTAGCCTACAATTCCTTTAGACCTCCATGGTGAGGATTGTGCACTGAAGGAAATTTAGACTACAATGTTAAGAATCCCTGGGGGAGCCAGAGTGAATGTAAAACCTCCAGCTCCCAGGATCCTCTGTGGTAAAGAATGCAGGACAGGTAGTGTAGCCTGTTGACCAAACTCACACAGCCTTCACTACAGAGGCTGCTGAGAGCTGCAGGCCCTAAGGATTATGGGGTAGTGTGGACTGTTGACACACTGACACAGCCTTCACTGCAGAGGCCACTGGGAGCTACAGGCCCCCAAGTATTATGGGTAGTGTGGCCTGTTGACCCACTCACACAGACTTTACTGCAATGGCCTCTGGGAGCTGCTAAACCTCAAGGATTATGGGGAATGTGGCCTGTTGGCCTACTTACACAGCCTTCACTGCAGAGGCCTCTGGGAGCTTCAGACTTCCAGGGATTACGGTTGGTATGTCCTATTGCCTACTTACAGAGCCTTCACTGCAGAAGACTCTGGCACTGTAGAGGCCTCTGGGAGCTGTAGGCCCCAAGGATTATGGGTAGTGTGGCCTGTTGACCTAGGCACACAGCTTTCACTGAAGAGGCCTCCGGAAGCTGCAGGCCCCCAAGGATTATGTGTGGTGTGGCCTGTTAACCTACTCACAGCCTTCACTGAAGAGATCTCTGGGAGCTGCATGTCTCAGAGGGTTCTACATAGTGCAGTTCATCCTACCCAGGCATCCCTCACCCAGAGGCTCCTGGGAGCTACATGCTACATGCTTGGCCAGTCCACCCTAAGGATTCAGGAATCTGCTGCTCAACCTGATCATGAAGGCTCTGGAAGCCTCAGCCCACATGCTTTCCCTGATACCCTGAGTATTCTAGGAAGTGTAGCCTAGCGACCGCCAGTCCAACATTCTCTGCAAAAGCCTCTGGGAACTGTAGGCCACATACTTACCCAGGAACTTCCAGGAATTATGGGTAGTATAGTTGTTCTGCCCATGCAACCCTTCCTGTGAACTGTGGGCCCCTGAGGATTCTGAGTAGTATAATCAAGCATTCCATCCACACAACCCTCACTTGGGGTTCCTAAGAGCCACAGGCCACATGCTGGCCCTGGAATATCCAAGGATTCTTGGTAGTGTAGCCTAGTGACTGCCTACACAACCATCACCACTCGGGCCCCTGGAACTTGCCAGATGGCCCACCCCACTGTGAATAGACTCACTCAGCAAACCCCAGCATCATCTGGTTCCTTCTATAATTATTAACCACATAATGGAAAGAACTCTTGAAGACAGTCACAATATTGACACACTGAAAATAAGAGTAGTTCCTTAAAATCAAATGCCCAGTTAATAAGCAGACTTCTCCAATTATTTCAAATAAATTTCATAGTTAGGTATAAGCAAATTAGATTCAAATCAGGAGCACCCATTGCATGTGATTAACGTGTTTAAGTCCTCCTCTCTTTTCTTTTCTTGTCATCTACTTATTGACAAATGTGATTTATATTCCAGAATTTCCCAGTCCATGTTTTGTTTTTTTCTTGCAGTGACTGGAATTGAATCTGGGTCCTCACACATGCTAGGCACCAGGATGCAGGTGTTGAAAATTTACTCCCCAAAGTCACATGCTGAAGGCATTTAGATGGGGGACCTTTGGGAGGTGAGTGGGGGAATCAGTGGGTCCTTAAGGGAGTGGCTATATTAAAAATGAGTCTCTCTCTGGCACTATCAGCCTCACCAGGGCCTGCACCCACTGAGGATTCTTCAGAAAGGAGCCCCAGCAAGGAGGCCCTCAACAGATGCAACTCCTGGCCCTTGGCCTCCAGAATAGTAAAAATATATTCATTTTCTGGATGCCCCATCTCAGGTGTTCAGTTATAGCAACAGAAAAATAGACCAAAACAGATGGAGATAACAAGAAATAAAGTAGATAGACATTAGACAAAAGTCAATTGATGCCCTACATACAACAATGTAGAACTAACTGGAATTTGATTTTTTTTTTAAAAATGCCACTTATGGGGCTGGGATTGTGGCTCAGTGGTAGAGTATTCACCTAGCATGTGCCAGGCCCTGGGTTCGATCCTCAGCACCACATAAAAATAAATAAGTAAAACAAAGGTATTGTGTCCAACTACAACTAAAAAATAAATATTTTTTTAAATACCACTTACATTAGCACCCCCAAAATTGAAGTACTGAAATATAAATCTAACAAAATAATACAAATTTGTATTCAGCAGACTTTGAAACATGGCTAAGAGAAATTAAAAGAAAAATAAATGCAGAGATATTATGGGTGAAGATCTGCATAGACACCAGTAAAGAGGAGACAGATGACAAATCAGCACACAAAAGGAAGTCCACATATCGTTACTTTTTTTTTTTTTGTACTGAGGATTTAACTCACGGCATTCAACCACTGAGCTACATCCCCAGCCCTATTTTGTATTTTATCTAGAAACAGGGTCTCACTGAGTTGCTTAGTGTCTCACTAAGTTGCTGGGTTTGACTTTAAACTCGCAATCCTCCTGTCTCAGCCTCCCAAGCCGCTGGGATTACAGGCGTGAGCCACCGAGCCCAGCTCCACACTATCTTTAGAAGCAAATCAGAATAACCAACTATTATAGCACCACTCATCTTCTAAAATGGATGAGTTCTAACAACAGAGTGACAACAGCCAACTGTACCAGGAACTCTGATTCATTGCTAGTGTGATGCATAATGGTACAACCACTCTGGAAAGCAATTCAGCAGCTTTCCCCAAGGGTTAAACATGGTCTCAACAAATGAGCCAAAAACTGCACTCCTAGGTATTTAGATAATTGCTTTGAAAACTTACATCCAAACAAAATCTAACATGCAATTGTACATAGAGCAGCTTTCCTCATAATAGCTGGTGCTGGGGATGGCCTCACACATGCCAGGCAAGTGCCCGGAATTTTAAGGAATTGGCAAGAAATTCCACAGGTAAATGAGCAACCAAGCTTGGAACACCATATGGTGGGTTACTACTCAGCAAGAGAAAGGGATAACTACGGATTCATGCAAAGACAGGGGCAAATCTCACACACACATCACTGAAGTCAAAGAATCCAGTCCAAAGAGGCTAAATTCCATTTCTGTCATTATATAGAAAAGGAAAACTACAGAGATGACCAGCAATCTGTGATTGACAGTGGTCTTTAGCCAACAGGGAGGCAGCTGGACAGGGGAATAAGGGTGATCGAAGGAGGAGTGCACTCCCCCTGAAAGGTGGAAAAGCCCATGGTGTGCAAGGCCAGGGTTTATGAGACCACATATCACTCTAGCAGACAAGGGTCTTCTATTATCGTATGTGGAATGTCATGGGAGATCAATGTGTGACAAATGCACATAAAATTCACTTCCTGAATTATTTTCTTGTGGTAATAGATACAAAAGATTTTCCTTTTTATTTTCTAAAATCTAGACAAAATGGATGTAACAAAATTTTCATTTTAACCATTTTTAAGCATACAGTTTAGAGGCATTGCATACATTCACTTTCTTTTTTTATTTCCTCTGGTACTGGGGATGGAACCCAGGAATGCTAAACCATTAAGCCACACCCTCAGCCCTTTTTATGTTATTTTGACACAGGGCCTAAGCTGCCCAGGCTGGCCTGGACTTGCAACATACCTGTCTGGGCTTCCAAAGCAGTGGGGAGGACAGGTGTGCCACCATCAACGTCTTTCACATCCTCAGCAGCCAGGCTTAGGGCTCTGATCTTGCCAAATAACAGCGCTCACTATTTTATAACAGCCACTCTGAGAGGTAAAAGTGGCATCTCATGTGGCTTTGATTTTCATTTATCTAATGACTAGTGATGTTGAGCATCTTTTCATGGGCTTGCTGGCATTGGTTTTGGCAAGGATTTCTTGGGAATGGCACCAAAAGCAACAAAAACAGAATTTAAAATAAATCGTACTTCATCAGAACTTTTTAAAAAACCCTCTATGCATCAAATGACAATATCAATAACATGGAAAGTAAACCAACAGAATGGGAGAAAATATGTGTAAACACATACCTATGCCAAGCACAGTAATTCCTGCTACATGGGAAGCTGAGGCAGGATTGCTTGAGCTGGGAGTTTGAGGCCAGCCTAAGCAACATACTGAGACCTTGTCTGGTCCATTTGACTTAGATTTTCCTTGAGTGGCACCTGGAGTCCTAACCCTGGGCTGGAGACTAAGTGTGGAGCACTTACTTAGAGGCTGTGACCCACATAGAAGGTCGCCAGGCTCCTGAGCCTCACCTTCCCTCTGTATCCCTAGCAGAGCTACTGTGAGCTCACCTGACAGTACACTTGAGCATGTGGTGCTCATTACCTGCTGATTTCTCCTCAGTGACTTAGGGCAACCCTCTGAAACCATGTGCTGAGCCAGGATTATAGCAGACCCATGGGCCCTGAGGAAGTCAAATCAAAACCACACTGTACAAACAAGATTTTGAAGACACAAAAACTCACAAGCATTGGTGAGGAAGTAGAAAAATGGAACACTGCTGATGGGAGTCAACATGGAGCAGCAGCTATGGAAAATGGTTTGCTGTTGTCCATAAAGCTGACAGAATTGCCAGAATATACAGCAATTCCATTCCTAGACACACAAAAGAACTGAAAACAGAGATTCAAACAAAAGACTTGTGGGCGGATGTTTAGCAGCATCATTCACAAGAGTAAAAAGATGGAAACTGCCCAGCGTCCAATAAAGCAACTGAGGAAAAGTAGTCTATTTGCACAATAGAGTAATATTCAGACAAAGGAAGGGAATCTACTGCTCGATACAATGTGGAGGGACCTGGGAAACACTGTGCTAAAGGAGAGGAGCCAGACATGAGTGGGCACATGCTGCATGATTCTGTTTGTGAAATGCTCAGGACAGGTAAATCCATGGAGACAGCAGATAAGGGATTGCCGGGTCCCAGGGGTGTTGCAGAATGAGCACTGAATCCTTAACAGGTAGTTGATTTCCTTTTGGGAATAAAAGTGTTTTGAACCTGAGACAGTGGTTATTGTGTGTATACTAAATATCACTAAAATTAATCTTAAGTCAGTTAAGTATTATGTGAAAATCCAGACCCAACATACCCTCACCAGGGCAAGACCCTCCAGATGCTCCCTCAGCCTGGCGTTGGAGTCTTTCCACAGCCCAACACTGCCTGGGGCCTGACCAGCCACATTTTGAATACTTATGCTCAGTCTCAGTTTCTACTTGGTTTCTAAACCCAGTGGTCATTTCATCCTTCCAGGCCCAGGTCACCTTCCCTTGGACACCTTCCCAGGTTATCAGCCATGGTCTGTTATAATCCTGGCTCAACACATGGTTTCAGAGGGTTGCCCTACTGTTGCAGTGATTCACTTGCAGGTCAGCATGAGAAAAGAAAGAAGCAGCAGAACAAGCAAAGCAGCAGCAGAAAAAAAAAAAAAGTCCTTTATTGTGTACAAGCGATCTTTTTATAGTATTGTGAACAAAGACGGCAGCCTTCCAACAGCAATAAATCAGGTCTTTCAGCTAATTAAACATAGCACACAGAAGTTTACTTTCTAATCAGAAGTGACCCTCTTCTCATGGCTAATCTACTCTCAGCCCAGAGTATGCTGAGCTCTGCTCTTTGTTAAGAACAGATAATAAAATTCTTCTCAGCACCCCCCTAGCCCACTTGGCAGAACATCCCGTTTGCAGACAAGTCCTCCCAGGGACAGCAGACACCTCGTTTTCAAGCATGTCCGCTGTTACCTATCTATACCTTGACAGAATATCCCGTTTGCAGGCAGACTCCATCAAGGACAGTAATAGTAACGCAGTCACATCTGATTCTCTACATCTCCCTCCTTTTGTTTTTGTAAATGAGCCATAGCAGAAGTGATAAGACAGGTTTCATGTTTCAGTTGCCTTCGCTTTTTCCAGCATTGGAAGACTATATACAAAACAAAACACAAAACAAAAATTATTACAGTGTTACCTAAAGAAGTTGACAACAAGGTAGAGAAATGACTTAAAGGATTTAAATTAGCAATACTTGAAGACAATTTTTGTAAAATGTCAGATCCTGTTAGTTCAGGTAAAGTCTTACTAAATGTGTCCATAATAGTTTTTTCCAAATTCATAATTTCTAAAGTTAAATTTTGATGTCCATTTAACCGTCTTTTAACAGTTTCCCAGGAATCACTGGTATTATATGGCACAAGAGTCACACAAATATGAGAAGAATTCCAGTCACATTTCAGTACACTTCTGGTAGCCAAGATAGTCACTTGATCGCCAAGCCAGGAAACAGTATGTTGTAAATTGATCACATCTGTAGCCAATTGAGAGTCTAAGTCCTTTTGTTGTTGCCATAATAAATGAGCATCTTGATGCCATGTTCTCATGAAATCCGCAGTTTGAATGCCTTGATGTAAAGCAACGCCAGCTACTGCAGCAGTGGCAGTTACAGAAGCAACTGCAAGGATTGAGGCTATAACTATTCCTATTAATCGTTGAGAGCGATGTAACAAAACTTGAACAGCATTGTACAAATGAGTAACAGACAATGAATCAGACCAAGGACGAGTCAAATTAACAGGCACCCACAATTCTGTGCGAGCTTTAACAATAACTAAAGAACAATTATTAATTTATATTAATTCCCAATTAGTTCTATTTACACATTGAGTAAGATAACAGTCTATACATGATATTGTTCCCCAAGTTACATTCCATTCCCAGTTTCCAATCATAAGAGAATAAGGGAATTTAACACATGCAGAAGCAAAATAAGTCAGATTATTATGTAGATGTACTTCAAAAGGAGAGGAATGGGATACATCTAACGTGAAAAAAATCTGGAATTTTCCCAGATACTGCCCATAATTTCCATATATCCCCTTGAATATTGGAAAACTTTATATGCTGTAACATTGGAGGGACCAAAGCATAATGTTGCATTTTAGTTGTCTCATTACCCCAGGCATTTATCATCCCATTATGTCGATGCCATCTTAAAGTACGATTTGACCAACTTTCTATAAATTCAGAATGATCAGGACTCCAATCAACTATAGTGATATTTTGATATTTGACTACTGTTTTAGGGTGATGATCACGACATTTTCCCCACTCTAAATGAGTTAAAAAGGTTTCAAAATATTTAGCTGAACATAAAGGAAGATGAGTTCTGACAAAACATTCTTCAGATGTTAGCGATGATTGATTAACATACATAGTAGAGGTATTAAATCCTCGGGAAGATATTATGACAGTAAACACAGCAGTAGAATAACTACAATAATTAACTCCCCGAGTATTATAGGAATGAGAGTCATTATGTGCTATAAGAGGCAAACAAAAAGAACAAGCCCCTATACACAATGGGACTCCTTCAACAGCTACAGTTATATTTGAAATATCATACAGATTTTTATGGAATGGAATATCTTCAATTCCCCCACATACAGGAGGGGGGAAGAATTAGTATTATTAGTACACACACGAACCTCAGGTTCTCCCCAGGAAACACTGCGTATCAAAGGAGGGTTAGGAACACAGGCCCAATAAGCAAAAGAATGGGCAGAAACTATACTTACCTGGCAATTAATAACTGCAAGCATAGCTAATAAAAGATCAACAGGATTTAAAGACTGATTTGCCTTTTGAAGGGTTTTTTCAGCTTCTTGAGTCAACTTTTTCATCTGTCCCCATGTTGGGGGGTCTGCTGTTCTCGTTGCCATTGTAGAAGTTCTCTGCATTGCCAGCTCCTGAAATTGTCTGACAAATGGGTCGCTCATTCTGCAATTTGATAAGTCTTGAAGGTACCCAGAAAGGTGTTTTACCTGTAGAAATAAGAGCAAACCCCCTTCCCATGTGGTGCAACAACCCAGAAATCCATTCTTTATTTTCATCCCTGTACCATATAGGTATTTCCGATTTTAGAAATAATGGCTGAGATTTAAATGTAGAGAAATGTTGCTGAGCTGCAGGAACCTCGGAAGCTGACCAGACATTTAAAAAATTTAAAGTTAGTAAAGTTTTATGAAGTATATTTTGAGGTGTATAAGCCATAGTTATATCCCCCCTTTTTATTTTTAGTATATATTCTCTTAACATACGATTTGCCCATTCTATAATAGCTTGACCCTGACTATTATAAGGTATGCCAAATGTATGTGTAATGTCATATTTTTGTAAAAATGAATGTAATCTTTGTGAGGTCTATGCAGGTGCATTGTCAGTTTTAAGTTCTCTAGGAATTCCCATGATAGCAAAACAAGATAATAAATGAGAAATGACTGCATCAGCTTTTTCTGAAGATAATGCTGTGGCCCATTGAAAATGAGTATGAGTGTCAATAGTATGATGTACATATCTTAGACGTCCAAATGACTGAATTATAACAACATCCATTTGCCAAAGGGCATTAGGATGGAGTCCCCGTGGATTAACACCAGGAGGACAGTAAGGAATATTAAAAGGAGCACATGATGAACAGTTAGCTACAATTTCACGTGCTTGTTTTTGAGTTATTTTGTATTTTTTGTAAAGACCTTTAGTGTTTGTATGATGTAAAGCATGTTCTAGATGAGCCTTTTTTAAGGGGAATAATAGCTGATCAATATTTTTATTTCCTCTAGATAATGGTCCTGGCAGTGTAGAATGTGCTGTAATATGAGTAAAATATACTGAAATAGTTCTCTGTAACAATAATCTTTGTGTAAAAGCAAATAGTTTTTCAATAAAAGTTTTTGGATTAATGGGAAGGCTAACTGAAGGTAAATGTGTGCACACCAAAACTGCATACTGAGAGTCAGAAACAATATTAAGAGGAACATTTGAAAAATCTAATAAAGCTAAAGTAATAGCCCATAATTCAGCAGGTTGAACAGAGGAAAACTCATGAGGATATACTTTAGAAGATATAGGAGTCCAATATCCTGCTGAAGTTTTGTTAGCATCAGTAAAAACAGTAATACCGGAAAGAGGAATCGAAGAAATAGGGTTTACTAATATCATAGAATGTTTTCTAAAAAATTCAAAGACTTTAGATTTAGGATATTGAGTAGTTAAAGCTCCAGAATAGCCAGCTAGAGCAATTTGCCAATTATCATTTAATTGTAAATTGTAAGAAATTTGTTGCTGAGTTATTTGAGTAATAATTTGATTTGGCTCTCTACCACTCAATTGTAACAATTTAGATCTACCTTTAATTATTAAAAAGGCTAGTTTATCCATATATGTAGTTAATCGTTTATTATACTTATTAGGTAAAAAAAAATCCATTCTATTATATGATCATTTTTTTAGTTAGTACTCCAGACGGGGAGTAAGGAGTATGGAAGAGAATTAGTTGCACAGATTTTTCTAAGTCTATATAAGACAAATATCCTTCATTTAAACGTTGTTCAACTAAAGTTAATTCTTGTAATGCTTGTTTAGTTAAAGTTCTAGGACTACGTAGTTCAGAATTACCTTCTAAAGTAGCAAATAAATGTTGTAATTGATAAGTAGGGATTCTCATGGTTGAACGAATCCAATTGATATCTCCCAGTAATTTTTGAAAATAATTAAGAGTCTTTAAATTATCTTTTCTTATTTGAACCTTTTGAGGCTTAATTTTTTGTTTATCCAAAACAAATCCTAAATATGAATAAGGAAAATCAATTTGCACTTTCTCTGGAGCTATTTGTAATCCAAATTTAGATAAAGCTTTTAGAACTGCTTTATAAAATCGGTCATGTTCAATGTTAATACGGGCTGCTAATAAAAGATCATCCATATAATGACATAAAATATATTTGAGGGAATTGTTGTCGAGCTGGTTCTAAGGCTCTGGCAACAAATTCCTGACATAAGGTAGGACTATTAACCATGCCTTGAGGTAACACAGTCCATTGATAACGTTTAGCAGGTTGATGACTATTATATTCAGGTACTGTAAAAGCAAATTTTTTTTCCTTATCCTTAGGTTGGAGAGGGATTGTAAAAAAAACAATCTTTTAAATCAATAACAGAAATTGACCGTTTATTTGGAATCATAGCAGGAGAGGGAAGTCCTAATTGTAATCCTCCCATAGGTTTAATACATTTATTAATTTCCCTTAAATCTGTCAATAAACGCCATATTCCAGACTTTTTCTTAACAACAAATACAGGGGAATTCCAAGGTGATGTGGAATATTCAATATGTTCCACCTCTAATTGTTCAGTAACTAATTGTTTTAATGCCTTGAGCTTTTCTTTTTTTAAAGGCCACTGCTCAATCCATTTAGGAGTACTGGTTAACCAGGTTAATGGCATAGCTCGAGGGGACTGAACAGTGGCTACAAGTTTTTTGAAGGAATATTAATGTGTGCTTCAAGCTGAGATAAAATATCATGGCCCCAAATATTAATTGGAACATTGATTATGTAAAACGCTGTTAAAATCCAATGTTTTCTAAGGTATGACATGATAAAGGGTCAGAACTGACCCACACATCTGTTATTGCCCCTAATCCGTTTAATGTTATTTGACATTTTTGTTTAGGCCATTCTTGTGGCCATTGTCTTATAGAGATAACGGAGACGTCAGCTCCAGTATCTATTAACCCTTCAAAATATTTTCCTTGAATAATTAAAGAGGGTCTCTGATCAGTAATTAAGGTTTCCCAAAATATATATTTTTCTGTATTATATTAAATCCTCCAGTCCTTGATTGATTTTTAGAAGGAAATTGAAAAAAAAGTAACAGCAAAATCTGCGCTATTTGTTCTCCACTGATCAAAGAAAGGGCTTGAGTAGAATATGCCATGATGAAAATTTCATCTGTAAAATCAGGATCAACAATGCCAGGAATAACATGAATGCCTCTTAAGGCAGAACTACTACGTCCAACAATTAATCCAAAACTCTTAGAAGGAAGAGGTCCAAAAACACCAGTCTTTATTTTGTAAATTCCACCTCCAGGAGATATCACGACATTTTCATTAATTGGTAAATCAGCAGCAGCACTTTGTTGAGTAGCCGCATAAAGATTATCAATTGTTAACTTAGTATTATCCTGGGGTTGTTTGGTGGGTGACCCAACTTGGGAGTCACAGATGCCCGAAACAAATGAGAAATGATCCCAGGTATTGTTTATGGGCCTCAGGGATGACGGCCCATTGAGTAGTTTCCCGAGGGGGGGCAAAGGGTTTCCATCTTTATCTGTCTTAGAATGACATTCATTTTTCCAATGATTGCCTCGTTTACATCATCGGCAAACTTCAGTAGGTGTCCTTTTTGCACTGGGAGATATACTATTGTTACTATTATTACCTTTTTTCTTACAATCCTTTTTAAAATGACTTGCTTTTCCACAATTGAAATAAGTTCCTGATTTATTGGGTTTAAGGGCTCCAGCCATGGCTGCAGCAAAAACAGAAGCTTGATGTTCAATTCCTCCCACTCCAGCACAAGCTCTCACATATTCACTTAATGAGGTGTTTTGCCCTTTTAAAGGCCCCAAAATACGCTTACATTCAGGATTTGCATTATCAAATGCTAATGTTTCCAATAATACCTTTGCTATTTGATCTTGACTCACTGCCCTCATTACAGCAGTACGCAGTGTCAGATCAGGCGGGGCAGGCAGCGACCAAAGGAGGCAGATTTAAAAGGGCCGCTGAACAGGCTTTATTGAGATCTCACTCCTGGGCAGAACTCGATCAGACCCACAGAGGGGACAGGGGAAGGGTCTGAGGAGAAACCACGTGGAAGTTTGACCGGACTGGACTTTTATGGGGCTTACAGCAGGAAGGGAAGGGCTTGGGGCAGGAAAAGGTGTTTCTAGGGTCCCTTTGCCCCCTTGGAGTTGGTCAGGGGAGTTGGCTGAACTCCAGGATTGGCCAGGGGGTCCTGCTGATTGACAGGTGTTAGTCAGGAGATCTGGCTGATTGACAGGCATTTCCGCCGGCATCTGATTGATGTTCTTTTCCAGCGCAGGCTGCTTTGTTCTAAGTTGACACTAAGTCGCCACCAAGTCGCCACCGACCTAACACACAGTCTAGCAAGAAAATCAGTATAAGGTTCAGTAGCCCCTTGTACAGTTTTAGTAAAGGAAGGTTGTGCTTGACCAGTGGGTATCACACATCTCCAAGCTCTTAAGAAAACCTGTTGAACTTGTTGAAGATCTGGATCTGTATATTGAGCCTGCTCTCTATAGGCATGGTAATTACCCTCCACCATTAACTTATCCTCCATAGGTCCCGGGGCGATTTTGAGCCTCATTCTCTCGAGCTTGTTTTCGTGCCTCATCTTCCCACCAACTTCTCAATTGTAACCATTGAGATCCCTCCAAAACTGTTTTGGCTAATGCCTCCCAATCCAAAGGAATAAGTAATTTAGAAGTTCCCAAATTTTCTAACATTCCTAACACAAAAGGAGACTGAGGGCCATATTGAGAGACTGCAGCTTTTAAATCCTTAATAAACTTGTATTCCACTGCAGTATAGTGAACATTAATCATTGGGGGATTTTGAAGGTTTTGTTGTCTAGTTATAGGAAACAAATGTGGTGGATCAACAAAACCACCAGGGGGAGCTGCAAGATCATCATCATCATGTATCATAGTAAGAGGAAATGAAAAACATTGTTGTTCTCTACCTACATCAATTCTATACTCTGTCATTGGCAAGAGAGAAGCATTAGAAGGAGTAGTAGGTTTAAGAGAGGACCTTTGCTTTTTTAATTTCATTTTTTCCACAAAGGCTTCCATAATTTCTTTCATACTGGAGTCACTATCTGAACTTTCTGAATCTTCTTCATCACCCAGATCTGATTTAGGAGAGTCATCTATAGTATCACAAATATCTTCCTTGGGCTCTGTTTTGTTAACCTTATTATCAGATTCTGATGTATTAACTTGGCTTTCACAAAGAGAGTCATTTTCATTATTGCTTTCTAATAATTGTAATGCTTGAGTAATAGCGCTACACAATGTCCAAATCTTCAAAGAAATAACATTCCCAGCCTGATGCTGCTTACGGAGCTCTTTCTGAACCAATTTCCATTCCCCTAAATTTAACTGGACCTTAGTTTGATACTGGAACCAGTGACAATGACATTCTATAATTTTAAATAACTCCTTGAGTCTCTTATGTTTTCACACCTATGGAATACGATAATCCTTGTAGTAACTCTACAATATTGTTCCTTTAAGGACTGGGAGTTTCCCATGTTAGTTCTGAAAGTCCCCCTAAAGTCTCTTTCAACCCGGGGTGATACCTTTCGATATTTTGTTAGTTCTGAAAGTCCTCCTTTCGTTTTCTTAACCCGGGGTGCTTGCCCTTTCGGTGCTGGATCCTGCCGACTATGCCAAATGTTGCAGTAATTCACTTGCAGGTCAGCATGGGAAAAGAAAGAAGCAGCAGAACAAGCAAAGCAGCAGCAGAAAAAAAAAAAAGTCCTTTATTGTGTACAAGCGATCTTTTTATAGTATTGTGAACAAAGACGGCAGCCTTCCAACAGCAATAAATCAGGTCTTTCAGCTAATTAAACATAGCATACAGAAGTTTACTTTCTAATCAGAAGTGACCCTCTTCTCATGGCTAATCTACTCTCGGCCCAGAGTATGCTGAGCTCTGCTCTTTGTTAAGAACAGATAATAAAATTTTTCTCAGCGCCCCCCCTAGCCCACTTGGCAGAACATCTCGTTTGCAGACAAGTCCTCCCAGGGACAGCAGACACCTCGTTTTCAAGCATGTCTGCTGTTACCTATCTATACCTTGACAGAATATCCCGTTTGCAGGCAGACTCCATCAAGGACAGTAATAGTAACGCAGTCACATCTGATTCTCTACACCCTACTTCAGTGAGGAGAAATCAGCAGGTAATGAGCACCACATGCTCAAGTACTGTCAGGTGAGCTCACAGTAGCTCTGCTAGGGATACAGAGGGAAGGGGAGGCCCAGAAGCCTAGCGATACCCCTACTCAGTCTCCAGCCCAGGGTTAAGACTCCAGGTGCCACTCAAGGAAAATCTGAGTCAAATGGGCCTGTGTCTAGGCCATACAACAGTGCCCCAGCTGTGGGTGTCACTTACCTGGTCGCAGAAGAAGCCTCAGGAGCCTCTCAGGCATGATGACAAATATTTGGGTCAACTCCAAGAAGTGAATTCACATTAACGCTTTACATGGGACTACAGCAGAGGTGTCTCACCTCACCTCACATCACATATTTCTCACCCTCTGGTGCTGAAGATCCATTCTAGACCTGCATCACCCCCACTGACCAGACCTGGCTCCACTGAGGCTCCCCACAAAACCTGAGTCTCTGGACACACAGGACAGGAAGGATGCCGACCTGATGCAGAGAGGCTTTTGCCTTTGGAGTCTGGGATTGCAAGTATTTCTTCCTGCCAGCCCCCAGGGACCTGTCCCCATGGCTCATTACCTAGACACAGACTGGCCTCCATTTTATCCTACTTCAATATTTCAGTGCATCCAACACAGAACTATCTCACTATACCCCTACTGGGTGGATAACCCCACACCAGTCCCAAGCCTGACAGTTAGGCCCTGCTGTGCTCTGCCTGGCCAACCTGGAAAGGGGTGGGGCATTCCAGGAGGATCCACGGAGTGTGGGGGACATGGGGCCCACTGGCAGAGACAGGAACACTGTTGTGTTGAATCATGTACCCAAAACTCACATATGGAAGTCCTCAGCCTCAGCACATGTGAGGGTACCCTCATATGGAAATAGGGCATTTTAAAAAAATATTTATTTTTTAGTTGTAGTTGGACACAATACCTTTGTTTTACTTATTTATTTTCATGTGGTGCTGAGGATCAAACCCAGGGCCTTGCATGTGCTAGGCGAGCACTCTACTGCTGAGCCACAATCCCAGCCCTGGAAATAGGGTATTTGCCGATGATCAAGCTAACATGAGATCCTCTGGGCTGTCCCTAATCCATTATGGCTGTCTTTATTAAAAGGGAACGCACGCAGGGAAAACATTTGGTGGGGAGTGGAGCTCTGCTGCCACAGCCAAGAAACTACAGAAGATGGAGCAACACCTGGAACAGACCCTCCCCTTGTGCCTCAGTGTGGGGCAAGGCCCCGAAGACACGTGACTTCCCCATCTGGACTTGATACCTGTGAGACAGCAGCTCTGTGGTTCTGAGCTACAAGCTTATGATACTTTGCTGGGGCAGCCTTAGGAGAACACAAGATTCATTCTGCTCCATCCACTATTCTTCAGACCACAGCTGCCTCCCTACACCCACGCCACAAGAAAGTGGGAGTGGAAGCAGGATCCTTCAAGGTCACAGCACTGCCAGGAGGTCACTTCCACTTCTTTTTTTTTTTAAATATTTATTCTTAAGCTTTAGGTGAACACAATATATTTATTTTACATTTATGTGGTGCTGAGGATCGAACCTGGTGCCTTGCACATGCCAGGCAAGCACTCCACCACTGAGCCCCAGCCCCAGCCCCAGAGGTCACTTCCATTTCTACCCAGAACTCTGGCCTCAGCTCTCAAATCTTGGGAGGGCAATGGGAGGATGAGGACAAGGAGAGACAAGAGGTCAGCCTCCCTGGAGTGGTCACTGAATCTCCACCCTGCTGCTTCTGAAGCACAGAGCTAGACAAATCCTACCTCTCACACCTCCTCCAGTCCTAACCCCTACCCTAACCCTTGATCCTGACCTTAATGTTGATCCTTGACTCTCAACCCCTGATCCCACTCATCAAGGCCAGCAAGCAAAAATGTCTTCTTCCTGTAATTATGTTAGAGCTCTCACCTGGGTCCTGCCCATTGATTAGATCCCCAATACTTAAAAGTAGGTAACTTTCTGACCATTTTTGTTGCTTTGGTGGAGCTACAGATTCTCAATGATCCCTACCTGTTTGTTTTCCACTGCACCATTCAGCCTGTTCCTGTTGGGACCTCAAGTTCAGATCCCTGGATCCATTTGGTTCACTTATTCTTTACATTTTTATGTTTTTCATGTAAGTCTCTGAAATAAGATTTCATCTTCATGGCATACAACTTCCACATAGCACATTCTTAAATATTTACATACAAATATAAAATTTTATATGGACTGCACTAATTGAAGTAAATAATAAAAACTTTCCTGTACTTTAAGACACATGCTATCTTTTAACATCCTCAGAATAAGGGGAAATTGTGTCAAAACATCTAATAGACATTCTTCAAAGTATGTTTCGAGTTGCCTATTCATTTATTAACTAGGAACAGTGGTTGGCCTTCCCTACATCCACTATAAATGCTGCAGAACCAAGCAATCCAAGTACCTGGTGAGAAGAAACATACACTAATGAAGGGGAAAGGAGTATTTTTTGAGATTTTTTTTTTTCAAAGAATGCAGTCGAGAATTTAAATCCCACACAGGAAACAGAAGCAATGCTGAGAGTAAAACATCATAACTACCTTTATTATTCACTGTGTTTATTCATGTATGTCAGCTCATTAAAATCACTGTTTCAAATTTCTTGGATCTCCACGCTGGAGAAAGGATTTTTATGTACATGCTGACTCTCATATTACATACTTGTTGTGCACAGATCTATGGCTTTTACCACTTTTCAAGATAAGTTGTGTGAAAACACAGACCCTAACAGTAAAGAGCCATCAGGACACGACGGTACGGCCTTGCTGACAACTACAGGATGACACCTCTGGAAACAAAGTGTGTGTTATGGTGAATTCTGCTGTGAGGTGCTTAATCACAAGAAAACTTACTTACAATTTTCCTTTACACCAACCTATTTCTCACATATATTACAACTATATTTTTAACTGAATTCTGGTTTAAAAATCACAAACCAACAAAATATAAACACAAAATGCTACAAAAAGTTTAACATATAGGGGAAACATCTCTTATGTATTATAGTGATTTTTATAATCTAGCATAAAGGCAAACGTGGTTTTTAAAAAATGCACTCCATATATAATTATAGGGGGGAAAATCAGCCAAGCCACCTAATGTAACATTTCACAGGTATCATTCTTTAATATCATGTCCACAGATTTCCATGTACAGAGAAGCCTACACGTCAGTGAGAATAGTGTCAACAGGATCTGCAAACTACAAAGTATCAGCAAATAAACTTAAATCATGCATTTCTCTCTGAAACAATGAAGCCTGGTTCTGAGTTACAAGGCAGGTAAAAACTATAAACTGACTTTCCTTAACGAGTGTATATTTACCAATCTAGGGTAATATGTTTTCCCAGCTACACATGCAGACTATATTGTGTTAAAAATCAAAAAGCAGAAAAGATCCAAAATAACCAGTCAAGCTACGATACCTAGAGAGACAGCAAAGGCCTCCCTGTGAGTCAGCTCATGCCGGGGAAGATGAACCAACACTGGGACACTTGACCCTACGTCAGCACATGCACTCATTATTAACAGTTTACACTAGTCTATTCTTTGGGTAAAAAAAAAAAAAAAAAAAAAAATCTTTAACAACAGCCAATGTTTTAGAATCAGCAATGGAATCAGTAACTTCAAATCATTTTGCCATCTGACTGCTAGACCCACAACTTGATAGAAAGCTCTCAAAACAAGGCCTAGAGAAGGTGGATCTCACAAATCACTGAGCTGAACTGTTCTAATGCAATGGAGCTACCAAAATACATACATCTGTTAAGAAAACTTACAAAACTAACAAATCTCTTTTTCTCTAGAATTATAAAAGATAAATCTATGAATCAATACTCTAATGTGATCACAGAGAGACAGCAAACTGAAGTCGAGCAGCACAAGCTGTCTGCAACGCTCCCTAATCTACTTTCTACCTGCTGAGGACTGGGCAACCCAACACCATGGAATCCATCATAGTCTTTAAAGACGTGAGATAAATCATCATCCCGATGGGCAGGGCAGAAGCAACTTGATGTATTACTTACACATGTAAATAAAGAGCTTGTTTTGTTTTCAGGATATGCTTCAGGAAATCACATGACAGTGGTTCTTTACAATTCAGGTAGCAAAAGGGGTCAGAAAAACACTCTTGGAAGTTCTTTGAAATTCCAAAAAGACAGCTGGCAGTTTGATGTTTTTATTCCTGCTCCCCCACACACAATTTTTCCTTTCAAAAATTACAGTTGACAGCTCACATAAGATTTAATTAAGTTGGTTGAAATAAGGGAGGGTGTTTCAATAATGTCTCCCCTCTAGAAAACCAAGTTCAGCAGAACTCAGTGCCAGTAATTAAGAGGCCAATACCATAAAATTCAAACCTGGGCAGTGATACATCACACTGAGAAAAGATTTCACATATTTACAAAGCTGAGCTTCACCTCCCACAGGCAATTCTGCTTCAGGTGCACTTTGATGTGTGCATGCACCTGCAGGGGATGGGGGAGGGGGGCAGTCGGCAGAACATCGTCTCTGCTGCACTTCAGTGTTTTAGCAGAGCTAAACCAAGCCGCCTGACTTGAGGAAAACACTCTTCTATGCAGCATACATCCTGTCAGATCATGTTTAAAGATATCACAGCACTGAATCAGAACTTTAGAGACACAAAGAAAAAGAAAACTACGACACGGATGAGTACAGCAGTCCCTTCCCATGGCATCTGCTCCCAGGAGACACCTCAGACGGTACAATCAGACTCCAATCGGCTCTTCCTCGCTTTCTCCCTTCAAACAGAAGTTTATTTTTCTCTGTAATAAAGCAGGTAGTATTTCAGGGGGTCTGGCAGAGGGAGGCTCAGGACCTTCTGGCGTAGGAAGTTCACTGGAGGGTCTGGCTTGGTCTCTGGCAGGGTTTTCTCTTCTTCCCTCCGCTCTTCTTCCAAGTCTTCACAGCTGTTGTCATCGGAGGGGTTGGAAATACGACTAGCAAAGACCTCTTTGTCCAAAAAGACAATTGTTTCCATTCTACGGCGGCGGACCCTCCTTCGTTTACACCGAGGCGTGTTCTTCAGTCCACTTCCACTTCTGCTCGCTGCTTCCTGATGAATGACCTTCTTGATGGTGCCCCTGATGGCAATGCGGGCCAAGTCCTGGAGGCTGCGGACAGCCAATGGTGCTGCAAACAGCAAGAGGGCAAGAGGGTCTGAGCCAACACCACAAAGCCTGAAGGTTTGAACCTAATGGCACCTGAACTCACTGGCTATTCACAAGCACTGCAGAATGGGAGCGCCTTTTAAGCAAGTGTTGATAAGTGCTCTAATCTGCATTCTGGGGTTTTCCCAAAGCAAGTTCAGATACACTAATTTTTAACAATGAAAAGGAGAGAAAGCAATATTGCCTGGCTCGGGTCATTGGCAGAATTAACTGACAAGCTGTCACCATTTACTGTGTTCATTCATGTACTAACCCATGCAGGGTTACACAGCAGAGCTAACATTCTTCCATCTATTTTAACACTGTTCTAGCAACTTATAAACTGAGTATTTGTTCCATTTCTTGTTAAAGTAGATAAGAGCAAATTTTTTTATTAAAGTGGAGAAAAACAAAATCCCCAGAGCACAATAAGGAAAAAGATCATCTGGCACTTGGGGCAGAGTGACACTGGCACACAGTGAACATGCACAGCAGCACACAGGGCTCTTCTCATGGCCACCCAGGTCCTGAGACACCACAGGGACAGCTATCCCTAGGTCACAACCCCTCCTCCTGCCACCCCCAGTGTTGTTCCCTAAGGCTCCAATGTCCACCATCCTCCTTTCCTGGCATGCCTGTGTCCCTGGTTTCACATCCATTCTGAGGCTTTATGTAAGAGACCAGCTCCCCAGGTTCTAGTCCAGGCCCAAACAACAGCCACAACACAAAAGGGACACCTCAGGCTCCCATGTCCTTCCTCAGAAAGGTCTGCACCCCTGAACCTTTCTCACTGCAGAGCCCACAGCATCCTGACTGGTTCTGGTCTTTAGCCTGCCTGCTTATCCACCCAGCTGAGAGGTGACCCGAGTGGGGCATGTCTAAGCTACACACCCTCATGGTACACTGGCTTTATCTTTGCCAGTTTCCTACCCCACTGTCTCCATTGGCTTTACTTATCTAGGAAACTCTGGCCCAGGAAGACACAAGCTCAGAGTATCTTTCTTACTTTGGGAACCCTAAGCAGCATTAGGTGACTATGCACCACCAGCACTGGCTTTGAAGGCCTCCCTCAGAACAAGCATCTCAGACAGCCAACCTGCCATCAGGACCGTTATCCAGGGCTGATTCAGCCTCCCACAGAAACACTTTCAATAAGACCAATAAAAAGTCTCATAAACACTCCAAAAGAGCCCTTGTCTTCCTAAACTCTGCTCTAGCAACCTCCCTTATCAACAGCAGCATCTGCTGAGAAGTTTCCACGCTGCTCAGATCTCTAGAACATGCATCTGACAGACTCCCCCTGCAGGCAACATGCTGCACACCTAAATGTCTGGTGGCCCTCCACAGCCTCCTGGTGAACTCAGATCTACCTACACACCAGTCCAGCTTCTCCCAAATGCCCAAGTTCGACCACATTGGGAATATGCACTTTTAACTTTGCCCTGCTTCTGCAAAGACCTTTCCTCCCCTCCTCCTCTCTTTAGGGAATTCCTTTTTACCTCAAGACCAAGCACAACCACCACCTTCTATCCAACCTTCCTTGGTCCCTCTAAGCCCCTTCTATTGCTGCTTCCACTGTTGCTTGTTATCAGATTTTAAGGACCAATCTATGTCATATGACTAGAAAAGTATAATTATTTGATAATGATTCCTCTCATTCTGAAAAATATTTCTGGAAGGAACTTGCTAAAGTATACTTCTTTGGGTATTGGAACTATGTGTGATATTTTCTTTCTCTCTTTTTTAAATCAAATCAGCTGGAACTCTCATTTCTGTGTGAACTGTTTAAATCATAAAATCCTAGGAGAAATGCTACTCTGGCGCCAGCTCCTCTCCGCTCTGCTCCCAGAAGAAGGGAAATGCAAAGGCTCACAGCAAGCTCACCCACAATGGCAGAGGAGCATGGACACTGTCCGCCCTTGGTCTGCCCAGCTGGCAGCAGGTTCAAGTGTGATCACTCTCTCCCAGTAAATGAGTCAAGCGGTTTCAGTGTCCAAAGGCAGGACCCGCTAGCTCCCTTTCTGAGAATCCACTGCTATCAATGGCATGACCAGTAGCAGCCCTTAACAGATTTAAAAGAAGCCTAAAATAACCTAAGATGGGTGACAAACAGGTTATAATTTTTAAATGCCTAAAATCCCCTGTACAATCTTAAGGTTTCAGTGGGGAGTGAACATCCAATTTTCTTATAAATCTTGTTTCCTTTTGAATTTCTAATGAGATTAAAAGATCTGTACGTCAAATACGGTGCATTTACTCACGTAGCTGGACAAGTCTGGACTTTCCTGACTCCGAGTGGCAGGGCTGGACCAGAGGAGCGAAGGAAACAGCCAGAATCTTTTTGGTTTCCCAAGCAGAAGGGCCTATACGCGTTATCTTGGTCAACTATCCCAAAGACAAAAATGAGAATATCCAAAAAATTTGTCTACTAGATAGCTTGTGAGTGCAATCATTCTAATAAATAAAACAGATACACTAAAATAAAACTGCCTGACAACATGGACCTTAACATGATACTGCATGAGTACAGCTCACGAGTATTCCTAGAAAAATTCTTAAGATGGAATTTACCCAAGGCCCCAGACACACCTCTGTTTACAGAAAGTATCTGTGACAGAGAAACTAGAGAAAGGACAATGGGAGAAAATAACCAGAGATCAGAACAGTGGGGATTCTCATAAGACATTTTCTTGGGTTCTTCTAGGTTGAAGAGGGGCTAACTTTAGGAAAAGTAACTGAAAATGCACAACCCCACCCCAGCCCAGCCACACCCAATCCTGAATCCTGGCCACAACTAGGGTGCAGGAAAAGTACCAAGGGCAGGCATGGCTGCACTTGGACTCTTCAACTTTCCATGTCATTCTGGACACCTGGGCGACTACTCTGTTCCTTCTGGAGAAATGTCCTGAGGCCCCTCACAGTGCACAGGAATTTGTGGTGATACACTGTAGTGTTGACTGTCAAGACATTTCTTCTGAAATAGAGGATAAGGGCCAGAAAACCTAATCAGACAGCAAAGCTGCCACCTAGGCTGGTTTCCAAACAGCCTAAACAGGTCACTGTACTATTTTTGATCATGCTAAAATTAGATGTTAGTCTTTTGAAAATATCTAAGCTGGCAAATCCTATAAAAGGTTAAGTAGCCATGTAGTGTGTGTGTGTGTGTGTGTGTGTTTTGTACTGGGAATTGAACTCAGGAGTACTTAACCACTGAGCCAACATTCCCAGCCCTATTCTGTATTTTACTTAGAGATAGGGTCTCACTAAGTTGCTGAGGCTGGCTTTGAACTAGCAATCCTCCCATCTCAGCCTCCTGAGTGGCTGGAATTACAGGTATGTGCCACCATGCCTGGCCCATGTACTATAAATATCAACAAGTTAATTACTTTCTCATGTACTAGCAAAAAATTTTTTAATTTTTTTTTTAGTTGTAAATGGACACAACACCTTTGTTCTGTTTATTTTTATGTGGTGCTGAGGATCAAACCCAGTGCCTCACACATGCTAGGCAAGTGCTCTACCACTGGGCCACAACTACAGCCCCTTTGATATTTTTAAAAAGAACTTCTAGCTATAATGAACATAAAATATTTAAATATAATCAATAAATGATGTGTGAGACCTTAAATAAAACTATAAACCCCCATTTCATATTCTAGACAAACAGAAGAAATATTATAAATATTATAACTATGTCCACAATCCTCAAAATTATCTGGAGATAAAATGATTCCAATGAAAAATTTAGTGCATTTTTGTCACACAAAGCAGAGTGATAACATCACCTGTGTAAGCAGAGAAATGTTTACAACAACACTGAGTGGAAAGAGCAGAGGAGACAGGTGCCCAAGCCCTCAGAGGCAGCGGCAGCCACTCAGGCAGCAGCTGGCCAGCACACAGCACTCCCATTGCACTGACCGCACTGTCTGAAGCGGCAAAGCCTACAGCACACAGCCTTGAGCAAGCACTTCTACTTGTGAGGAGAACAGAGCTTTTATCTTTTGTAGTTACATACTAAAATATTTGTGAGATTGTACCTGGAGAAGATACAAGGATAGTCACATCACAAAGAGGTGTACACACAGGCCTTCCTGGGAGCACTGTCAGTGACAGCAGAGGATGAGTGAGCCAAAGTGCCATCACTAAACCATATTCATTCTATACCAACAAAAGGTTTTAGAAATAGACAACGGGAAGTGGCAAAGAATTTCTAGATACTGTGAACACCAAATACTTAGAAATAATAGATATAATATCTACAAAAAATAAATAAATAAAACTACAAACCCTTTTCACACATGGCCGGGTGGGCAGACAGTGGAAGCACTAAAGGAGGGTTAGGAAGAAGTTTGCCTGCGTACTTTTTTAAGCAAAGAGATTTATACTAAAAGCACACCACACAGTGGTCACCACAGGCAAGGGTACAAGGGACAAGCCAGGAAAAAAAGTCCCTGTTTAGACTTGGAGCCTCGTAACCACTTCAGGAAGTACACACCTAGAATGGCAACCCCTAAAAACTGAAAGGAAAGGAGTAAGCTGTGCGTCAGAAGTAAAATCTCAGCCGGGGTGTGGCTCAGTGGTGGACCACTTGCCTGGCTTGTGGAGGCCCTGGGCTTGAGCCCTGGCACGGGGGGCGGAGGGGTGGGTAGCAGTAAGATCTGAACAGGTCTGAACTGGTTTGGGTGGCACTGTCACTGCAGGTAGACAAGCAGCAGAGAGAAGGGTGGCACTGTGGCCAAGACTGGCTCCTCAGAAAGTCCCTGGTTCTGAAATCTGCTTGGAAGCTGCCAGTACGAACCCACAGTGCACTCTATCTCCACACCAAGCAAAACTGTCTGGCTCCACAAATCCCTGCACACACAAACCCAGTGTCAATGAGCACGCTGGGCCCCAGCTGTGGCCTCTCAACACCAACTCCCACCAACATATCAACCCTCAGGTCAAAACCATACAGACTGACCCTGGAATGCCTTTTCTCACCAGAAAGCAGTATAGCCATCACAGAGGTAGAGGGTGTATCTGGCCCAAGACAGGCGAGAATCACACCAGTACTAAAACATGAGGCCTGTTCAATCTAGGAATTCATAAAGATGGTAAAATGCAAGCAAAACCTCAGTGATCACTACCTTTGGCAGATGTTAGAGGATCCAATTATTGAGAAATTAATAAATAAAAGTTAAGAATCAAAATTTATCCTCTCTCTCTTGTATAAAGTTACCTTAGGGGAATCTAATTAGTAATGAGAGGTTTTCTCTTCATAAAAGTACAATAGCTACTAAATAAAGAAGAAATGATAAAATCAAAAGGGTATTATTCTACAGTTTCTAATGAAATAATCCATCAGGTTCTAAATCATGGCCACAAGCATCAGAAAAAATAGACAACAGGCCTGATGTGCCTACACACAAAAGTCAGGCTGACTCTCTGTATCCAAGGCTTCTGCATCCGGAAATTCAACCAACCACATATCAAAAACACTCAGGGAAACAATGTTACCAAACATGTACATATTTTTTCCTTGTTATTTATTCCCTAAACAATACAGTATACAACTATTTACAAAGCATTTACATTGTATCAGTGTTGTAAGGGACCAGAGGATGCACATCAGCTATATGCCAATGACATGATACATGATTTTTTTAATATTGATTTTTTAGTTGTAGATAGACACAATACCTTTGTTTTATTTATTCATTTTTATGTGGTGCTGAGGATCGAACCCAGGGCCTTGCACATGCTAGGTGAGTGCTCTACAGCTGAGTCACAACCCCAGCCCGATACGTGATTTTATATGAGAGGCCTAAGCATCCGTAGATGTGGGCATCCTGAACAGAGGATGGGTACCAAACAATGACTGCATATTTCAATACCTGGCAGATGTTCCTGTGCTCTCGGCCCCAAAATATATCGAACAGCACCCTAATCAAGTCTCTAGATCCAACCAGCAACACAGAAAAAACAGAGGACAGAGGACAGCAAAACCTAGACTGCAGGAAAGTCTACAGGACACATCAAGGCGAGTCCTTGAACAAATAAGCTGCAAAGAAAAAATGAAAGTGAAAGATGCGAGAACCTCTAGACCTAAAAGCACTTCAGAGTGGTACCAACCAAAGGCATCACACCAGCCTTAAACACGATCCCGTTTCAAACAAGCTACAGGGAAGAAATTTCTCAGTCAATAAGGAAAATCTGAAAATGAACTGGATATTTGAATATATTAACAAGTTACAATGGCTACTGGCTATTAATGTTACAAATGGTCTTATAACAATGTTTTAAAAAACAGAGCTTTTATCTTTTGTAGTGACATACTAAAATATTTACAATTTTTAAACCTAGGGGCATTCACTAATGTTTTTATAATAAAGAGTGAGTAATAGTGAGATAGTACACACCATCTAATGCTTGAAAATAGTAGCCAGTAATAAACAGTTCAACAAGCATTTTGGTGTAGACACCAAAATGATGGAGAATAGTGGATGACTTAAAATCACATTCCTGGACTCTGATAGGTAAAACAATGTCAGTTATAACCAGTATGTTCAATAATCTTTTTGAAAAAGGAGCAGCACAGATTAAAAGAATTAAGTCAGGTGCAATGGCACAGGCCTGTGATCCCAGTAACTTGGAAGGCTGAGAAAGGAGGATCACAAGACCAAGGCCAAACTCAGCAACTGAGCCAGACCCTCAGCAACCTAATGAGATCTGAGACTCAGTCTCAAAAATGAAACAGGGCTGGGAATGTAGCTCAGTGGCAAATCCCCCCCATCCCCGGGTCAATCCCCAGTACCAAAAAAATAAATAAGTAAAATAAAAGTGTTCCAAGAATCATATGTTGACAGTAATTAGATTAAGACTATGAGCAGTTCTTCTTAGTTCATATTCTCTGGATTTTCTAAAATGGGTATTACTTCTGGAACAAAATAAATGCTAATATTTAAAAATTGCACAAAAGTGCACAACCTCCTAATTTATAACATTTCTATTTTTTCCTGGTTCTTTGTAACTGACAGAAATTTCTCCTGAGGACCAATTCACACCTGACATGCCCATGTATTATAATCTCTTTTCCCAATGAAACACAGTACCTAAACACATACAAACATGCATGGCCAAACCAGAACCTTGGAACAGGATTCCCAGGAAGCAGAGGTTCTTATAAAGTACTCACCACCAAGGTACTTAACAAGCAGACTAACAAAATGAAATAATTCTGATAATTTTATAAATTACAATTCTGGTATTAGAACAATTGTAATAACAATTAGAATAACTAGGGTGAGGAAGGAAGGAGGAGAAGAGGGAAGGAAAGAGGAGGGGAGAAAAGGAGTGAGAAGAAGGAGAGAGAGAAGGAAAAGAGGAACAGGGAGGGCCACACATCTAAGTCAGAGCTGGCCCAACACCATGCCTGTGACTGCCTGTCTCCTAGCTCACGAGATGGTAGAAGCTGTTACTAGGGTATATCTACATAAAATGCAGAGGAGACCTTGGCAGACAGGGCACAAAATGTCAGCTGCAGGGAGCCTGACCTTCTCCTCCAGGGGCATGACCAGAATTCCTCCAACCTTGAGAAGACTCTTCATGTACTCTTCATGTTCTTTCTGCACACCTGCCCCACAGTACACCCGATCATACTGAGAACAATCTGGGGAAATCTCCAGGCAATTGCCAGTAACAAAGGAGGGCTCGCAGAAGTCAAACCTGGAAAGAAAAATGTGTTTTCTTTAAGTGACTGTACCATACTGCCATAAGACCATACAAAAATTCATACTGATCACAGGTTATGGTTCACTGTAAAACCCAGAGAACTGTGAGCTGGGAGCTGAAGCCACGATTCCAAAACCCACACAGTGCAAGTAAACACCATGAGCATGCCCCAAGTTTAAAGTGGGCTATAGTCAAGGTCAGCTGGACGGCTTGATGAGGGAGAGAAGGAAAAAGCACATTGTTTCCCTAAAAAGTCTAATTCCTAAAATAAGAACTTCGATGCCTTATCCTAAAGTGGCAAAAAGTAGTTATATAAATTGTTTAAAGACAAAAGGAACAACTGTATTTTACAAAAAATTTTGTGATAAAAAGTTGTTTATATTGGAAACACGGAAATTTAGCAAGACAAAAATTTTTGTTTTCTTCTCGTGTTAGTGAAAAACTGTCTTTAAACAGGAATCAGAAAACCTAGAGTCCTTACAGAATATATAAACAATCAGAAGAGGCATACGGATGACCTGGGATCATGCCAACACAGCTCAGGCATGCTTGCAGGCAGGTGCACACTCAAGCCAACTTCTATCTGACCAAAGTTTAAATTCTATTTCACACCCTCTAGTGTCTGACGTACTTGTCGAAGCTATCACTTGTTCTGATGAAGAAGTCCAGTTTCTGCTTTGCATACTCTATAACATCTGAATGTAGCTCCACCCCATGGTTCACACCAAAAGGACCTAAAAGGTTTCAGAATAAAAAAGTTTTTAGCACTAGAGAAAGAACACTTGCTTGCTTTTTCTACTTCATTAATTGCAACACATCTAACTTAGCATGTATTATATATAAACTCACAAGGTTTTTTGTTTTTACAGGAGATTAAACCACGAATGCTCTACCACTGAGCCACACCACAGCCCTTTTTATTTTTTATTTTGAGACAGGGTCTTGCTAAATTACCTAAGCTAGCCTGGGACTTGCACTCCTCCTGCCTCAGCCTTCCAAGTTGCTAGGAGGACAGGTGTGGTTACCACATCCAGCAAAATCCCAAAAGGTTTTGCTGTCTTAGCACAATGGCAGGCCTAAACCCCTCAAGCCACTTTTTCGATGTATACAGCAGCCCCATTCACAACACAGATGCTCGGGTCTCTTTGCTCTCAAACAAGAATCATTTGAAAATGGGGTGGGGGAGCCAAGAGCTCAGGGTCTTCCTACTAAATTACAGAGGAAAAGTAAACATGCAAATGGGACAGATAGAGGCCTCAGCTGTGCTTGTCCAGAGGCAGCATTTAGGGCAATTCTGTTTCCCACTAAGAGGATCCCCAAAACACTCAGACATAGGCATTTTAATAATTCTCACAAAACAGGCTTTAATTATCGTTAGAATAAAATTATTATTAAAAGGCACAATGAGACATTTTTTAAATTTATTTTTTAGTTGCACTTGGACACAATACCTTTATTTTATTTATTTATTTATTTATATGAGGTGCTGAGGATCGAACCTAGGGCCTCGCATATACTAGGCAAGCACTCTACTGCTGAGCCACAACCCCAGCCCCACAATGAGACATTTTTTGTATCATAGGGAATGTATCCATAAGTTTTTTGTTCGTTTGTATGTTTGCTTTCTGGATGTACTGGAGAGAGAACACAGGGCCTGTGCATGCTAGGCAAGCACTAAGCCACATCCTCAGCCCTTTTTATTTTATTTTTGAGACAAGAGTGTGTCTAAGATGCCCAGGCTCACCTTGAATTGTAATCCTCCTGTCTCAGGAGATTGTCAGAAATTGCAGGAGTGTGCCACCAATTCTGGCTATGTATCCATAATTTGAAATAAAACTGTGAGACTATTCACAAGCCCACATGATGAGGAAAAGCATTCCCTCCTGTAATCATGCTTCTAGATTAGTTTGGGGCAAGCAGAGAACACTTTACAAGCAGCTTACACCTCTGTACACCAAGTTCAACCCAGGCTCATTTCAACAATGCAAAGGAAAACAGAGCACGAGGGCAGGGTGTGAGCACCTTCTCTGCACATTGTTCTGGGTGGTGCTTACCTGGAGGTGGACATGGATATAGAAGTCCACCAAACTCCATGCTTCACCTTACCCATCACTAAAACTCAACATGAGCAAACCCATGGGGCATGTAGGATTTTATTACTAGACATACACACTGCACTCACAGTGTATGTGGCATTGTTTGAGTGGTACTCAAACCAGAAAATACTGATGAATGAGCAAATGCCCATGCACCTGATATCTGAACTTTGGCTCCTGGATACATCTGGACAGCCCTCTCCCCAGGCCAAGCATCTACTCTTTTCTCTTAGTATCTCTCACACATCTTTAGCTGCTGCTAAACATTCCCTCATCAAGACACTCTTCCTGAAAAGTACTATATTTGCTAGTTACAACATCAAACCTTAAAGTGTTTCACATTTTAAGACCCTTGCCAATCACTGACTTGAATCCGCATTAGTCTAGCTTGTGTACACTTGACCCCCTTCCATCATTTTCTCATTAATCCCCCAACTTCAGTGGCAAACATTCACTAGACCTGATTTCCCAGCACTTGAGAAGCAGAGGCAGGAGGATCCCTTAAGCCCACAAGTTCCAAACCAACCTGAGCAACCTAGCAATACCACATCTCCAAAAAGAAAAAAAAATTAGAAAATGCTAAGTAGTTACTTCTATTTAGTAGTAGATACAGGACATGGTCCCTATTCCCAAGCAGCTCACCCACCAAACAGCAGTAACAGATCCTCCACTAGCAGAGAAGCATGATATGGTGGGCAGGGTAGTGCCTCAGGACATGGTACCACACATGCTGTGGTCAGACTGCAAGACCCCTCCAAGCAGAGCAGCTCCCACATACAAGTCCCTCCTTCAGGCATGTTATCTCATGAACCACCATCCACCCCTCACTGGTAAGAAAGAAGTAAAGGGGAACTGTGGATAAGGGGAGAGGAGCTTGCAGAACAGCACAGGGAGGCAGGTGAGATAGAATGAACCAGGGGAAGGCAGTGGGGTCAGGAGGGCCACTGCACCAAAGGAGACCCAGACCTAGTGTGCACAGGTGCTGGAAGGCCAACAAGGTCTGATCTCTGGAGTAAGGTGTGTGAGGTGGCAAAAAGGCCAAATACACCGGGGCATCTGGATGCAAATAGCCAAGATTCTGAACTGAGAGCATACCCCAGAGCTGCTTTGCCCACACCCACCACAGCAGAAGACACACGCTTTCCTGCAGACCTCAAGTGTAATTCCCAGTACCCAGGGGACCCAGAAAGGAGAAGCAACAGTATCTAGGGTGTCTAGGTTACAGCATCAAGCTGCAGGCACTCTCTTCTTTACCTCTAGGGCATCCAGAGCAGCAGGCTAGCCCAAGCTTGCTAGAGTCAGGCTTTCCAAGCATCTTTCTCCTGTCAATAGCATTTCTAATCTAACCAGTTTTAAAGTCTACTTCCCAAAAAACACCAATTTAGCCAAGGTTCCTCCAATTGTTCTGATATGAGGAGGGAGACTATAACTGGCAAGTTTAAAAATGATAAATCATCTGGGCATTGTGCTCTCAAAGCATGACAACCACAACAGTCTCAACCAAAACAAATTGAGTAAGAAGATTAAGTTAAAAACAAAAACGTACACACTTTAAAAGTTGAAGACAACAATCTATAACCTAGAGCCAAGTGCCCAGTCTCAAATTTCACCAAATTCCAAAGTTCACAAACTTAAAAAAGAATCTAAACTTTTTATTCCATATCCACAAAAAATCAATTGTGACTTAGGGTTCTCCAGAGTGACAACAATTACAAAAAGCAGGGACTCTGACATACATGGTGATGAGTTCTCCTTGACTTGTAAGCCGTCCTTAATATTCAGAATTTCATACTCCAAATACTTAGGCCACTGTGAACATCCTTGTTTTGTTTTGAAACACAATCTGGCTGCATTGCCCAGGCTGGTCTCAAACTCCTGGGCTCACGGGACTCCACTTCCTTGGCTTCTCAAGTAGCTGCGACCACAGGAGTGTGCCCACACCCAGCACACTATGGATGTTCCTGATGTTTCTTTCATAGCCACAAACAGTCCAACAGCAAATGCCATCAGATCCAATATCAAAAAACGCCAACTGTAGCCACACCACACCGGCCTCATCCAGGGTCTCCCACTCAGCTTGCTGTAGCGAGCGACCCAGCCCAATTCCTCTTCAGAGCATCTCTCATAGCACAGAGCCACTCCTTCCATTTCCCTAGCAAACACATCCCACCTCACTCAGAGTAAGAGCACATGTCTTTCCCCCAGTGTAGCATTTTACACAGGGCAAACATTCAGTAAACCCTTGGATATCTGATCCCCCCGCTATAAATATTAGAAATGGCCTTATTCCCACATGATTGCCACAAATTGTTCAGGAAAATGAGCTAAATGGCTTCAAGTAAGATAACCTATGAAACTGCTTCCATTCCTAAAGTTTATTTAAAAGTATATAAACTTACAGGTATTACTCTTTCGGTATCAAACATAAAACAAATAGAAACTACTTAGAAAAACTTAAACTACCAAGGACCATAATGACTCTCAGTGGAAAGGAGTAAAGGGAACACAGTGGTTAAGTCAAGAAATCACAAGTTCAAGATCTACCCTCCTCTCCTGGTGGTGCATCGGCCATGACAGACTGCAGGCTGAAAGTGAGAAGAGACAGGAGAGAGGCCCTAAGAACTTGGGACTCATGGATGCATGTCATCTGGCCACCCACCATACCGTGACGACACTTCTGGCAACTTCGGGGAGGCCAAGTCTCTCACAGGACATGCAGTTAGCAGACTGTACTTTATGCCCAAAGAGAGCAACCTCAGGCAATGATCCAGGGAGCTGCACACTCTCCTTCTACACTCACCTAGAATAAGGCCCACCATGGAGCTGAGGTAGCCAGTGCCACTGCCCAGGTTCAGAAACGAGAGCCCAGGCTGCAGATCCAGGGCCTCCATCACCTCCGAGTAGATACATGGGGCGGAGAGGTGAATGTTTCCATGCTTCCATGCCAAGTCCTTGTAGGCATTTTCTTTAAACTCTTCAAGATAATAATCTGCACGATCAATAGCACGGAAAGCCTGCTCTACCAGTTCCGTCCGGATATACTGGGCTTCCTTCAGATTATCAATCAGCTCATCGTTGTCCTCTCCAGCACTCACCGCACCGCCCATGTTCAGAATTACACTCAGGCAAGACTAGAACCAAAATCAAAGAATTATTTACATTAAGAATAAGATCAAAACAATAAAAGATCTAAATATACCAAATTCAAATTCTCAACTCTGGAAATAATACAGATGAAATGTTTTGTCTAACTACCCAACCCTCCAGATTTAGATGAAAGATACCAGATTTAGAAGAAAAGCCCAGTTCAATTAGAAAGTCAAGCCAATAATACAAAAAAAAAAAAAAATTGGATGTTTATCTGAAATTCAAATTTAAGTGGTGTCTTAAATTTTGTCTGGTAATTCTACACCTCTACACACAAAAAGACCCACTTAAGTCAAACACATCCAATGTGTTCATTTGGGTATTTTGATGTTCAATTTTTGGACAAAATATCAACAAAACTTTCTTCCCAAAGAGAACACATTGTGGCAAACACCTATTGTAACAAGCACAAAATGAACTTCAAAGCTAGAAGCTAGGGAGCAGGATCAGCAGCTACCAGAACTCCCCATGCCCACTTCTGAAGGCACCATGCAGTTCTCCAACTCTCCCAAAAGTGCATTTCTTACTTTCTCCCAAATTACTTTCAGGGAGGAAAATGTGCAGCACCTGCCTGTCACCTTTCAGCCCAACTTCTGCAACACTGAGTCCTCATCTACTGCACAGGGAAATGCTCTTTCACCTGGAGTGCTCCCACTCCTCCTGAAACAGTTCATCCTGGCCCCAGGCACCTTTTCCAAAGCCTCAGCTTTTCTTCATACAAGATGGTGACTCAGGTGCAACTTCTGGGGAAAAGACCACCCCAGGAAGACTAACTCAAACACTCTGCAGTGCTCCCTCTCAGTCCTGTGGGTCTCCAACTACAGAATGAGGGTAGCAAGGAAACACTGGGCAGACAGCTGTAGAAGAGCAGTTAGGCAGACTGAATACAAACACCACCTGTGTGAATCTCCAGCCTCTTAGAGCAGGTGAACAAAATGTGTCTCTTCTATTTACCTATCTCCATGATCAATATCTGAGGGCCGAACATGAGACTTCAAACCACAATTCAAATACTACACGTCAGCCCCATTTGAAGCTGCTTCAGAGCCACAGTTCCATGACAGCCACGCTAGACAACTTACACGGGGATTATGTGCTAATATTTGGGTTTAATCCTGGATGAGCAGCTTCATTCTGAAGAAACACCACTATCTAGCCTGGCATAGTCAATTGTCACAATCATTGACAATTCTGTTCACTGATTAACAGTGGAGTCCTGCATTTAGATTCTTAATGGCCTATTTAGAAAGCCATATACCCTACTATGTGTCGGGTCAGGAAAGCCACCTCTTTACCCCAAAGCCTGTATGTAATGCTCTGTCACTGTATCTCAACACTGCTCTTTTCTTTTTATGAGATAGCACAAACTGTACATTAGACATGCTTCATTTTCACTAAGCATCATTTATTTTGAACTTTTCCTCACTTTGAAAGTTTATTCCATATCAAAGGGCAGCTATTTAGAAAAACAGCTACCACCTTTCTAGTGGTGCCACCTGCCAGATGTGACCTCACATAAATGAGCTGGAGAAGAGCAGTTACCTGGCTCACAATCATACAGCCAGGGCATGCAGTCAAAACAGGACCATGTGGCCTTAGCCCTGTGTTTTTTTACACCAATGCAACTGACAGAGTAGCAACACTCTTTACCCGAAATGTCTTGCTAACCCTCTGACCATCAGGGCAACCCTACCCACAGGTACAGTGGGTGTGGTACTCTTACTGGCTTTATCCTATAATCCAACACTCCTTCCTAAGGATAGATCACTGCTAACTGCAGACATGGATGTAATCAGTCATCACGCAACACACCAAAAATACCCACAACATACTTGAAGATGTCCTCACCAAACCAAATCCTACCACTGCACCAGTTAAATCCAATTTCTCAAACTAATGGAAAAGCACTTTTCGGATGCTGCCCTTATTGTACTTTACTGTTTGCTGAAATCCTTAATACAGTTCCTGCCCAGTAGTGACCAGCAAGAAGAAGATGCACTGAGCTACAGCCACAAGGGAAGGTCTGTGACTGTGGCTATATCAACACGAGTAGAGCTGTGGTTATGGAAGTGGGCATTCCTAATTACATTGGTCTTGGCAATCTTCACAAGGAGGTCCCATGGTCCAATCTGGAGGTCATTTCTTAAAGGAACTATGAAGAGGATGAGCTGGGGATAGGGACTCAAAAGCACACATCCTGAGGGCAGAATGATGGAAAACAGGCTTCTCCTCTTAAGAACCAGAATCCTTAAAAGTTCCTATTCATGGAGAAAAGCCTAACCAGTGGTCCATGTTGGAAACAGTTACTACTAAACACACAGGAAAGCTTTCTAAAAACTGGAATTTTAAGAAGAAAGAGAGGGGGGGGGGGAGAGAGAGAGAGAGTGGTTTATGAGAGAGAGAGAGAGAAACTGGTTTCTCAGAGAAAGAGAGAGCGAGAAAAACTGGCTTCTCAAAACACTCTCCCAGCCACATCACAGTTGAGGAACCAGTGGGGCCAGGGAAAACCCCACCACCTTAAAGGGATAGGCAGCCACAATTCCTGAGCCTTCATAGGCATCCAGCATCCCTCACTCTTGAATGACAGGCTACCAAGTGCATTTGCTTTACCCATTTCTTGCTGACAAGAACAAAGACAACCTCTGTAGGCACAAGAGTGGCAAGGGGCTGATATTCAGCTGACAAATTTGAAGAGAAGAACAAAGGAACCCAGCCCAGACAAGTTCTCCTTGTCACTACTTAAGACCTTTTCCTACTGCTCGGGCCAATTCTATTTTCTGAAAAGATTCAGAAAACTCGCTTCAGAACTACTTATGCAAGGACAGGTGGTGGGCCTCGAGTAAGCTGATCCCAACTAGCACAAGGCAGGGGAGGACAGGACCCACAGGACATAATGTGGGGCAGGGAAGAGGCTGGGGAGGGAACATCATGGGGAGGAAAGATGCTGGGGAGAGCCTCTGGGGAGGGGGCGCTGGGGAGGAGGCACTGAGGAGAAGATGCTGGAGAAAGGAAGACTCTGGGAGGGAAGACGCTGGGGAGGGAAGATCATGGGGAGGGGACACTAAGGAGGGAAGATTATGGGATCCTAGGGAGGGGATGCTAGGGAGGGAAGATTATGGGGAGGGGGCGCTGGGAGGGAAGATCATGGGGAGGGAAGCTTATGGGATCCTGGGGAGGGATGCTGGGGAGGCAAGATGCTGGGGAGACAAGATGCTGGGGAGGGGGCGCTGAGAGGGAAGATGCTGGGGAGGGAAGATCACGGGATCCTGGGGAGGAGATGCTGGGGAGGGAGCGCTGGGAGGGAAGATCATGGGGAGGGGGGGCTGGGAGGGAAGATCATGGGGAGGGAAGCTTATGGGATCCTGGGGAGGGGGCGCTGGGAGGCAAGATGCTGGGGAGGGGGCGCTGAGAGGGAAGATGCTGGGGAGGGAAGTCATAGGCTCCTGGGGAGGGATGCTGGGGAGGGAGCGTCGGGGAGAGGAGGCGCTGGCGGGGGGAGACTCCCGGGAGCGGCCAGGGCGCAAACGTTCCCCGGAGAAGGGGAGGGGCGCGGGGAGACCAGGAAGACGGCCGGCGCTCAGGAGATCGAGGAGAGCAGCGGGGCTGCAGGAGGCGGGACCGGGGCGGCGGCGGCGGCGGCGGCGGCGGCGGCGGAGGCTCTACCTCCGCGCTCGGCGGCCCGCGGGTCTGGGCCGCGACGGCAGCTGCTCGGGCGCGTCCCTGGCGTCCGCGGCCCGGACGCCGCTCCGACCTCGGCCGCCGTAAACATCCGCCGCCGCCTCTGCGCCTGCGCGCGCCGCGGCCACACTGCGCCTGCGCCGCGGGTTAAAGGGGCGACGGCGAGGGCGCTTAAAGTGGCTACGCGTCCGTGGAGGGGTTTGTTTTGCAGTGTAGCTGGCTGAGCCTCACCTTGGGTCTTTGCCCTCTCGTCCTAGTGACCACGAGGGCAGACGACACTGGGAGGGGTGTCGGCGGGAGAAGGGGCCTCTGTCCCGGGGCACGAGGGAGAAGCTGTAGAGCCGGAGCCGGAGCCCGGCGGCAGGGGCGGTGGGGCCGAGAGGGGACCGAGGTTGGCTCCAGGACATCGCCCCTGTGCAAGTGACTCGCAGGGACCGAGGCAGAAATGAGGAAACAGGGCGTCGGGGTGCGCCACGTGTGGTGCAGAACAGGAAGGACTAGTCGCTGCAGCAGGGCAGAGCTGAGCTGGGCTGGGGCCGCGCTTGGCCGCTGGGGTGGCCGCCTCCACACCTGAACCAGCTTTTGTGTGGGCCTCTGCGGAGGAACACGCTGCCTGAGCCTCGTTCAGAGCCACCTGTCCAGATTGCTTTCGATTTTGTCCTTCCAGTTCAAGTGACAAACAGGCCTGTTCCATGACCTCTCCTTCGCGCCAAACCCTTGGAGACTGTAGATTGAAGATGTAGCATCATGTGATGAAGGAGCCTAGATTCCCGAGTCAAGACGTGTAAGAGAGTCATTCAGTCTGCAATGAATTGTGATATGAATTAGGGGGAAAAAATGGTGATACAGTTTAACAAAGAAAAAGTTTATGTGGGAAGACAAAAGACCCAGAATAGTTAACACATTAATGATGGAAAAGAACAAAATTGGACAACTGCTGCTACTTGATTTCAAGACTTATTAGAAAGTTACAATAATCAAGACTGTACTATTGGGGGGACGGGGGAAGAAATGCCTAGATAAGTAGCACAGAATAGAAAGCCCTGAGATAGGCCCACACAAATGTTGTCAGTACTTCTTTGATAAAGGAACAAAAAATTCACTGGAGAAAGGGCAATCTTTTCAATAAAAGATGCTGGAACAGCTAAACATTAACAAACCAAAAAGGGCCAGGGGGACAATCTAGATACAGATGTCACTTTCCACATGAAACTTCTAGAAGATCATATAGGAGAGGATCTAAGTGATCTCGGGCCGAGTGATGACTCTTTAGATGTGTGAGTCCATGAGAAAAAAATTGGCAAGTTGAATGTCTTTAAAAATTCTGCTTTGTGGAAGAAACTGTTAAGAGAATAAAAGCCACAGTGTACGGAAAGAAAATATTCATCACTTATTTGATAAATGACTTTTAAAGAACTCTAAATTAAAAACAATAAGAAAACAATATAATTTTTAAATTTGCAAAAGCTCTAAACAGATGCTTCAAAAGAGTAAATATATAGATGGATGCTCAATATCATAAGTTAGGGAATTGCAAATTTATAAAACAATGAGGTACCAACACACATCTATTACAATGGCCAAAATCTGATACACTGACACCACCAAATGCTAAGGAGGACAAGGAGCAACAGCAGTTTCCATTGCTGGAGGTAATGCCAGATTTTCAATAAAGCCACTTAAATAGACAATATGGCAGTCTTACCATAAGGTCCAGTATTTGTGCCCACAAATAAAATGACTGTTATGCATACACAACAACCCACACGTAGATATATCTATGACAGCTTCATAACTTGGAAGTAGTTAACACAGTCTTCAAAGGGTCAATGATAAACAACTGTGGTATATCCATAAACTAGAGTATTAACCAGTGATAAAAAGAATGAACTATAGAACCTTGAAAACACATGGATAAAGTTTAAATGGTCATTGCTAAGTGAAAGAAAACAGCATGAAAAGACAACAGGCATTCTGTGGAATTCCAATGATGTGACATTCTGAATAAGTAGAATGGTCAGTGATTACCAGGAACCAGGGCAGAGAGAATGAACAGGTGGAGCATGGAAGATTTTTAGGACAGTGAAAGAATTCTGTATTATCCATGTAATAATAGATGCCTGTCATTATACACCTGTCAAAATTCACAGCAAGCTCAACACCAGGAGGCACCCCTAATATAAACTGCAGACTTTAGTTAATAGTAATGTATTGGTATTTCAGTTGTAACAATGTGTAACACCAATGCAAGATGTTAACAAGAGAAGCTATGGGCAGAAGAGAGAGAGAATCTCTACTACCTGCTTGTTTTTGTAAATCTAAAACTGTTCTCAAAAATAAAGTTTATTGTAAAATGTGATGGTACATGCCTATGATCCCAGCAGCTCGGGAGGCTGAAACAGGAGGATTGCAAGTTCAAAAAGCCAGCCTTAGCAACTTAGTCAGGCTTTGTCTCAAAATCTTAAAAAATAAACATAAAAAAGGACTGGAGATGAGGCTCAGTGGTTAAGTGGTCCTGGGTTCAATTCCTAGTACCAAAAATAAATAAGTAAAATAAAGTTTATTATTTTTTAAAAGCTAAAGTTTTTTTTTTTTCCAGACACCCAAAATACTGAGAGAATTTAGCAACAGAAAGGTACAACATGAAATGTTAAAGAGTTTTTTTTTTTTGGCAGAAAGCCAATGGAACCTGGAGGAAATATAGATCATTCCATTGCGCAAAAGAATGAAGTATGGGTAAATATGTAAGATTGCTTTCTTAGTGCACCTCAGTCCTGAGGACTCCACTTCTTTATTCACCTCTGTGTGCTGGTGGTTTTATGATGGGCAAGCGTTACTTCTGCAGCTACAATAATGCCAAAATGTTTGTTATCCTCTGAGAGTCATAGACTGCACCTGTTCTTAAGGAGGAGCTCCCAATCCAGACAAAAAGCAGCAGCTGCCATGCTCTTGTCTGCTTAGGACCTGATGGTCAAGGGAGGCCACGTCAGGACTGACTGCAGGAAGGGAGAATAAAAAGCCCCACAAATGATGTGCCAGCAGCTTTCCCCCAAAGTCCTCCTTACTCCCTTCTGCAGGGAAGTAGTGCCACCCAAGGACAGGTGTCCCTGGGCCAGCCACTCCGTAGCCTCAGCCTCTTCCCTGCCCCACTCTTCTGACATCTCCTCTTGGTGCTTTTTGCTTGAGGTCTCAAGTGTTCTTGTCCTCTGAAATACTTGCCCACAGACATCAAACAGTGCTGTTTTGCCAGTGCCTCAGAGTATGGGGGCAGTAGAATCCTAAGGAAGGGCTTAGAACTGGGCAAGGCTGAGGCCACAGGAATGACAAGATGCAGAATTTGCCACAAGGTGTCACCACGGCCTAGTTACTGTGTTGGGAGGAGGAGACAAATGAGGTCATTTTAAAAGGAAGAAAGTAGTTCTTCCCCCATTTTAATCCTTTTGTGGCCAGAGAATGAAATTAACAGTCTTCAGACAGGCGTCAAGGCTTCTCTGCTACACATGCCACAGTTACAACAAGCAGTGCTGATGGGAAAAATACCAGTGGACTCAGCATGTTCACATGCAGAATGGTTGGGAAGGAGCTCTTAATATTTTCTCATCTTGAACCACTTTAATAGAAAGCAATACACAGACCCTGGAAAGAGCTCTGCGAGGACCAATTTTTTTTTTTTTTTGAATGGGGGGATACTGGGGATTGAATTCAGGGACACTCAACAGCTAAGCCACATCCTCAGCTCTATTTTTTTGTATTTTATTTAGAGACAAGGTCTCACTGAGTTGCTTAGTGCCTCGCTTTTTGCTGAGGCTGGCTTTGAACTTGCAGGCCTCTTGTCTCAGCCTCCCAAATTGCTCGGATTACAGGCATGTGCCACCACACCTGGCTTACAAAGACCAATTTTAAGCCACATGTCTATCTCTGATGACCCTGTTGGTACACAGTCCTTACAAAGAAGTAGTATCAGGCTGGGTCATAGTTCAGTGGTAGAGTGCGTGCCTAGAGTGTGTGAGGCCTTGGGTTCCATCCCCAACACTGCAAAATAAAAAAGAAAGAAAAGAAAGCAATGGTGTCAGACCAGGCTCAAGGCTGTCCACAGGACTCTGTAGTGGAGATGCCTTGAGGAGGGGTGTGTCTTGAGAGGTAGGAACCAGGGCCTCAGTGGCACTGCTGCCCCAGTGGGGTCCCTCCCCCTCCCCCTGCACCAGCCCTTCTTCCACTGCCCACTCTGCACTGTCTCTTGTGAATTCTAAGAGGGAAGTTCAAGAGGAGGTAACCTTGGAGATGTAGAGCCATGCCAGAAACCACTGCCTACAGCTGGAGGTGGACCTGACCTCAGTGGGAGAGGACAGCCACAACAGACAGATCCACTCCCTGGGCTCCAGGCAGGTGGCACCAGACTTGTGTGTGCAGGAAGGCTGAGGGTGGCAGCTGTGGTCAGAGTGGACCTCAGATGAGAGCTGCTGATTAGCTGATGAGAGGTACAGAAAAGAGGAAACAGATCTGAGGGCATCCTCTGAGGGTCAGAGGTGGTGAGTGACCTGGGCCACTGGTCTTATGTGATTGGGAGAGGCACCCAGCTGCCAGCTCCAAGTTGACTCCTCCCAGGCAGCCCAGGGCCAGGAGCTGAGTGGAGAGACACATTATGGAGGCCCACTCCTTGTCCTGTCCACCCAGACATCCCCAGACTCAAGGCTGGCCCTGGACCACCCCTCCCCCTCCCTCGTCCATTCACTCTACACCATGTGTGTCCACTGCCAGGGCAGATCCGGCTCTGGATGCTGGGGCCCAGGATTAGTGTGATGAGACTCTGGTCTCAGGAATCTTGGGCTAACAAAAAGCCAGAAGCAAGTCAACAAAACCACCTGCTGCCCACTCTCCAGTATTTCACATCTCACAGAATGTCAGGTAGCAACCAAGCCCCACTCACCCCTCACTCCTCCACTCTGCCCTGGTCCCTGGTCAGCCCCACAGGTTCTGCAGCCTCCTCCTTCACATCAGCTTCCTTGCCCCTGCCTTGACACCAGGAGGGCTGGCCCTTGCTTCCCTCAGGTCCAGAGAATTCCCTGACAACCCTCGTGCCCATTTCCCCTCCCTGCTCTCTGGTAGCTCTTCTCACCAAATACAACATTCTCCAGATGAGCCAGAGAATCTGCCTCCACTTCAAGGCATCTTCCATGTCTCCAGCCAGCTCCACTTGCCCTGAGGAATATTCAGGGCAACCCAGCAGGCAGTGACATCAATTGCTCTTTCCTCCAGGCACCCGAATGGTGCCCAGATACTTACCGGTTCTCCTCAGGCAGGGGCAAGCCAGGCATGAGCTCTGGAGCTCTCCACTGCACCTGGGCTCTCCCGCTGGCATGGGGACTATGGCAGCTCCTTCTTCTCTGGCCCATCAGACATCCCCCCCATTAATGCCCATGGGGATGCAACTGGCCTAGAACTCTTCCTCCTGCAGAGACAGGCCCTGGGGGCATCATCATGCAGCACCTGGGGCCAGCAGGCAAATCCTGGTTGCATAGCCAACACTCTGTGTGACCTGGAGCAGCTTATTGGGTCTCTGGGCCTCCGTTTTCCTATCTGTATAATGGGAACAGTCATACTGCCTGCATCGTGTGTGGCTGAGGGGTAGAAGGAGGCTGTACATTTTTAAAAGGCTCAGAATCAGTCTGGCCTTGTTTCTATCCTGTACCTGATCAAAAGTGGAGCAGGTTAGGGCTTCTGTGTGTGGCAGGGGAGCTGGAGCAGCTATTACTGAGTCCCTCTAGGTTTGAGTCTCAGATTATCATCCTATGGTCAAGGGTCCCCAGCAGTGGTCCTGGGGATCATGGGTGGAACTGGTGAGCACCCTTAGTCTTCACAGCTCTGCAGGCAAGTCTCAGATGGGCTCCATGTGTTTTTAGTACTAGGCACCACCAGATTTGTCTTCTGCTATTTTGACAACCTCTACAGAGAGAGCTATGACAGAATTAAAGACAAGGAAAATACTTTGACAGGTTGTGAAAGAAACAGATAAAAGTATGCTTAATTTAGCAGAGAGTTCCCCTGAAGCAGAGATGAGGGGACAAGACACATCAATTACAGGACATGCCCCCAGCAACCTACTTCCTCCAACTAGCCCCTCCTGCTAATAATTCATTCAACTATAAACTTATCAGTTGACTAATAATCCACTAATGAGATTGGAGTCCTCATGATCCAACCACCTCCCTAAGCACCCCCTCAATCTGAACACTGCTGTACTGGGATACCAAGCTTTCAGCACATGAGCCTTTGGGGGACATTCTAAATACCATAACATCTCTTCTCTTACCTGATTTCTGCACCATACAGCCATCCCTGAGTGTTCCTCAGGGCCTGCCCCAACCCTCAGTCTGACCTTCTTTAACCCTCCCTGGGACTGATACCTGCTGTGCCGAGAACTCCACGCCATCCCCAAGCCTACCTTTCCCAACTCTGTGCTCCAGTGACCACAACAGCCACTGGGTATTCTCAGCATGGCCCCCCCTGGGCCAAGCAAGGCACCAACTCCATCAGCTCCCAGTCCTCACCCAGCTGAAGGCCATATGGCCACACAAGAGCTGCCAAGAAGGAGAGCACCTTTATCTGAAAGATGTTAAGGATTTGGGACCCCAAACCTAGACTCCAGTACCTCCCTAATCCTGGAGTTGGGAGAGCAGAGTTTAGAAAACCTAAAGTTCATATAGGGTCAAAGTGGCCTCCTTGAGTTTCTTTAAGGATCAAGGGTCCTATACTCAGTGTTCCTTGTACACTGCATTCCCTCTCCAGGAATTTCCTCTATTCCACATCAATAGCCACATCCAAAACATCATTTCCCTCAGAGATCTTCAGAGACCCCCCTCGGGGAAGGCTGTAGGAAACCCTGCATGCCTACTGCAGTCTATGGCACCCACCTGCTGAGGGGATCCCATCATGACCAACTTTGGGCCTGGCCAGCTACTGTGGGCAGACCTATATTCTTCCCAACAGGAGCCCTTGCTAGGGTCAGGCCAGGACCCAGTTTGTAACCCATCCATGACTGGTCAGTCCCCTCTTATGAACAGAGATATCCGCTGGGATGTGGCCCCTGCACTCTGTCCCCACTTCCAAAGCTCTCCATGGCCACTACCCATGCACCCACCTGAGGCAGTGATGCCAACCTCCAGGACCTCTTTCCCACCCATGTTGTGCACGGTCTCCAGGAATTCCACAGAGATCAGGGGCAGATGAGCCTGTTGTCAGACGCTGAGCTCACTGATGATGAGCTGGCCAACTGTTCTCACATCCATCAGAGGGTCTCAACCTTGCTGCTCTTTGGAATTGTCTGGAAGGCTTTACAACACGTTTTACGTCTGTGCTGAGTGTCGTTTGGAAGAGGCTCTGGTCTGAGGGGCATTTCCCCTGACCCGCAGTGTTGAAGAGCAAGGACCAAGGCAAGGCCTGCAGACCTTCAAAAGTGAAAGGAGTGGAGACCACATGCTGGGTGGGGAGGGGGCCGCCAGCCCCACTGGCTCTGCTCCTCGCCTCCACCAGGTACAACAAGGGGTCCCGAATACCCCCACCACTCCCTACCCTAGCAAGGGGCAGCATGGCCCCCACCTCTGGCCAACTCTGATTGGCTTTAGAATGACCACCTTAGACTGAAGCAGGACACTTCTGAATTGGCCTTGCCCACTCCTGGCCCATACCCAACATCTGCTGCACTGCCACGAAGTGATAGAACCCCAGCCACTGTCCCTGCCCCCAGAGGGACAGCAGCAAAGGGATACCCAGGAGGTCTTCCTTATGGCCGTGCAGGTTCTACATGTCCCATTAGTGTACTGGCACCTACTCTGGACCCTCTGGACACAGCAGTTGCCCTCCAGGTGTCTTGGTTCCTGTACAAATAAATGCAGCAAGAAAGCAGCCTGGAGTTTCTGAGAATTGTCAGTGAAGGAGGGTCCTTTGCGTAGAAGAGCTCTGGGCCTGCATCCAGGGCCAGATTCCCAGGAAATCAAAAGCACATTGACAGTCTGACATTTCAATCCAGGCTGAAAGTGACTAGAAGCCTCAAATCTAAATCTCATCAGGGGAGGCCAGAGCTCCACCTGACACAGTGTAACAATGAAGAGCTTCCACTACAAGGCCAAAAAGCCAAAGCACGTTAGCTTAAGGGGAAAAGTGTGAAGGAATCCGTTGCCTCATATAGCTGGCAAGGTGGCTCTCTTCAGTTATGGCTAGACGCAGGCACTCTGAGGAATTCATCAGAGAGCGTCTCTTCTTCTCCCACCTCATCTCCCAGCTCTGCCTTCTGCCAGAACATCTGAATTCACTCCTGCTTGTGGCTGCAAGGAAGGAATGGCAACACCAATTCCATAACCTCAGTCTAAAACCCCACAGGGACATGTTTCCCCCACACACACCCTAAGAGGAAACCCCTGGGAAGAACTCAGATTTGTATTTGCATGGTCACATAAGGAGGGACAAGGCACAGTGACTTAGACCTTCTGTGACCACACCTGGGAAAAGGCAGCTCTAGCAGACACTGGCTGAGCTGGTGGGGGCGGGGCCCAGGTTGCTTTGTCCAGGAGACCAGAGATGGAAGCACCCGCCCATCCTGACCACCCACAGCACCCCAGGAGGTAAAGCCAGGGCACCCCACAGACCATGGCACCACGCACAGTCAGACTTTTATTAGGAAATCACCCTCCAGGCGCACCATGGAGTACTGTGGGTCTAACATGTTTCCTGAGGAAGGAGGGTCACAGTACCAGAGCAGTCAGGGGCCCGGCAGCTGGCCCGAGAGTCCCAGCCACCATGGGGCCTGACTGCAACCAGTACTCCTCCACAGCAACATGACTCAGCCGTAAGAACTGCCACAAACGCAACACGAGACATACGCCAGGGCACACACGTCTGCGCTACTTAAATAATGATAAATACAGAATCCCACTTGCCGCCGTCGTGCCTGAACGAAGGGACCCAAAAGGAAAACGGAAACCAAAGCATGTCTCTCTCCACTGGGCCAAAAGGAGGAAATCCCCAAACTATCAAAATTCCTCAGTTACAAAATACTTCTTAAAAATTCCATATTAAAAGAATAAATAACAAAATATATAAAAAATAACTTGGTTGCATCAAAATTATGACTAGGAGTTGTATCCTGGTTTTCGTGGCCTATCTTATAGTCAAGTAGCCACTTTTGCTTTGATTTCGCTTATTCCACTCTTCGGGTGCCTTAGTGCAGGGTCTAGTTGAAAATATTACAAAATTAATAAATAAAATGTTAAATAAATAGCAAACATTAACATAAGAAGATGTGAATATAAATACTTACATCTGGACAAAATTAAATGATTTACAGAATAAGCTAACTACCTCCAACGTCTTCCAGGAGCTGCAGCTTCTCTACTTTAAATACTAATTCAGAATTGCCGTCACAAGGGACTTGGCTCTATTTACACAGTCGGAACATTGTGTTCTTAACACATTAAATTAAAATTCACCTTTTTTCACATCTTGAATGGATCTAAAAAGAAGTGAGACCTTGGTGGTCTCCCACTAGGAATTCACCCCTGACCTCACAGACACTGTCCCCACCTTGGCCACCTCACATAGAGATCAAGGCCAGCCAGCCATGACCAGATGATGTGGCAGTGATAAGCCAGGGGCCTGGGTGGAGGTGCAGAAGCCGGGGACTGCTTTCCAGGGGCCTCCCAGCTTGAACCCCATGAGCTGACTGGGCTGCTATGCTGTCTACTGTCTGGATTTTCATCTGGAAGGCCTACTCCTAACTTTACCTCTGGCACAGAGTTCTGCTCCACCCTTAACACAAAGCTGAACTAAATGAAAACAGAAAACACACTTGCCACAAGGGCCCTCACAGAGAACAGACACACAGCTCCAGCCATGTCCTCTGGGCTGAGACACTGGCCCACGGAGCCCACACTACCCTCCCAGTCTCTACAGACAAAGAATACTGTGGTTGCAAACTCCAAAACTTCCCTGAGAACCTTGTCCATGAGCTTCCACTGGAGTCTTTGAGCTGCTCTTCAGATTTCTTTCAGAAAACAAAAATAAATCACTTTGTAACTCTCCAGCTTCCCCAGGCACTTGCATGGGGAGGCCTCGGCCCCAGAGACAGGATTTCCAGGCACCCCTTTGGATGAACCCGCCCAAGGCTGCACCCAGGCTGCCAACGAGAAGTCACTGCGAGTTGGGGACCCCACTGCGAGGGGCAGGGTAAGGGAGGTAAACACAGGAGCCAGGGCGGGGTGCTCCTCCAAGCATCACGGCCTAGACCTGGATGCCCCTCACGGCCTGCTTGATGCTCTCCAGGAGGCCCTTGTTCTCAGGATTCTGGTAGCAGTCCTGATTGGAGTACATGTCGGTGAGGGTGCTCACATAGGCGTCAAAATTCTGTTCACATATTGGCTCCTAGAGAACAGAACTAGGTTAGCAAGTCCATCTACACAGTGGGCCCCATGTAGCAGCAACCAGTCCCAAATGACCAGAGGCAACGCTGGTGGCTACCCCATCCTAGAAAGCCCACCAGGGTTTCTGTTTGCAGCGACCCCAGTGACAAGACCCTCTGCCACAGACCCTCCTGCCCCAGATTCACAGGCTGCTCAGGAAAGTAAGAACTCTGCAGCTGACAACTGGTCCCGGTGGGCCCCAAGAGCAGGGCCCAGAAGCAGAGGGGTGAGGGGCCAGCCGCCCTCCCCTGAAGGCCCAGGCAGTGAAGCAGAGTTGCATACCAGGTGGGGAAGGCGAATGTTGGCGAGACTTTGGATGAGAGCCTGGCTCAGGCCGGACAGCTCCAGAAACAGGGCTTCATTCTGCTCCTCGATGAGCTTGTTCTCCTCCTCAATGCTCTTCAAGTTCTTCTCCATGGAGGAGATCTGAGGACGAGCCCAGGGGTGGGGGAGAAGTAGGCACCTGCTTCCCCATGGGGCCCCACCTCTAGGGAATCGCTGGCCCCTGCCCCTGGGCACAAGAGGCAGAGCCCTCCGTAAACAGCCTGTGCTCAGGGAGGTCAGGCATTGATGTGGGGCTGTGTGTGGCCAGGAGCTGTGTGTGGCCATGGCTCTGTGCTAAGGATGGGCAAGGGCACAGGACACAAGCACCCTGTGCTCATCTCAGCCACCCCAGCCAGGTGTCTCACTTCACCAAGCTCCCAGTCCTGTCTCTAAGTTGTGAATGCCTGCACCCACCCCATGGGTATCAGGATGCCTCTGGGCATTCCCCTCACCAAAAGACCAACCAACTGCCTCCACAGGTCTCCCAAGCAAGTCTTCTGCAGGTCAAGCACAGGGTGGCCCCCTTCCTTGCTTGCTATACCTCAGCCATGAGCCTGCACAGGGCCCCCAGGTCTCTGATATCAAGGGACAGCCCAAGCCTGTCTGGATATCTCCATGGAGCCCCAGAGCAGAGGCTTAGCTCACGTGAGGATCATCTTAAGCAGGGATAGGAAGGTCCCTGTGGGAGACTGCAGGTGGGACCCAGCGAGTCCTATCACCTGGTGACAAGTGTGGCTTTAAAGGACTCGGGAAGGGGGAAGGTGCCTTTCCTTTGCATTCTACCGTGAGCACAATCCACCAAATTCCTTCAAAGGGATGGCAAACACCTTCCAAAATAAGGCTAGTAAAATGTAACAACTTGTCTTTGAAACAAACAGGTTTGTTTTGTTTTTATATGGGGTCTCACTGTGTTGCCCAAGCTGGTCTCAAACTGGTAGACTCATGAGATCCTCCCACCTCAGCCTCCTGAGTAGCTGGGACAACAGGCAGGAACTACTATAGGTCTGGCTCTAAAAGGCAGGTTTTGCCCTCTAGAAAGAAGTATGGAGAGTCCTAGAAATACTGTGGATGGAACTACCACAAGACCCAGCTATCCCACTCCTTGGTGTTTTCCCAAAAGATCTAAAATTTGCATACTACAGCAATACAGCCACATCAATGTTTGTAATAGCACAATTCACAATAGCTAAATCATAGAATCAAGCCAGATGCATATCGACAGATGGATGGATTAAGGAATTGTGGAATATGTATACGGTGGAGTTCTACTTGCCATTAAAAAAAGGATGTGATCATAGCATTTTCCAGTAAAGGGATGGAAATGGAGAATAGCATGCTAAGTGAAATTAGCCCAACTCAGAAACTCAAAGGTAGAACATTTTCTCTCATATGTGGAAGCTAGAGCAAAATAAAGGGGAGGAAAGGATAGGATAACATAAAGAAGCAATCAATTACAAATTAACAGACAAGCAAAAGGAAATCTAGTAGAGGAAGGAGAATGGGAGAGAGGAGGGGGGCAGCAGGGAAAAAGAGGCAGAAATCAACTTTCATGAATGTTTGAGTTTCTCAAAATGAACCCAACTACTAAGTATAACTCTAAAAAGAAAAGAAAAGATGGGCTTGACAAATAATGAGAAATAAGAGTTACTGCCCCAAGGACACTGCCACTAGGGGACAGGAAAGGCCCAGCCAGGGGCCCTGTCACCCCATTGTCACTGCCTATGAACTGGAGGGCTCAGCATTGACAGGGGCAGGACACAGTGAAAACCCTTTCTGAGCTCCATGGCTGATGCTGTTTTCATTCGGGCTGCAGAGCCAGCAGAGAAATGAGCTGAACAACAAGACACCTGGGGCTGGGCCATGTCAGACAGGGGCTGCCTGCGAGAAGGGGCCTTGCCATCTTCCCATCTTCTCATTATTCCTTCTGCCTTGAAGGAGTTCCTCCTACATTCCCTGTAGGGGAATGGTCACCTTCTTGTCCCTTTGTACCCCCAGCTACTATGGGACACTCCTCCCATGCCACCAGCTCTGCTGTGACCCAATCAGCAGCCCAAGGGTGAGGTATGTTCTTGTTTTCAAAATAAGGCCTTCACTGCTTTCTTCCAAGTACAAGTGCTCACTAGGGGAAACCCTGTAAGCGATGCATGACTCAGCCAATAGCACTCAGCAACCGCTGGGCTCAGAGGCATGTGTGCTCTGCTCAGGCAAAGCCCTCCTCAGAGCAGTGAATCCTTGAACAACAACCCAACAGAGCAGGACCCACTCTGAACCCCATCCCACTGAGAAAGAAACAGGAACAAAAAGGTGGAGGTGTAGAGGCCAGTCTATCAACGGGTGGCTGTGCTAGGGAGTCTGGCTTCAGTTCAGGCCAAGCACCATGCTCAAGGGCTGCCAGTACTAATGAGACCAGAAACTCCAACAGGGCAAATATTCCTCATAATGTACTAATGCTGAAGGACCACTCACACCCTGAGACTGATCCGGTAGGATGACTAGCACCAATGGGACCCAAGGCCCCAGGAGTGAAACAGTACCAGCACTGCCAGGTAGTGGGTGGGCAGCCAGCCAGCCCACACTAAGTGTCTCTGCATGCCAGGCACCGGGCTCTCAACCAGCTCAGCTCAGACAGCATTGATGGACACTATGTCATCTCCAGGATGAACTGTGGAAGGGCAGAGACAGGCAGGAGCAACAGCACCCACCTGGGACTGTAGCTGTACCATGGCAGCTTCCATCTCCGAGTTGGACTCGTTCAGGTCTCGGATCTCCTGGTTCAGCTGCTTGATCTCCTCGTCATTCTCCAGCACTATCCCAAAAAGAAACCTCAAATGTAGCCTGACCTCAGGCCCAGACGACAAGTAGGGTGCAAGGGGCCTGCTTTCTTGGTGGAGCAGAGGTCCCCACTTGGCCCTTAAGCTCATCTCTCTTGGGCTGGGATCCCACATTTCCCTCTTGGAAACCTGTCTTGGCAATGAGATGACAGTTGTTTTGCCTACTGGCCTGGGCCCTGGTGGGAAGGCCTGAGTCTATTTGCAGGTTCTAACCACTGAGACAAAAGGGGAGGTGTATTCAGAAATGAGTCTCTTTCCACATCCACAACCCCATGGACATAGCTTCTGGTGCTGAAGAGGGCTCTCTGATGCCAGTGATCACCAAAGCCCCAGGTCAGAGCAGGCATGACCACTCAAATGAAGGCCAAGGGAATCCAGACATGGGCATTGAGAACTTGAGAAGCATTGGCAGGCGTGGCAGCTCAGGACAGGGCTGTGTCTACCATGACTCATTCCTGGAGAGGTTGGCCTCCCTACTCCCTCCCCAGGGATAGCTCCAAAGGGCATCCTTACCATCACTGGTCTTGAATTTGGGGCTGAGAACCTCGTCCCCTGAGAGTTTTCCCTTCTTTCCAGCAAAGGTTGCTCTGGGACAGCCAGACAAACTAGAAGCAGATGTCATTCATTACTGACCATCCCAGGGTCACACACCAAGAAATAGACCAGCCCCGGGACACAATTCTTGAGTCAATCCAGAGTCATACATACACTGTGAATGGTCTAAGACAAGCTCCATCTCACTCAGATGACCCTGAGGTCCTCTCTTTGGCAGAACTGCCCCGCATCAGCTTCCTGCCCTCCTGGGGAGTAAGAGGTAACAGTCCAGGCAAGGCGGGGGCCAGGATGTACCTTCTCTGAGTACAGCCTATCTGGCACAGTAACAGCTGACCCCATGAGTAGTGTGACTCGGGGCATAACTGCTCCCAGGCACTGCTTCCTCTGGGGCCTGAGGGCCTCAAGACCTACTTGCTGGCACCTTTCAGGTCTGACTTCCCAGAGGAACCCTTGCAGCTGACTCTACCCAAAACAGCCTCCAAGGTGTGGTTCCATGACACTGACGACTTCTTGGACAGAGATGTTCACACAGAGATACATAAGAATGGTGGGTCATCAGGCCTGATTTCAGGTTCACGCAGTGACCCATCTACAACAGGGACGTAGGCTGTTTGTGTTGGAAAACAGATCCTTTACTTATGCCTGCAAATGCCCAGTGAGCAGTGCAAAGCAGGATGGAGCTTGGCAGCTGTCTTAATTTTTCATCTATCTCCTTTATTACCTTAAACTTTGGTCTGGATTCCTGCTCAGTTCTACACCTAGCATGTTAATCTGAGTGCTCGTCGAAAAACTGGTAACTTAAGGTTGATTAGCCCTAATTTATTTAACCCATTACTCTCATCCCCCTTCAAGACTGAGGACCCCAAGATAATAAGAATAACTAAGGTATCTAAAATAGATTGTCAATGACCAGCTTTTTTTTTTTTTTTGGTACAAAGGATTGAACTCAGGGGCACTTTAACCACTGAGCCACATCCCCAGGCCTTTGCCCTTTTTATACTTTATTTAGAGATGGGGTCTCACTAAGTTGCTTAGGGCCTCACTAGGTTGCTAAGGCTGGCTTTGAACTTGTGATCCTCCTGCCTCAGCCTCCAGAGCCCCTGAGATTACAGGCCTGTGCCATGTTGTTTGGCTCAGCTTTTTTTTTTTTTTTTTTTAACATTCTGCTTTTTACCAAGCAGAAGTTTGCAGTCAGATTGCCCTATGATGCGACTGCCCCCCCTAAGCAGGGTCAGTCATCTCACAATAGGAGTCAAATTGCCCCTCAAGAATGAGGCTTCCCCAGAGCTGAAGCTGTCCAGAACCAGATCACAGCTTGATGGAGACTGCTTAATCATTCACATCTTTAACTCCTGGCCCAGTTCTTCCTGTTCACCCTGAAGTTCATGTCAGTGTCCCTGAAGGCAGGTCTCATTCTTTGCAACACGACTACACTGACTCGACTCGTTTCCTACTTCTCACCATGACTTTTGTTTGTTTTCTTCCAGATGAGTAGCTAGACCTACTCTGTTAGGACTCCAGAGTTGGCTCTCTGGCCTAGGAGTCCAATAACCATCCACATCAAGAGTGAAGGCTGAGGAAGTGCTCAGGAACCCCTCTGTACACCAGCCCAGCAGCCTCTTCTGGGGCCTTCTTGGACTCTCCCTTGTGGCCTGTGGCCCGAGTGAGACCTGATCTCTGCTCTGCCCCTAACCAGGTCACCTCACTCACAGAGGCAGTCTGCAGAGATCCTAGCTTAGGACTTTCTGTCTCTTCTTCACCCGACTCCGACCTGGTCCAACAGACGGGTCCTCCCCAGCTCCAGCCATGCCAAGGGTGTGTCCTTTAGTCAGCTGGAGTGAGTTCCTGGACCCCTCTCAGAGACCTCTTTCCCACCTTCTCTGATGTTTTCCCCAGAGCCCTGACTACCACGCTTCATCCGAGGTAACTTACTCCTCTGTCTACTCCGTCTGTTTCCCCACTCACCCTGCCCAAAACTCTGAAAGGGAAAGAGCTGGCTGTCCTTCAGCCTCTGCTCTATCACCAGGCCTTGGAGCAAGACGGGCTCTTAGTAAATGCTTTTGTTGGATGAATACATTAATCAACCTTGCAGAAGGAGGAAGGAAGGAAGGAGAGAAGGAAGGGAAGTGGAGGGGAGAAGAAGGAAGTGGAAGGGCAGGGAAAGGGACTTGTAACAGGACTAGTCACTGACCCTACGCTCCCCAACCACCACTGTGACACCAGCACAAACAGGAAGGAAAGACGATGGAGCAAGGCCCCGTCCCTCAGGTAGGTGAGAACAAGAGCACTACCCAGGCCCACGGCCAGGCAAGAAGGGGTCTAGTCACCCGATCCCGGAAAAGCAGCGTCTCTGCCCAAAGTTCAGATAAGGGGCCCCAGTGAAAGGGGCAGGATAGAAGACATTTTTTCTTGAAAGTTGACAGCCTAAAAGAAAATTTTCTCAGACATGGACTGTCTAAGTGTGACTCCAGCCTAGAGAGCCTCCCTCGGGGCCTGGAGAGCAGCCACCAGAGCAGACACAAGTGGAAAGCAACATAAACGCCATCGGCACCAACAGAGCCCTTGTGGGTTTCCCCTGGGCAGCTGCCCATATGGCCTCGCTTCTTCCTCAGGGAGCTACTGGCCACACTGAGCCTTTCTCCCTCCCCCCAGGAGCCTTGTCCCGGCCCAACACCAGAGTTCCTGATTGCTGACATAGAGGCAGAGTGTGTGGGACAGTTACCTCCGGTGGGTGAGGAAGCTCCCGTTGGCATGGCCAGAGCCATCACAGCCTGGGGTGGGGCAAGTTGGCCCCTCGTTCTTCAGCGCCTTCCAGGAGAAGGACGAGCCGTTGAGGGAGCCCTCTTTCTGCCTCCGGGCGGCCAGAGGGCAGCCAGATGCACTTCTGTGAGAGGCATATTTGCCACTGATGTGGCCAAGCCCCACACAGCCTGGAACCGGGCACCTGGACATAAAAAGGCTGAGGTGACCACAGAGGCACTGGTGTCGGGGGAACTTGGAGACCCACCAGCTCCTAAGTGAGGCAGGAGGACAGCAGAGTCCTGGAGCCTAGAGAAGAGCCTGGCCTTCCAGGTAAGAATCGAAGGCCACATGGCCTGCCTTCCCTCTCTCTCTCGGCCTCAGAGCCCCTGCTTGGCTGCAAATCAGGAGGACAGCCAGGGGTAGCAGGGGCCTGCCATCACTGAGGCCAGGCATGGCATCCATGGTTGTCCCGGAAACACAAGCTCAGATATCCCATAATCGTCTTGCCTGTGGCTGCCCAAGAGTGGCTTTTCCTTTGCTCCAGATGTTCAAGGAGAGGAGCAGAACCCTTTACGTAAATTACATAAGTACAGAATGAAAAATGCCCCAGGCACAACATGTGGGACCCTGTCTGAGTGTCTGTCCTCACACCTCAGGGAGGGATGTGGACCAGGGAGATTTAGGGGCCCAGTCACCCAGAAACCAACACCCGACCCAGACCAGATTCTCAACCTGACAGTTCTCTGTTTTCTCCCACCAACAAAGTTCATCCTGATGGTCTGTCACACACTCACAGTGTGTGAGAATGCCTGAAAAGGGGTACAGGACCCAAGAGGCATCACTGCCCTGTTTTATAGTGGTCTTGGGGCACAGAGAAGTCAGGAGGCAGGACACCCTCAGGAGGACAGAGGGCTATCAGCAGAGGCTCCTGTTGTGGGAGCGGGGAGGGCACTGCACAGGGCAACATTGCCCAGTAGGAGCTCACTGCCTCCCAGTGCTAGTAGGGAGGGCAGTTCCAGGGCCTTGTCCCACACTTGTGGCCTCATCTCAAAGGCCACCCATGCAGACAACTTCCCAGCCATCTTTTCTAGGGTTCTTCTTCCTCTTCTGTCCACATTGCCCATCTCTTGCCTCTCCTCCCCTTCTCACTCATCTGGCCGCCCAGCGTAAGACAATGTAGGATGTCCACTGGGCCGGTGAAAGGACATCTCAGCTTCTAGTCTAGAGCAGGGACTCCGCCCAGGGCTCCCAGGAGGGCTTTGGTGGGGGTTCACATTTAATGTTCAGCCCCTCGAACCTGGATGCCTCCCAGCCATAGGGCCTGAGGATGCCTGGCCTGGCATGGCCAAGACTGAGGTTGAGGGCTTGGGCCAAGAGGAGGCAACTGACAAGTACCTAGCCTCACAAGATCCAGGGACCAAATGAAGGTGTGTTTCAGTTGCTCCATGCAGTTCAGTCTGGATTCTTTCTAACCACTTTGTTGCAAAACTCTAACTCTCCCTAGAATGGCATTCATGAGGGTTATTTCAGGCATGATTTCTTTCTCTTAAAACCTGGTATCAAATCTTCAGAGACGTCACGTGACTTTGTGTAGAGAAATACGTGGGGCACTGAGCCAGAGGGTTTCCATGCTTCTCAGGTGAGTTGGTTTCTTGGAGTAGATGGTGGGACCCAGAAACTGCATGTGGTTTGACATGAGAAATGGAGCCAAGACAGCAGGGACCAGAGGAACATTTCACAAGTCAGATGCAGTGTGGCTGGTGGCACAGACCTCCTCCAGGTGGGCAGAGAGAGCAGGTCCTGACCCCCACACCGGAACAGCTGTCAACTTCTTGACCAGTTATAAAGTGGTGGCAACCGGGGTTCACCACAAAGTGCTGACAAGACTTATCTTCCAACAGGCAAACATAAATTGGAGCTCTTCCTCCACAGCCTTGCAAAACCACGGCTCATGCCTGCTAACAAAATCCCTTCTCTCAGCAGGACATGGTGCATCCATTAAAGTTTCTGCTTTGGTCTGCATTTACTAAAAGGTGGTGGTTAATTATAAATATGGTTAAGGTTTATGGCTGAGGGGAGGCCCTATGAAATGGACGTGCTGTGGAACCATTAGGAACTCTGTCCATCCTGCAAATGCTGGACAGTTTCTAAAGGTCACAAGCTCCACTTGTCTGCAGAACTCTTGCTTTTTAAAAAACAAAGTTGATAGCACATTAGAAGGAGGAAGATCATTTTTTCCAGTTAATTTGAAAAATGCTGATCTTGATTTTAATCATTTGAAAATGCAGCACAATTCATTTGTGATACCCCTGCCAGCAGGGTCTTTGCTGAATATATAAAAGCAATGTGTTTGTAGGGTCACGGGCAGCTCTTGGACTCTCAGGAGGAAAAGTACTTTTCTCCACCCAAGCATTTATCATGCCAGACTTATGATACTAACAACCACGCATTTTACACTGTCAATATGGCTGTTTACTGTAATAATTGAGTAACTACATCTTACTAGACCAAGCAGCTGGTGGGGGCATCCCCTTCTGAAGGATGTGACACTGCTTTAGGCCCCTTCTCTGTGGCGAAGTAAATGTTCAGGAATAGCTGGGGCAAGCTCTGAAGAGGAGCACTGGAACCTCGGGTCCAGGTGCCCCTCTGTGAGATGCCTGGTTGTGTGTGGCCCAGCAAGTGACACAACCTGGGCAGGCTTGCTTCCTGTGAGCCCTCAGGACCTGCCCCAACCAACCAACCCCAAGACTCGTATCAACCAGGTAGCCAGAGCCATTCCACTGTTATCCTGGAGGGGACCCATTGCCCACTTTGGCAGGTTGGCCAGTGAGTCCCCCTGTTGGAGCCTGCAGCACAGCATGGCCTCCGCCTGCAAGTAGACAGTGCAGGGGACTAGTTCCCTACAGAGAGAACAAGCCTGCAATGATGCCAGACCCCCCAAAAACAGGTGAGCCCCGCTCTGCCCAGTGAGCAGGCAGCCTTTCTACCTCAGGGACCTGGGTCATCTAAGGTTAAGGATGTCTTCTTTCCTCCCCACAGTAGGGTCTGATTCCTACTTTCAACACTCCCAGACTTTCCCACTCCTGGCTTTGCACAGGTGAGCAGGTTGGTGAACACACAGGATTCAAAGACTTGATGGCCCCCTAACCATCCTCCTCTCCTGAATCAGCACCTGACTTTTCCTGCCAGAGAAAAGCTGTGCAGATTGCAAGGCCCATGGGCACCTGTGGCCAGCCTGAGGCGACAGGACACTCAGCCTGCCCCATTAAACACCTCCAACCTGAGCTGAGCCCAGAGAGGGACTGTCACACGTGCCCTCACTACAATACCCAGGCATTGACGCACTGGGTTTGAGCACTTCATAAAAAGAAGATTGCCATTGATCAGTTTGAATGCCAGTTACAATGAAAGGGAAATCTAGAATGAGTTTGGTTTTTTAAAATTATAATACATAGGAAAATCTCCATTCTGCGCAGCAATGAAGAAGCCAGGATGACCAAACATACTTCATCAGCTCAGGGTCCTCCTTGTCATCCTTGGTGGGTGCCACCTTAAGTCCACTCTTCTTGGCACGTGGGCAGCCTGACAAGCTGGTTTTAAAAGAGAGAAATGCCACCTCAGTCCCAGAACAGCAGCTCCCTTGCCATCCATCCCATCCCATCCCCTCGAGCTCTGGGACCCCTGCAGGGCAGAAAGAAGCCAGGGCAGATCAATCAGTCAATCAGTCATTTGGAGCACAGTCCACGGACACAGACCCTTTGCATAGGGCAATAGAGTCAGGAATTCCGGGAAGCATCTTCACGAGCCTCTAGCCTTGACCCTTTGTCTTTATCTCACACTGCAAGGGGCCACTTGACCAGGTTCCAGATGTACCAATAATTCAGATAGATGGAAAAGAGCTCTGATCAGTAGCGACATTAAGAGTGCCTTGTTCTAAACTTTAGAAATTTGTCTAGGACAGAGGCCCCACACATACCCCACCCTGCTGCCGGTCCCTAACTTACCTCCGATGTGAAGCGTAGTTCCCTGTGATATGGCCAGAGCCGTCACAGCCCGGTGTGGGGCACCTGAAGGGGAAAGTGAGATGAGCATGGAGCCTGAGATGGTGTTCACCTCTCTAGGCCTGGCCCTTGAGGAAGCAGATCGTCTTCCCAGCCCAGGGCCCCCGAGGAGCTGCCCTCCTTTAACAGCCACACACCCAGCCTGCTTCTGCCAACAATGGGCATCAACAGAGTCATCTCGAGGCCTTAGCATTTTTCCCATTTGCCCAGGAGCAGGGGTGGGGGTGATCTGGAAGGCTGAGGAGAGAAGCCCAAGGGGCCCAGCTGTACACTAGGCACCAAGGTGAGGTGTGGGGGCCACTGTATCCAAAAGCAAAGATGGACTCCATCTTGGCCATTTATCTGGCTCTAATCTAGACTAGAAGCATCCAGAGTGCACCTGAGCCCTAACTTTAAACACAAGGGCTCAAAGGGCACACCTTGCTCCTGAGACAGCTCTGTCCTCCCAGCTGCGCTGTGGCCTTGCTCTCAGGGAGAATGCACTGGGGCTGAGGGAAACCAATGGGTGCTCACTGAGCACCTGCCATGTGGCTGCTGCAGGACTGATCCCGGTGCAGTGTGTGCAGAACTCACGTAACCAGTGACTTTGTGTTGGTTACTACCACAGGGTAAGAAGGGAAGACACAAAACACAGAAGTCCAACTTTATACACCCCAAAATGTTTGATGAACACATCATATAAGATGGTAAAATAACACCCTAGTATTATAAGCGTGGATGTTCTTATTTTCTCCCAAATGACAACCAAAATAAAATGTTAGCCCGGGCAGGTGTTAGGATGGGGAGGAGGGCTGACTCAGCAGGTGGGCCTATCTCCCCTTTGGATCCGCTCTGCACTTCACCCCCTTGTGAGGGTGCTGGCCTGCAGGCCAGGTGAGTGCTATTTCTGGCACTCTGCACCAGAGAAGCATCTGGCAGACCTCAGGTGTACACTAATGGTGGTGGTCACTTGGTGGCCAGGGTGGCAGACCCAGGCTTATAGGCAGAGATGAGTGGCACCAGTGGTGAGGTGTAGACACACCCATTGGTCCTGGTGAGTCTCAACTGGGCCCATGACTCCCACAGGGAAGCAGGTACTTGACCCATGGCAGGGCTATCCTGCACTTCTTGCTGAGGCCTGATACAATGGCTTTTCCCAAGAGTTGTGTCCAGGAGAAGACAGTGTTCACAGCATCAGAAGGGCAGTTGTCCTAAGTATGCTCCTATGAGCTGTACAGGGTCAGTCACAGGAACTGGAGCCCCCACCACCCCTCCCACCACTTGCCTCCAGTTGCCTTGTCTGGGCAAAAGAATCCATTCCTGATGGACATGTTCTGTGTGGGTAGCACATACTGTGACCCCATCTGAGGGCTTTAGGAGTGACCTTGCCCTGTGCAGAGCCTCCCAGTTCCTGCAGATGTGTGGCTCCCCCTGGACTCCTCAAACACAACTCCTGGGCACACAGTCACACAGAAAGGGGAACAAGTGTCTGTGGGCTTCTCTTATGGGGAAAAATCCTCTTAAGAGTCTTTGCATGTGTTGAGAGGGAAGCCACCAAAAGACTCATCTTCCCTAACCTTGCCAGAGCAACACCCACTCAGGAGGATAAAGAGTGCACCAGGGACCAGAGGCATGGAGGACCCCGCCACCACCACCCACAATCACCAGGCTACACTGTGGTCAGAGAGAAACAGGTGATGGCACCCCAGAAAGACCTCCAGAGCAAAGAGAAGCTCTGGGGAGTGGGGCACATCAGCCCCCCTCCTCCCATGCCTTGCTGAGGCTGAGCAGCTCATTACACACAAGGGAGAATTTTTGCTGCTATTTCTACTGAAGTTTTGTGTTAAAGTTCACAGATTCTCAGTCTCAGGAGGACCCTGACTTCCCAGCAACTGTCTCCTGACAGGATCATGCAAGTTTCCTTCATCAGCCGGGAGCATTGACTAGCTTAGGCTGTGAAAACCATGAAAACCATCATCATGAGAAAGAAAGCAGAATTGGAAAGGAAAACAGAGTATAAGAAAGACGGCAAGAGATGGGTGGTGTGGGAGCCCCAGGGCTGCAGAACTTAGTGCTCCCACTTTGGGTTTCCAGGCCCAGAAATGGTGGGGCAGAGAGTTAATGAGTAAATGTGTAAGCCCACCTAGGTGCACACCTGCTGTTCACTCTCAGAAGGAAACCCAATGGGACACTCTCCTCCACAGGGGCTAGAGACAAGGCTGCAGGGTGGGAGCTGGAGACCCAGGAGTCCAGTCCTACCCTAAAGCAGCCCTGCTCTCCTGAAGCCTTCACACTCTGCTCCTCATCCCAAAGGCTATGTCCAGCTTCTCTCTGGCCCCAAGACCAAGCAAGGGAGTCTTGACCTGGATTCAGGGTCTCCTGATATAAAGCCCACAGGAGGGTGGGCCAGTCCCAGGGACATAAACTACAGAAATGAGAGTGACACCTCCTTCCGCCAAGGCCTCCACTCAGCCCTGGGGCCCAGGATGAGGTCCCTGCAGATCAGGGTCATGGGGTCTATAATGTCACAGCTCAGCCAAAAGCCTGAGAGCCAAAGGAAACAACTGTTTCCAACTCCAATCCCAAGAGGACAGATGCCTTGAAACCTCTGGGTGCCTGCGTCACGTGTGCAGGACACCTCAAGCAGCTGGCTGGTGCCCACAGGGCCTGCCGGCCACGTGTTAGGGGCAGGGAGGTGCAGGAGCAGAAAAGGGGCCAGCAGGAAGGCAAGAGCAGGGAGGGGAAGCATTGGGAGGTGCTGGGACAGAACAGAGCAGCCGAGGGTTGCAGGAGAAGGAAGCAAGGAGCTCTCTTGCACCACTGATTCCATTTCACTCAGCAAGAGCAGCACAACCTGCAGCCACTAGTCATGGCAGGACTTGTAAGCCACAGCCAGTTCTGGCCTTTCTTTAGATCTCTAGGGCTATGGACAAAGCAGACCCAGGCAGCCCTGTGGGATCCTCCAGAGAGGCTGGGGAGGGGCCAGGACTGTGCAGGAACCTGCGTCAGCCCTGGCTCCAGCCCAGGGGAGAAGCAATGGCAGTACCAGAGCAGGGCCACAGGTGGCAGCGCAGCCCCAGCCAGGCAGAAGCAGCCCTTCCTCAGGCACGGCCCCTGCCCACTCCAGGAGAGCAGTGACCAGCCCAGGTGGCATCTTGGGGAGAGCTGACTTTGGCAGGAGCCTCATGAAGGAAAGAGCAAAGCAAGGGAGCTGCCCAAGAGACAGGGGGTCAGGGAGCGCAAACATACTTGAGGTCAGCAGAGTGGGCAGCCATGAGGTTTCTGAGGCTCTTGTCAGCAAGAGGGCAACCAGAGAGGCTGAAAGAGAAGAGATGGGATACGGGGTAAGCCACAGAGGGGGAGCAGAGAAGGAGAAGAGGAAGACCCCCCAGGAAGCACCATGGCCCGGCCAGAGGAGCAGGGGACGAACCTGCGGTGGGAGGCATAGTTCCCAGTGATGTGGCCACTGCCGTCACAGCCAGGGGTGGGACAACTGGACAAAGGAAAAAGAGCATCAGAACCCAGCACGGCGTGCACTGCAGGAGCTGCAGTGGGCGGCCAGGCCTCCTCCTGGCCCCCCAGCCCCCGGGGGAGAGCCCTCGCCCCAGACTGGAAGCTTGCCCCACACAGCTGAACTCAAGAAGGAAAAGCTGGACTCGAAGTTAAGATGCCTCCGAAGCACAGGTGCTGAGCCTTAGCACAGGTGCTGTGTGTGCTCATGTCTGGACACGTAGGCAGGGCCCTTCCCACTTCAGCTCCTGAAGCAGCATGTCCTCCCCTCAGGATAAGAACCTGGGACCAGCACCCAGGGAAGGTCAGCCCCAAGGCAGAAGGGCATGCATGAGTGGGGCTCTGGGTGGGGAGAGGAGGACCGGGTCACTCTGGCACAGGTGCCAGGCACAGCCCCCCACAATCCTCTAGGGAAAGAAGGTGGTTGGCAGTCTGGGCTGAAACAGTGGCTGCTAGAGCTGAGGGTGGAGACCAGGCAGTGTGCTCTGGGCCCAGGCAGGGGTCTAGCTGTGGAGAGAGGGCTGGGCCTCTGTGGCACCGAGGGTTCCTGTGGAGTTTCTGTTCGTGACTCCTTGGTCCCCGTCCTGCTCTGCTCTGTCCTGCTCTGCAGGCTGGCCAAAGACTCTTCCTTGTTCTTAATTGCTTTAGAGGATCACATTAATGCCCAGCACAGCAGTAACAGGCAATGTCTGTCACCATGAGGGCTGCCTGGCTGAAGGTGGTGGAGCCAGGCAGGAGAGGCCCTGAACTGAGACAACCCAGCTGCTGTAGGTGATGACCAGGCCTGCTCCTCCCAGACGGCAGGTGTGACAGCTTACGTGAGCAGCTCCTTCTTTATGTCCTTAGAGAGAAACTTCAGCTTGAAGTTGGTCAGGGTGACTTCTCCTGGGTACTTCCGCTCTTCAAAGTTCTCTTCTGACACCTCCTGGTCATCTGCTTCAGAAGAAGCAAAAGAATGTGCTGCTGGCTCTGACTGCAAAAAACCAGCAGGGAGATGTTTTAACGGCTGGCGGGGAGGCCCGGGCACCTAACCCGGTGAGTGAGAGAGAGGGACCTTTCAAGACAGTGTCCACGAGGCATTTCCTGGGATTCTTGCCTTTTGGAGGAGGGAAAAGGCCCAGTTCCCCCAGGAAACACAGAGGGCATCTGGTGGCCTGGACCCATCCCACACCAGAGCTCCTGGACAACAAGATTCAGGATTCTGTGCTGCCTGTCCTCAGGCCACCTCCACCAGGTCACCCCACAGTATGAACACCTGGGAAAAGAATCCTCAGGCAAGGATGGTGCCCAGATGTCGCAGACCCCAGTTAGGAGGCTGCACTGGTGACAATCTGTTATGACCTGGTAACCCCACCACCACCACCACCACCACCAAGTGTGGTTCTTCACAAGTCACCAGCTAAATACAGGCTCTGGAAGACAGTTCACCAACACATAGATGGGCAAGAAACAGCTCCTCCCAGTAAGGACAGGGCTCCAGCAGGGTCGGGACAGCCAAAGTCCTGCAGGACGGCTACACCATTCCAGGGCTGGCACCCACTTGCCATGGGTCCCAGTACATTGTTCAGGCACTGCTTCTGCAGACCTGAGAGACAGTAATAAGGAAGTGCCCATGGGGCCAGACAACTCAGGAACTGGCAGTAGACCTGGTCAAGAGACTGGTGCTGCCTTTGCTCCACTGAACAGGCTCAGGGAAAGAAACTTCTTTGCCCTAGCAGTTGGAGGAAGCTCCTTGGCAAACATGCCCAGCCTCAGGATATGTGAGGGCTCCCAGAAATAGAGGGGAAGAGATTTTCCCAGAGCCCCATGGACACAAGTGGACTAGAGTACCTGGGGACAGAAAGGATGGGCTGCTATGGCAGTGTGGGACCTCAGGCAGGGCTGGCAGGAGGGTCTGAGTCAGGAATCCAGGACAGAGATGGAGGGACAGAAGGGCTGGACTCAGGAGGCGCTTCTGGGGGTGACCTGTGCCTAGGAGGTGGGTGGGGGAAGAGGCAGAGTTTGGGGATGAGCCAAGGCTACTTGATGCAGAGTAGATGATCGGCCACCACTGGTGAGACAGGCTTCAGTGGGGGGAATTTAGGACCTCTGAAACAGAGTCACCCTATAGATGGTCACTTATTCCTGGAGGTAAAGATGTGACCCAAAAATATGTGTTAAGAGAAGAGGGGGACCAAAGCAGCCTGGAGAGACCAGCACTGAGCAGAGGCCAAGAAAGGGGCAGAGGAGGGCCCAGAACACCAACTCACTGGGCCCAGAAGGCAGCTGGCGGCTAAGTCAGGCCATGGGCTTGTGGGAGGTTGAGTCCTGGGAGTAGGGTGTGAGTGCAGAAGCTTCTAGACCTCCAGATAAGAGCTGGTAGTGGGAATACTACATGCCACCAGGCAGGGCTCCTGCCCACCCTGGGGAGGAAATCGGCCTTAGGTGACCAGGCAGAGGCAGTCCCAGGTGCAGTCCCCTCCAATGGGGACTCAGCCTGTGCCACCTCCTCCAGGACCTGACATCTGATGGGGGCAATGTGACCTAGTCAGGGAGCCCAGTCTATCCCTCTATAAAATGGGTGATCCTGAGTCCCACCCCCGGGTCAAATGAGGAGCCTGGCTCACATTGGGTTGGGCCAGGAGGGGGCCTTACCACACCTCCCCATGCCTCCTTGGGCACTTGGCTCCATCCCCTGCAGATCCCTCTGGGATCCCCTCCAGAGGAGTCTGGAAAAGGGAGAAGTATGGGGAGCCTACAGGCCTCATGCTGCCTGGACCCTATGTGTCCTTGGAGCTGTCCAGTTCCTTGGGAGGCCCTCTCCTAGGGGAAAAGCCCCAGTGAGCCCATGCCCAGGGCTCTTCATCTTACATGTCAGATAGATAGGCGATGGGAAAGGGAAGTCCCCACAGCTCCAACACCAATGCTTGAGCTACCTCCTCTTTACCAGGTTAGTACTGGTCTGGGGGACTCAGGCCACTGCCCACCATGGAGGCCTCACATACAAGGGGGATCTGGGGCGGAAGTCACTCACTATCTTGGCCCAAGGAACCCAGTAGCTGAGACCCTGTCTGGATAGCAGATGTGTTTTTCAGGTGGGTGGGAGGCTCACAAAACCAAAGAAACCTGAGCTTTCTCCAAATCAGCCCCATGGAATCTGAAATAATGCCCTCTCCTCCCCACACTCCAGGACCATTCCCATTGGTGCTGACCATGCATTCTGCAAGGTGAGAAGACCACTTCTGTCGATGGACAATGCTGAAATGGCTAAGCAGGAGAAACCCTTCCTGGAGGGCAATCCCTGAGTCCCAGCTGCCCAGAGGGCGAAGGCTCCTGTGTGCAAAGGAAGGGACCCCAAAGTCCTACCAGAGCCAAGAGGTGTATGTAGCCTCTAGGAAGTGAGCAGCTGCTCCACCTGATCACCCTCTTGTGCCGGCCCGCCCCACACCTACCTCATCAGGCTCCTCTTCTCGTAGACGGCTGGGCTTAGTGTAGTCTAGGGGCCGGTCCCACTCATCCTGACGGGAGGCCTGGCTGGACTGGGGCGAGGTCATGGAGCTGCTGGGAGCACTGGTGCTGCTCTGGCGCTGGGAGGTGTCGGGAGACTTGACACCAGGGCTGCTGCTGCAGCTGCTGCTGCTAGGGAAAGCTCCCTCCCGCTGGCGGCGCTTGTGCATGCTCAAGTCCAGTGTTCCATTTTCATCCACCTCAATGTCCACAGACTAGGTTGGAAGGTGAAAAATACATGTGAGAGTCAACCCTCCTCACACCAGCTGCTGCATCCTCACTACAAGAGAGGTCCTGCAAGAGTAGGCCCCTCCAAGGCCAGGAGCAAAGTTAAGTATGAGAATTGCCAACTCGACCCTAGCTATTCCTGGAAGCATCTCCTGCAGGGAGTGGGTGGGCCTGGCTGCAGTCCCACCCACTCACGCCTCCTGGGAAACTGCAGAGAGCATGCCCACCTTGCTGGGTAGGTCCTGTGGCTTGGTGCTGAGGTTCTCTGGCATCTCCCAGCAGCGGGTGGAGAGGTTCAGGATGGCAGTGGCGGCCATGTGCGCAGCCTCAGCGTCGTGTGAGTAGTCGAAGCCTGCAGAAGAGGGTGGGGTGCTCCTCACATAACTACTGGGGGGCTGTGCCTCAGGGGAGGAGGCCTTTGGGGAAGGTTTGGCTGCAAAAAGGGAACAACACCGCTGACTTAGACAGGGACAGAGATGGCAAACGCATGGGGTGTGCCGGGGTCAAAGCACAGCCACTGCAATGTGGGCTTGGGCACAGCTGTTCACCCCTCCAATGCTCCCCCCCCTCAGCCCTGAAGAGACCTCTCATTTCTGGCCTGACCAAGATCTAAGCAGAAAGAACAAAACTGTCCAAAGACATCCCAGCAGCCCTGGTGTTCCAAGCAAAAATAATGTGTCCATTAGCAAATGCCTGGTGAGAGACTGGAGAGTTCTGTGGAAAGGGTGTTTGGAATGTCACTCCTGGGGAACATTTTGTCACATGGTATCAGAAGATATTACCACATCTCAGCTGACTTTGCACACCTAGTTAGTAGCTCCTGCCTTAACAAAGCAGCATTAGGGACCAGACAACACAAATGAGGGAGTGAAATGTCTTCTCCCAGAAATGCTCTTCTGCGTGACACCGAGCAACCAAAAACACCAGTGTTTCCAGCTCTAGCTAGTGAAATGCTCCTGGAGGGTCCTGAATAGCCTGCAGGCACACAGGCCCAGTCCTGGTGCACAGGCTCTCTCTGCTACAGGGAGGAAGAGCCTCCCACCCAGGAGGTTCTTCCAGGGGCAACTCAGGAGCAGCAGAGAACTCCTCTTGGGCTGCCCCACATCCACTGGGAGGCACGAACCCTAGTCACGGTGTACTGTGTGCTTTTCCACCTTGCATCATTTCCAACACTGGCAAATCAGTGCAATGAAGAAAAAGAAAAGATGGGAGGTTGTTCTAAAAGTTATGCAGGAACAATTTTTATCAATACAAACGTTGCTGATGCCATAAACAGCATTTCCAATGAGATGGTCCCTGTGCAAGAAAGCAAGTGGCTTCCTGCCAGGGTAAAAGTCCTGTCCCACCCCACAGTCTGACCCTCCCCAGTGGCATTGCTAGGAGTAAACTCCCCACTGCATTGGGAAAGGGGGCCCTCTCAGGGTGAGCCACGTCAGTGAAGTTATTCTTAAGTCTCTGGACATACACCCATAAAGGACCTGGTTTTGCTTCACAGATACTTAGGAAACATGTAGGGTCCCCAGAAGCACATGGAGAGACGTGGGCCTCAAGGAAGCCCTAGCAGTTACCCCAGGGCATCCAACACCTCGGACTTCCACCTTAGTCCCTTCTAGCTGCTCAGGACACTGGGCCCACCCTCCCAAAAGCAATGCAAGAAGAAAGACAAGAATGATTCTCCCCAACTTACATTGGAAGGCTTTGGGTGAGGTTTCGCTGGTCTGAATCTTTGGGGCAAGCATACGTTTGCCAAAAACCTGAGCGTCAAAACTTGCGTAATCAAAGGTGACCTTGGAGAACTTCTCTAGCTCCTTGGCCAAGTTGGCCCTCGGTGTGGCAGGAGCCACGTTGGGCCGGTAGCTCCCATAAGGAGGGACCTCAAGCTGCTTCACAAAGCACATGGGCCTGGAATGGGACAGAGATGAGAGCCTGTGAGGGACAGGGAAACAATGCCACCCTCCCTGTCCTATCCTACAGCCCAGGCAGGAAGCCCTTGTAGCCCATTGAGAACGGAGACCCAGGGAGACAGCCCCATAGCCTACCCCTGAAGACCATCAGAATGCCAGCTCCTGTGGCAGGCTTGTGATCAGTACAAGGAAGGACTACTCACCAGGAGGCAGCAATAAGAACACGCAAGGAAGAGCACTACCTCCTCATGCAGACGGCAGTGGCCAGAGGAAACGGCCTGAAACTGCCCTCCAGCTCAACTACAGTTGGCAAGCCCTCAGCAGGGAGCCCAGCTGTAGCACAGCCCAGCGCAATGGTGGACCACTACCTAGCAGAACAGCCTAGCACTCCAGCAAGGAGGACATCAGGATGTCTGGGGGGGACACTGGCTTGAAAGTAATATCATGGCCTTTGGCCCCCTGACCCAGTTTTTCCTCAGGCAAGGACTTAGTGGACCTCTTCTCAAATCTGGGTGAAGACAGCCACATGAGGGTTTGCTAACAGGGTCAGCAGCAGGCATGAAAAGGCCACAGAAAGCTTTTGGTCCACGGAGGTCCACTGAAGAGTCCTTGGGAAAGGGTTTGTACAGCAAGGGAACAGAAAGGGAGGCAGGCTGCGGGGGCGGGGAGAGTGAGACCAACGAGCACAGAGGGCTTTCTGAACCAGTCCGCTCAGAGAAGCGGGGAGACAGCCCCAGTGGGCACCCAGCAGTCCTTGTCCTTATCTGGACCAAGCAGTGACTTCAGTGATTTGTGAGGTATGAGAATGGGTGAGGCCCCCAAGCACGAGGCACTCTAAGAACTTGAATGTGGCCTCAGAAGAGAAGCACCAGGTAACCTACAGCTTCAGGCCAGCTCTGAAGGGCCTGGAAAGACCAGACAGCACCCGAGTATGGGATGCACCTAGCATCAGGAAGGAAGGGGCCCAGGCTAGACTGGCCAGCAGTACCTGGGGAGGCTGCAGCACAAGGCCACTGGGCTTCAGCAGGGACACACTGACTCTGACCTTAGCATCTGTGCCACTTTTTCCTTGGCCAGTGTTTTGCCAGGATCTTTAGACTTGGGGTCATAGATACCAAAGAAGCTTTGCAAAGCCTTTCCTCACACCCCAGGCTAGGACCCCAGAAATGTGGCCCAGATGGAATCAGCAGCCCAGAAGATGGCTCCTGCACTTGGCACCGCTGCAGGTCAGGTGCTCAGCAGGGACTGGGGAATGCAGCATGTCGATGAAGCCTGATAAGAACTTTGGAGTTCCAGAGGTGGACAAACAGGTCCCAGTCCCCTCCAAGTCCAGGGCCTGTTTCTCTCCCTAACCTCAGCAGGCATTATACCCAGGATGTTTTAATATTTTATCAGTTACTTAGATCATGTCAGGGAAAGGATCAAATTAGCAACTGACAGAAAGCTGGAAAGAAAAGCAAAGAGTATGGAGGAAAGAAGCTGCTTCAAACCATCTGGGAACCAGCCATCAGGAACATACCAGCGGGAACCTGCAGGCCCACAAGAGCCCATGGATGGAACATGAGCACGCCCACCCATGAGCAGGAAGTTGAGCCCTGTCCCAGCCAGAGATGCAATGAATGGGAATACTCCTTCTGAGGGACTCTCTAGAAAAGCCAGTCAAGGGCCAGAGTGTGGCACAGCCATGGTTGGCAGCCAAAATCTTCTGACTGAGGTTCTGCAGGCCCATGTCAGGAAAGGCAGAGGGCAGTAGCCATGGAGGCCCACAAAGAGGTGGCAGCACTGTGTCAGCCAGGGCTTGGCCTCCGCTGGGCACGATGGCCTGTCTCCTGTGCTCCTGTGTGGGGAGACAGAACTTGGAACAAGGATAGGAGAAGCAGGGAAAGAGGGAAATGAGCAAGCTTGTTAGAGAAACGGGGACGAGCAGGGGAAATGAGTCACGGAGCCTCTTGGCCCCACCAGGTGGAAGACTGCAGTTGAGAATAAGGCTCTGACAACAGACCAGTCAGGAGGTGCAGCCTTGAGAAAGTGCCCAAACCTCTGAGTTTATCTGTGAAACCCAGATCCCAGGGTCACCTGTATGGAGGGAGCTAAGCAGATGCATTCTGGGAGGTTTTTCAGAAAGTCCCTGCATTGCTGAGAGTATTCTACAAATGCATGCACACACGCAGTTGCACACACATGTGAATGTATCATGGATGCACACACCCACACAGGTGTGCAAACCTACAAGCCAATACATACACGAGCCCAGTGTTGCCTCCGATGCTCACAGACCACACAGGAGGCAGTGCTGGGAGCAAGGCCTACACCCTTCCTTCTCCCTTGCCTTAGGGTCTATCCTAGGATGGAAAGACAGACAGGACAGACAGGAATTAGTGCCATGGTGCTCCCTGGATGTCTACTGTCCTGGGATGGTATGGTCTGCTGTCTCCAGATAGGAACAGGGTCTTCTCTACAGATGGAGCAAGTGCCTTGAGAACAGCACGGCAAAGCAGCCTGTGCCTAAGACCAGAGTGCTCATGCAGGTTTGTGCCTTGGATGAGGGTCTCGTGAGTGCCACAGCAGGGGATTCTCCTGTGGGATGAGTGGTGCACATGAGTGGTTCTGTAGCTCATATCACCGACCTGAGGATCCGATCTGAATTGGAGCTATTCTTGGAAGGATCTCCTGTCTGTGGTGGCTGCTTCTCATGAGATTTGGCTAATTTTTCAGCAGCAGCAATGGGACATCCAGACAAACTAGAGGAAAGAAAAGGAGAGAAACCTGAGTCTTTTCTTCCAGGCCAGGCTGTCCTGGGTGGCCAGGTGTGTGGGTTTGAGAGTAGCATCATTCAGTGAGAATCCCAGGTGTATTCCTGACTCATTCCCACAGGACAAAGTTTTCTCTCTGGCTCTGTCCTGAGTCCTCAAAGTACAAGTTGCTCATTTCTGTTTTGGAAAATTTATGCCAGTGACACACAAAAATGAAATGCCTACTAAAGGGTAGTGAAGCCCAGACAGAAATACCTTCTTCGGCTAGGCCTGGCACCAGGCTTCCCTCTGACTTTCTGGTCATTCGCCAGCTCCCAGGGCCAGGCTCTGGAACCTCTCTGGATGACGTCTGTAAGTTGACTTGGGGGAACCAAGGGCCCCACTCAGACCACAACTTGGGCACTATCCCTGGAAGATTCTGTACCTTCCTAGGAAAGTGACCAGGATAAGGGCAGAGCAGTTCCACCTGTCAAAACTGGGTTGACAGTGAGCTCAGGAGCCAGCTCTAGGACATGGGGGTGACACAATCACATTGTTTGGGAACTCGGTCTCTTGTCCAATGAACTGAGCCTGAGAGCTCTGGCACTTTCTCCATCTGAGTGTGTGCCCACGGGGGCCCAGGCACATCCTGTAGGGTATGGCTGACCATTGCTCTCAGATGAGCTAGAACCATGGACCCCTCTCATGGAGGGAGATGACCAACAACTAAATATAGTCAATGGCCTGGAAGCTTCATGTCCACCTGCTCTGCACTTGCTCAGAAAAGCCCAGAGTGTAGCCCTGTCCCCTGAGCTCCCTGCTTATGTCTACATTTGTCGCTCACCCACGAACAGAGGTCTTCCAAATGGTCAAGACACAAAGTCGTCACCTGGCCCTCTGCACAAGGGTCAGACCTTTCAGAACAGGCACATGTTCACCCCCAGTCAAAGGGGTGTGGGCAGCCACACAGCAGGTGGTCAGAGCTCCAGGTGCCACTCCGTCCATACAAAGGCCCCTCGGATACGCACAGGCCCTCACCTTGTAACTGCTGCATCAAGCAGCTGCAGGGAAGCTGCTATCACTCAGGGGCCACATGTCAGGCCAGAGCCCATCCCAGGTGAGGGCTCGAGGCCAGGGCGAGCACATACACCATACGCCCAGCCCAGGTTCCCCACCACAGCCTAGATCAACCCAGGTACCTTCTATGTGTGTTGCGGTTGCTGTTCACATGGCCCTGGCCCGTGCAGCCAGGAGTGGGACACTTCAGCACATTCTCATGCATGGCCAAGACTGTAAGAAAACCAGAGAAGGCAGACAGCGATGACCTGGTATGGGGGGAGAACCGCCCAAGGAGGCTACAGGAGCCCTGACTGAAGCCTGCAGCTTTGTAGGCAGAGAAGAGCCATAGTAGCTTGAGGCAGCAGCTCAGGGTGACTGCCTCTGTAGAGTCTGTAAACATAAGCCCACCCTCAGCCAGGTGAGGCGTGTCCCTTCACCATGGACTCCTCCTGGGTCAGAATCTAGAGTTTACTTTGAAACCTCTTATTTTTCTGTTTTGCAGTTCTCAGCTTCCAACCTGAAAGTACAGACTCCACCTTCCCTCTCAGCTGACAGCCAGGGTCTATGCAACTTCCTAGGGTTCTGACCAAGACTGGCATCTCCAGGCAGAAATGGGCAGGCTGCTGCCCCCAGCCATGTCACAGGGCTAAATTTCAGGCTTAGGCAGTTTGAGGGAAACCTAAGAGACAAGGCCCTGGACAGGCTGCCCCTCCCATGGACTCCTCCAAATACCCTGCATGGAGCTACTCACTCTCTGGGGGGATCCTGTCCTTATGGGGACAGCCAGACAGGCTGCGGTGGTGAGGATACAACCCAGTAACATGGCCAGTGCCATCACAACCTGGTGTTGGACACTTGATCTCACGCTTCTCAGCTCTTGAAGCATCTGAAACACACAAGACATGCCACATAGAGCTAGGAGGCTGGGCAGGGGAATGGGCAGGGAGATGCAGGTACCACTCACACCCCTCACTCTGGCTGTCCAGAGAGAAGGGAGGCAAGACCACCCAGGACCCCAAAGGCACAGGAACTGAACAGCAGGTGCCCCTGGAGAAGCTGGTCCAAAACCCAGAGGCATCTACCCCTAAAACAGGGCAAGCAGCATTGTGAAGAGAACCATCCGTGTGGGATGGAGTCTCTGCCCCTCCTTCTGGGTATGGAGGCATGTGGGCAACCCTCTGTAAGGCAGGGGAAGTCAGTTTGCCTCCCACTGCCAGGGTGTCCTTGGGATTTGACAAAAAGAGGAGGACAGAGTTTAAGGAGATTATCTACAGCTTCGTAACTAAGAAATGCCTATGCAGAATTCCATACCAGATCTCAATCCTTGGCTTCCTCTGGCCTCTGCAGGCCCAGGTAGGTCACTATTGAATGTGGGGATCAGAAGGACATGGAAGAACCTCAAAGCAAAGCCACATCTCAGAGATGCTCTTTCTGGATGGGCCACCTTTCAGGAGGGAAGGATGTCCCCAAGCTCAGAGTCCCAACCCATAAGGCAGGGCAGGAATTTAGAGTTTCACCCATCAAGCACCAGGGTGCCTGTGCCCAACCCCTGTCTTGGTCCAGAGCTCTCAATGAATCCACTCCCCAGTCCACCACTGTTTCAATGCAGGAGGGTGTACTTCTGTCCACACGGGCTGACAATGCTGCCCCATGCCCTCAGCTCAGCCACCACGTCCTTACTTCAGGAACAGGTACTCTGCACCTGAAAGTCCCTCTACACCTGAACCCAGGCTGCCCTCGGTGAGCCACCAAAGTGTGTGTGCCCTGACCTGCAGACCTGCAGCTGACAAGCCCAGGCCCTGCACCTGTCCCTGAGTCTGCCCCACCCTCAGCCTGTGTGTCCAGGTTCCCAGGCCCCAAGTTCTGAGCCTGGCTTCCATCTGGGCCCCCAGACAGTAACCCCGATCTGTGTCACCAGAAAGGTATCCCCTCAAGAGTCACTGTCCAGGCCCTCCTCATGCTGAAATCATATCCCTGCCTGTGCCCCTCATTATCTGTCCCCTATGTGTGGGTCTTTCCAGAAATTGTGTTCCCTGTCTCTGCCCACCTGGCTATGGTGCTCTGAGCTACCTCTCACTCCAGGCTCTCTCCGGGTGACCTAGATGTGTCTTCCAGGGGTCACCCCATGTACACGTCTCTTGTCTTTTTGGTTCCTGACTCCAGCATCTGAATCAACCCCAGCCCTCAACTCCCTCCTTATCTGGCCAGTCTCTGGTGTAAGTCAACCCTCCCCAGGGTGGGCAGAGGAAGGGCACAGGGAGTACTACTGCCCAATCCATCCAGAGAAGAGAGCCTGGCCTGGGATTAAAAAGAGGAGTCAGGGGTCAGGGCAGCTCCCTGATCTTAGAGGCCAAATTCAGGCCCAAATACAGAGCCAACCACAGGCCAGTCCCTTAGAAAAGCAAGGGTCAGACAGACATCCCTTGCTCCCCGCCTGCCCCCCCACACACATCTCAGTCTCAGATGTCTTCCCAGACTCCCTGCATAAAGTGGCACAAGCCTGCTCCCCTGCTCCCTCCAGCTTGGCCCGTGGTCCTGTGAGTACTTGCCCCTGTCTGATCTTCTGTCCTCCCCACACCCCATCTCTGTCAGTAAGGGCGTCTAGCTGTGTCTCTCCCTCAGCCTGTACTCCACACCTGGAAGCCAGGAGGGAGGTGGGAGTGCAGGGCAGATCACTGCTAGCCTACCTTTACTGTAGCAGCTCTTCCGCACAGCATCCAGGGGCTTGGCCGACTTCCCGGGCTCACCTGGGCCCAACTGGCCCTGCTCAGCAGGCGGGCAGCCTGGCTCACAGACAGTGCGCACCTGTTCAGCCTTCAGGGCGATGGCCTGCTCCAGAAGGCCCAGGTTCCCTCGGGTCATCATATCGTACATCTCCGACTCATCCGTGACCGCTGACTTCTGGGACCCTGCATCCTCCTCCTTGTCATCATCAGAGCGGACCTCCACAATGACGGAGTACTCAGGCTTGGGACTGGGCAGCTCTAGGCGCCGGGGCTCGGGGGACTTCTGGGCAGAGTTATGGGAGGCATCCTCCTCAAAGATCACCTCCGGAGTGGCCTCCTCCTCCCCTTCCTCCTCCTCCTCCTCCTCCTCCTCCTCCTCCTCCTCTTCCTCCTCCTCCACCTCCTCCTCCTCCTCCTCTTCCTCTTCTTCTTCCTCCTCTTCCTCTTCATCCTCCTCTTCCTCCTCCTCATGGCCCAGGACACCTTTCTGCTTGCTGGAATCCTCGATGGCCTCATCCTCCAGGGACTGGGGACACGGCTCCTGGGAACGCTCACTGGTGACTTCAATGACTTCCTCTGCATCCTCTGGCTGGATAAAGAGATCTTTCTCCCCCTCGTCACTGGTGGCCCCCTCCACAACCTCCTCCTGAAGCAGGTGCAAAACACTGGGGCCCGTCTTGGCCACCTGGCCCGAGTCCTCTCCCACCAGGGTCTCTCCAGCAATTTGGCCCAGGTTGAGGAGAGAAGTGGCGATGATTCCCTGGCAGCTGCTGTAGCTGCCCTTGCAGGAGCCAGTGGGACTGCCGATGGGGTTAGGTCCAAAATGGGACTTGACAGGGCTCCTTCCTGCACAAAATCAGAAACGCCATGGGGGCTGGAGGAGAGTGTGTGGGGAGCATCCAGGTCTCTGGCTCCCAGCAGCAGCCCCACCCTGCCCCACCCACCCTCCCTCAGCACAGCCCGGGAGACTGGGAAGTCCGGACGTGGGGGCCAGGTGTGGTTGTTCCTGCCAGCCCTCTGCCTGAATCCAGAGATCATGGAGAACTTGTTAGGAGGTCATAAGCCACTGCTGCATTTCTAAAATTGAGGATTACTTTGATATTTTTGGATTCATGTTTCTTCTCCATTACATTTTATACAAAGGAGCTTAAAAAGCAAATCAGATTTTTAAAAATTATTTCATGATTGAGAAGCATTTTTATTTTTAAAGGATTAAAATTTAAGTCTTCAGCCACAATAACTAAGGCGTGGTCACTGCACGCAGACCCTGTGGGACTTGGGCCAGCACTCCTGGCAACAGTGGGAGCCACTCTACCATCCACATGCACCAGGGTAGATGCTCTAGCCACAGTGCCCAGCCCAGGGCATTGGACACAGGAGCTCTTCTTCCAGGAGCAGGCAAGTCAGAATTTCTCCACCTGGAACACAGGCTGGCTTGCTTCCATGAGCCCCTTACTCACTCCAGAGCCCCAGGGAAAGGCAAGAGCCCCATCCTGGATTTCTCCTAAAGAAAAACAGACTCCATCCCAGCCCTGAAAGTCAGATGACACCAGACACTGTGGGGGCAGTAGGGTTTGGCCTAGAGCCTCACCCTGACCCTGGACTCCACGGGTCTGCCAGGGCTCTTGAGAATGAGACAGACCCTTCCCTTGTGGCTCAGGGGCCACCTTTACCCACATTTGCCAAGGGCTGTGCCCCCATTATGGCCAGCCATGGTGGGCTCCACAGGGAAGCAGGCCCCTCAGCCTCCACTCGCCCCCTCTCGGCTTCCCCAGGCACCCCACCTTCAGAGGCCCCACTTGATTCCCCACCACCTAAGGCTTAATCTGAGGCACCTCCTCAGCACCTGCCCCTCAGTGTTTGAGGACAAGCAGACCCACCCAGGCAGATTTCCCAGAGGGCCAGGCAGGACACACTCCAAGAGCCACCCACAGAGACACACCATGACCGTGGAAGCGCACTAGCCCCATGTGCACACAGGCCCTCCAGTCTCTCCCTGTTCGGTGTTCGCACACACCACAGACCACGTGCCCTGTGCAGCCCCCCCCCCGCCCCCTCCCCCGCCCAGGGAATGAGCACAGGTCAGGACAAGACAGTCCTTGTTCTCAGGAAGACTCCCTCGCTCGGCGTGAGCTCCCTCCCGCTCATAGGCTGCATTCTCCAGGCCACACTAAGCGCCCTTTATTCGCAGGAGAAAGAGCAACAAAGCACCTTCAGCTGGCTCAGGACGATGAATCTCCTCCTGTCCCAGCATCTCGGCCTCAGCCTCCTCCAGAGTTCCTTCTGATTCATCCGAAACAGAGGCTTCCTTCACCTCGGCCTCCTCGCTGCCATCACTGTCCACACTGTAGCCCTCGTCCAGAGCCAGCTTCAGGGGGTGAGACTTCCTCTTAGACACCAGGTGCTCGGCCTCCGTGCCCTCCAGCTTCCTCTTCTTGGCCAGTGGGCAACTCTGTAAACTGGAAGGGAGAGGAGGGTGAGGGTAGAGCCAGGTCAGGGCCAGGGGAGGCTTCGGAGGCCTGGTGAGCAGCCCCCTCTGCAGCCACTCTGACTGGAAGCCCCAAGCTCAGATGTATTTGAAATTTTGTATCTAATTATGTATGTTTAAAAGTTCCTAGGGGTTGGGGGTGTAGCTCAGTCGTAGAGCACTTGCCCAGCATGAGCTGGGCCATGGTCCAATCCCTAATTGCATTACAACTGGCAGCCACATCCACACCTAGAGCAGGACTCCTGGACCCTCAAGGGCTGATGACCCAGGCTCCTCCTCTCCTAGGGACCCATGAGACCTGACCCACATCCCTCATGCTCTCGAGCAGATCCTGGACGTCTACTCCACCCCAGTCTTCCCCTCACCTGAGACTGCTGCATGCACACCCACCCTGCGAACTTGCACTGCAGGCCAAGCTGACCACATGAGGCAACCACACTGACAACCCAGCAGCAGCCTACACCATCCCCACTGTGCACCAGGCCAGTTCCAAACTCTGCTGCACAGGCACATCCAGTGCTTGCAGCAGCCCCCGGTGGGAAAACCAGGTGGAGAGCATAGTTCATCTAGCTACTGCTCTGGCAAGCTCTGCCCAGTTGGCCTCCTCAAGGCCCCGGGAACACGGTCCACTTGGGACTCTATGGCTCAGAAGGGCGGGGGTCAGCCTGGTCTCAGCAGGCTGCAGATAGAAATGGAAGGTTCTGGCTCATAGACGGTCCCAGGGCAGGGGAAGGGCCACCCCTGGTGAGACGAAGACTGGTTACCTGCGGTGCCTGGAGTACTTGCCCCGGACATGTCCAGATCCTGTGCATCCTGGGGTGGGACAGCTGAGGAGACAAGCAGGAGAGGTCACCTCGGGCAACAAGATCTGGGCTCAGGGGTATCCCACTCCTGACTCTGGGGAGAGGGGATGGCCTCCCAACAGCTCATCACAGCATGGGCCCTGGCAGTTTGCTAAAAATTAGTGAAATAACTCACCCCATTTAAATAAATGAATGGCTTGTTATAGTGTTATGAGTGTGGTTAATTAAAGTTCTGTATGAATGAGAGCAAGGCATCTGCTGAACGGACATCTTTCCCCATTGCAGACCGTCTGTCAGCATGACCAGATCAATAGGAACCCATGAGCACTGGCAGCCGGGATGTGATTCTTCGAGGTGCCCTCCTGGAAGGGCAGTACAGAGGGGCATTTTGGAGCATGAGGTCAGGGTCTGCCACACCTGGTACTCCTGGGGGCTGCAAGGAGCTGCCCATACCCCAAAGCACTGCAGACCAGCAAGCCAGGGAACCCAAGAGAGATCCCCTGAGGGAGGGGTGAGGCAAGCCTGAGCCCCCACAGGAGACCCTGGAGGCCCCATTGTTCACAAGATTGCTGAAGCAGTCTGAGTCCTGCCTGGGGTCAGCTTTCCAAAAACATGGCACTTCTTCCCAAAGCCTGCAAAGGGGGGGCAGGTGGGGTCACAACCCCACCTATGTCCAGATACCCCCAATGGTTTTAGTGTGACTGACCATGGCCTAACTGCAGCTTGGAGCCCAAATGGCCCTGCAGACCACATTCACCAACCACGTCAGGGGTCGCCAGAACTGTCTGTAACAGAGTCACAGTCTCCCAGCGAAGCCTGCAACACACCCCTCCCCCATAGGCCACCACACACTCCAGGGCTGATGCTTGGTGTGCTGAGAAGCCAGGAAGAGGCTGGCGGAAGGGAGGGAGGGAGGGAGGGCGGGGAGGGACCCCAGCTAGTTTCCTTCCCAGACAGAGGGGAGGCCGCTACCCCTGGAGGCCCACACTTGCTCTCACTCTCTCAAGAAATAGCTTTGAGACTTTTCACAAAAAGCTCCTTGTTATTGAGGATTTGAAGCTGAGGTCCCAATTAGTCGATTAATCACTGAGTTAATCAGGCAATTAGGCGACAGCTGCTGCGGAGGCCTGGGGGGCACTGCACTGCCCCACACACGTCACCTGCTCCAAGCCACCCGCCACCCTGTACAGAAGAGTCCTGGTCCCCAGCCAGGTGGACTGGCATCTTCCCATCCTGCCACCCAGGGTGAGGGCCCCAGCTGTGGGCCCAAATGCATGGAACTGGCAAAGTTACTTCGGGACAGAAGTAGAGGAAGAAGTGGGCAGAGCCCCCTCGGGACCTGCCAATGCCTCCAGAGGCTGAAGTGGGAGCAGACATCAGCCTTGGGCCTCACAGCCTCACAGGTTCACCCCTGAGAGCACACGGGTGAGCACCAGCAGGGCTACATGGTGCCTCCGCGTGCTCAGCCACAGGGCCAGGGCCGGTGAGCAGCTACAAAGGCCCCCGGAGCCTCCTCCACCCACTGTGGGAAGGGATAGGCCACGTCAGGCCCTCCCCAGCCACTTGAGGTGCCCAGGGGTGCTCACAGCACCCAACAACAGGCCTCCTGAAGGCCCCAGCACAGCGCCCTTGCCATGATGCTGGCATCAGTCATCAGAGTCAAGCAAGTAACTCTGGCGTGGTGGCAGAGAGCCTGGCTGGTGGCCACCTCTCAGCAGGCATCCCAGACCACACCCTTGAAGGGCCCAAAAATGAACTATAGGCATTAGAAACCCAAGCTGGGAGAGAGGCCAAATCCCAGCTAGGAGCTCACGCTTGGCTATTGCCCTTCAAAGGATCTGTCTTCCCTCCCACTCTGTGGCAGCAGAAGGCCCCCACACCACCTGTGCTCCAGCGGGGAGCTGGTCCACTGGTAGTTTAAGGAGGAAGTCCCTCAGAAGAGGAAGGGTCAACTGCAGGGGATCCTGGGTACCAGATCTTTGCCCTTGAAGACAGCCCTGACTGGCTCAATAGCATGTCTCAAAGATACTAACCCTAATGCTCCATAACAAGAGAGTCTTTCCAGTGGCGAGTGACTTTGCCAGGCCCAACCGAATATAAACTGTCTGGTCTCCCTCGAGTGTGTAGAGAAAACCATCAACATCCTTTCTTCTCCCAAGAACTAGACTGTTTATTTCAGGGCTCAAGGAAAATTCAGGAGTTCCAGAAGCCAGAGGAGCACTACAGGGTCCTGCTGGCTTGGAGCCAAACCCCTTGCTCACCCCATAGCAAGCCCCTGCTGCCACCTAGGAGCCAGCATCTTCCTGAGAGCTCTGCCTGAGCTCTGGGGAGTCCATGCTTGGAGTCCTGAGGTAACAGGGCTTAAGTCTCTGATCCTGAGTTCTGCACACAAGAGCTCCCCCAGGTGATTCTGTGTAAGCTCACCTGCATCACCATTTGCACCCAGACCATAATGTTCTCCTCCCAGACACAGCTCAGTTCTCTGTTTTGGCACAACAACATGAGCCCCACCAGGACAGAGTCTCATCTGCTTTCTGATGGGAACCCGTGGTGGACAGGTTCTGGGGTGAGCAGCACCGGCCAACTCCCAGATGCTCCCACCATGTCTGACACACATAGCAGATGGTCACCACCTGCAACTTGTGACCAGTGAACACATGCATGCACAGGAAGGGGAGGCCCCTGCACAGTGTGCTGATTCCTTGGCACAGACTCAGTTTCATTTTACTGTAAGCATCGCCTCTCAAAAATGAAGAATTGCAGAAGAAATTTTTGCTAGAACTCTAGATGCAAGGCATTTACCCCTGGTGTCTCCCCAGAAAAGTTTAAGGGCATCATTAGTAGCACGTAACCAGGTGGAGAGCACAGGACAAATGCAGTGACAAAGTCCAGATGCTCACCAGCCTCATGTGCACTGCCGGACCATTCAGGAAGGCTAGCAACAAGCACAGCCACTTCAAGCCACTTTTCCTTCTGTTCTTTGGAAGTTCAACCAAAGCCTGAGTGTCCTCCCTCAGCCTCCTTGCCTGGGCCTCTCCTCCCACCTGTGTCCAGAAGGAGTCCCCAGGTGAACACCACCTCCTCCTGGACTTGGCCCCTTAGAGGTGGCTCCCCTCCTAGGAGCTGGCCAAGTGCTCCAGTGAATGCCTGTTGTGGGCACCCCTGAGCCCTGGGGTGCCAGAAGATCAGCAGTGCCTGGTATGACTGCAACTCCCTCACACCTCCCGTCCTGGACCCAGGGCTGCCATCCAGCAGTAGAACACTGGTCTAGTTCTGGCTGGATGCAGTTTAATCCTGAGGAGGATGAGCTCACGTGCCTCACAAACCACCAGGCAGCACTTCCAGGAGAAGCCCTGAGCCTGATGCCGCAACCACAGCACCCCAGAGCCTGGGGCCCAGAGCGGCCCTCCCACCCCTTCTCCTCCATCACCAGCTTACAGTCCCAAACACTGGGGGGATACTGGCACCCTGCTCACCTCTGCCCAAAGCTTACAGAGTGACCTTTGGGGCCTTGCATTCTCCTGATTGGCAGAAGCCATTCACTCAAGCAGTGTGTGCGGAAGAATAAGACACTACCTGCCCCAATTTTTCACAGTTTAGTAAGAATCTTTACCTTAAGCCGTTGAAGAAGGCATCCCAGAACTGCCAGCTGTACCCAGCCACTGCTAGGTCTCAGTGCACTAGACTCCCATGTATATCTCAGGTCCACAGAGACTCAGAATGTGGAAGTCCCTTTCTCATTTATGGCCAAACTGAAGCATTTGCGGGATTCTCCAGGAAACACCTTATTACTAGTTTGGGGACATGGTAACATTCCATGTCTTGGGGGTGACTGGCACTGGGTCCCTGCCATGAAGCTGAGCCCCACATGGTGGGCCAGGACAGAGCCGAGGAAGGAAGTTCCAGCCAAGTAGGGATATACATAGCAGACAGGACACAAGGAAAGCAGGGTCTCTCGGGGAACACCCAGGACATCTCCAGGTCAGAGGCACACAGGAAGTGTGGGGCCAATAGAAAAACTTCCTCACCTGAGGTCAGGGCCTGCAGTCTCTGGGGGTCCTGGAAAGAGAAGGGAAAATAGGGAAACACATGTAAGACTTGGAGTTTGGAAGGCACTTTGTCCTAAGAGCGCCCTGTAAGTAAAGCGGCCACGGGTCTACAGAAAGGGAAGCCAGGGCAGCACGGAGCTGCTTTTCTGGCAGCCACCTTTCCTGACCTCTGAGAACGTGCTCCAAGGCCAGTGGAGCCTCAGCCTTCAGACCCTCCCCTGGAGGTTTTGCACAGTGGATCTGATCCTCTCTGGGCCTTCAGGGTCCAGGATGATATTTCTCTCTAATTGCAGAAAAATGTTGGCTTCCAGCAGGAGGCATAAGCCATCCTGCTGGACAGAGAAGAAGACAGATGGACAAGTGGCTGACCCCTGCAGTGATGTGCACTGGCTACAAAGAGATGCAGAGGTCCAACATGACAGCACTCCTGAAAGCTCAGAGCTCTGAGACGCTCTGTGGGCCATGACAGGGAGCTTCAGAGGACCCAGGAGGGGAGACTGGCCAAGGGGCGGGGCTCAGTCCTCGCAAGATGCGCAGAGCCTCAGCCCCCTCCTCCCACCCACAGTTGTACCCCCTGACCTCCCACTCTCCACAGCACTAGAACCAGCCTCTGAGGGAGGAAGAGGGCTGGCAATGGAAAGCCAGTGGAGCCACATATATCTCCACCTCTCCACCCTGGGCCAAAGGCCTCAATACCTCCAGATGGGTCCCTGAGCCCCAGGGCCTGGTGTTGGCAAGGGGCATACCATTCACTCGAGCCCATGTTATGGGCTTCTTCTCCTAGGGACACCACTGGGGAGGTGGCAGTGAGAGCCAGCCATGACCGGGGCTCCAGCTGACCAGACGGCACTCACCTCGGAGGGCCTTGGATCGCGTCCTGGCCCGCTTGTCTTCATTCTCTAAGCTCATCTGTAAGAAAAGACAGCTGCCACGTTAAGAAGCTCCAGCCAGCTCCTCCCATTCCAGAATCATCATCGTGGGGCCATCAGTTCATTTTCTGGATCAAACTCTGGCCCCTGCTGTCCTGGCCCTGTACCTGCCCACAAAAGCCCAAGTGCGGGCCCTGCCCTCCTTAATCCTCATGAGCACAGTGTTTCCGAACACCAGGGGATCCTGGCATGGCAAGAAGCAGCACTGCTCACCTGGCCAGGCAGGTGCTGAGGCACCAGGGCAAGCTGCCCACCATCCATGAAGTGGGGCAGCCCAAATGCCCCAAGGCTTGGCTTCCCAAAGACAGAGATGCTTCCTTCCCACCCAGCAGAGGCATCAATGCCTCTAACACACTGGCTTCAGGCTATTGGATCCCAGCAGCCTAAGGCATCCCCTGCCCACACATGCTATAGCTTCAGGGTCTGGCTGCCCTGCCTGAACCCATCAGTGACCCAGATACCTATCTGTACTCTGTACCTGTGACCAGCCCCTGTGGGGATATTGCCTGCGACATGGTCTTGCTAGGAAATCAGAGAAGAGCCCCAGGAGGGTGACAGTCACAGATAGGACATGCCTGGGGATGAGGTCCCTGGGTACTACAGGCTGTCCTGCATCACCATGATGAATCTGAAAATAAAACCCTGGCACACTCTGTAGTGAGCAAAACAACCAGAGCCAGGCTGGTGGGGCATGTACACACCCCAGAAGGAGAGGGTAGGCTTGGCCTTCACCACCTGTCCCCTTGGTCAGAGAGGGAGTAAACCTACACCTATCCCAGACCAGGCACTCCAGGATGGCCAGGGCGACAGGCATGAGGCTGTCCAGGAGGAAGCAGGAGAGTGGGGAAGAAGTTATAGAAGAAAGGACTGGGGAGAAGCAGGAGCCCCTGTCTTAGGTGGGGCTTTAGGTCCTAAAAGCCAACAAGAGAGAAATGTCTACAGTTATCACCTGGGAAGAAAGAAAAAGGAAATTTCCCAATTAGTGAAAGGGAATTTGCAAAGTGAATCTCCCCACACAGCAGCATAACATACAATGATCTATGTGATTTGTTAAGGAAGAAAAATCAAACCTGGGTAATTTATAAAACCTCTCAGCTCTGGGCTGGGGAGCACAGAGCTACAAGCCACATGTTCATTACAGCCCTCCATAAAACAGAGGACAATTACTGTGATTTCTACTTTTGAAGCCAAGGCTCCCCATGGACCAGTGGCTCACATTTAAAGTGAGGAGAGGAGCAGGTGTCAAAGAGACTTCATGACATTTATGAGCCTTCAAAGGTGGACCGCTCAGAGCCCAGGCCCACAGCCTCCCAACACAGGCCTCACAATGGAGCCGTGCATCTGATGGCCAGGCGCTGCATTCAGCTGAAATGCAATCTATAGCTTTTTTTTCCCCCGTTCATTTTCCCAAGGAAATTGGCAAGCATTCTGTTAGGTTAAAGCGTGCCTTGGCAATTTGGATTTCCTGCAGATAAATTATTCAAAGAGCAGAGAATAGAGAGGGCTGCAGGGATGTGTAATGGGCGCTACTAGCACACTGTGAGCGCCATTGATGAAGCTAACAGCTGTGGCATTCATTCTGCTGAGCACCTTTCCATTTGCAATTTATCTGCATCAAATGGTCAAAAAGTGAGAAGTTCTCTTCAGCGCGTGAAGCTTTGAATCTAAGGGGGAAAGCTGGACTACAGGAGGAAAGCCAGGCTCTCTGATATGAGAATTGATCTGTAGGAGCCGGGTGATTTGTGACCTTGACACAAGCAGGAACGAGGACCTGCTTTCTAATGAGAACCCATGGTGGACAGGTTGGAGGCTACTGGCAAAGCTCTGGTGAAGCCAGCCACTGGGTCCACATGGCCTTCCTTGTCAGAACTCAAAGTGCTATGAGGTGGGTCTGCTGTCCTCTTGCCTTGAGGTCCTGCCCCACAAGGTGGCCATGCCCAGGGCACCCCTGTGCCCAGCACCACCCCAGCTCACCATTTCTGGATTTGGTGGCAACCCCCTGACCACATTCCCCCACTTCCACACAAGGACAGACCCTGCCCTCCAGGGCAGTTCACTGATGCCAAAGATACAGGTGCTTAATTTCTCACAGATTTGGTTTTTAAAAACTTGTTTCAGGGCTGGGGATGTGGCTCAAGCGGTAGCGCGCTCGCCTGGTATGCACGGGGCGCTGGGTTCGATCCTCAACACCACATAAAAATAAAATAAAGATGTTGTGTCCACCAAAAATTAAAAAATAAATATTGATTTTAAAAAAACTTGTTTCAAGCACAAACCAACAGGGTCTATTTTTGCACAACCCTTTCGCCTGGAGGGCGAAAGGAAAGGGCCAGCTCCCCACTCCCACTGCCGGGCCAGTGACCTTGCTCAAGGGTAACGTCCACTCTGCTTCTCTAACACCAACTTCATTATGCCCCCACTCAGCAGGCCTTGCAATTGTGACCAATATTCCAACACTCCCGCCTTCTGTGGAAAACTGTGGGAAGAGAACACTCCACAAATGCAAACATATTTTATTCTGCCACTTTAACCAGAGAGAGATGTCTCTTTGTTCATCTACTCAGTCTGCTTTCTTGGTTCTGCACAAGACCAGTCTCCCTAAGAGAGTGTTTTTGCTTTGTTCTGGTTTATATTTCTTTTTAGTAAAGTCAGGACCGATTGTGTAACTTCTTTCCAGACAGGCACAGCTCTCACAATGACCAGCTCTTTTCAGACTCTGCACAGTATCCTGGCCAAAAACAAGTCCCCTGAGCTGAATGTTTACCAACTCAGGTACCAAAAAGCAAATGCACCAGCACGTGAAGCCTGCAGGTGTGGCCACAAGGACACAGCCGACGTAAGTGATCCATGCCAAGACTGTAAGGGACTCACGCTTCCCTGCACCTGGCATACTGGCACTGACCTTCACCTTCACCTGCCCCTTCTAGCCCAAGCTCCACTGCCCTACCGCCCTGCCTCTCCTCCCCATCCCTCCTTCCTTTCTCTGAAGAATCCCTCACTTGGCCCCAGCAGGAGGTGTCCTGGCCCCAGATGGCACAAGCCTAGGCCTTCCCTTGGTCCATGCTTCACCCTAGGGAGGTGGGAGCAGGTCTCATGAGCAAGCACCAAGATGAGGGGCTAACAAGGCTGGAGAGACTGGCAGGGGTGAGAGGGTGAGCTGAGCAGGGAGACCTGAGGACACCAGGGGCAATACCTCTGGTGGAGTGTACTGCACCCCAGGGGCTCGGCTGCCTTGGGTCTCAAGGCCAGGCCTTGGCCCTCCCACCCACTTCTCCACTCTCTACTCTGCACCTGCGTCTCTCCTTCGCACGGCTCTTCTCAATCTGAAACGAGCTCACTCCTCTCAGACGTGAGTGAGGTCGATCACTATATGTCCTGCAGAGCTGTCCAGCACAGCTCATCTACAAAGGACAGATGGAGGGGTGGGGGAAAGGGTGGGGATGGTCAGAACTGCCTCTGAGTCCTGGCACAGGAGGGTGAAGCGGCACCTTCAGAAGGACCTGGGCAGAGACAGCTGTGGCGGCCTCAACTGAGGGAGCTGGGCTCTTGACACCAAGGGGCTGGCCACTCACCACCCTGGGTGGAAGGAAGGCACACTGGTGTTATTTTAAACATGCTGTCAAGGCCAGCAAAGCTGGAGAATCAGGGTGGGTCTAGGGGGACTTTTTAAGTCCATAGATGAGTAGATCACAGTGACCAGCAGGAGGCCTCCAGGCTTTTGTGCAACACTGTCCTCCAGAGACCTAGATTGGGGGCAGGTTCCTGCTGACCCCCAGGGAATGCAGGCAGCTCCTGCCCAGAAGAAACAGGACGAGGGAGACATGTACAGAAGAGGTGGCAAAGGTGACCCCCCACCCTGTTCGCCTCAGCAGCAGCCCCCTGGTCCAAGGAGAGAAGGAAGTACAATGGCTTCCTCCTCTCCAGGGGGAGCCAATGCTGAGCAGGGGCCACTGCCAAGAAGCCCTGGCAGCAGGTGACAGGGATCTGTGTAGTGCAGGCTCTGCCGTAGGTATCCTACTTCCTATTCTCTGGATCTCAAGAGCCCAGCTCCCTCAGTTGAGGCCGCCACAGCTGTCTCTGCCCAGGTCCTTCTGAAGGTGCCGCTTCACCCTCCTGTGCCAGGACTCAGAGGCAGTTCTGACCATCCCTTTCCCCCACCCCTCCATCTGTCCTTTGTAGATGAGCTGTGCTGGACAGCTCTGCAGGACATATAGTGATCGACCTCACTCACGTCTGAGAGGAGTGAGCTCGTTTCAGATTGAGAAGAGCCGTGCGAAGGAGAGACGCAGGTGCAGAGTAGAGAGTGGAGAATTATGTGCTCACATCCCTGTGCCCCACCAGGAGACATCGCAGCCACCCACCCACCCTGGCAATCGCAGTGGCCACTCTGCTTCCCTTAGGGAGACATCCAGCTGTGCATCCGAAACCTCCTGGCTTTCCACCCATTGTGCAACTGCTTGCAGCTGAATAGACAGCCTCCTTCTCTGGTAGAGCAACGACACCCTGCTGCATCATCCAAGGTGTCTGAGGGTCTCCTACAAGTTCTAAGCAGAGGATCTTGGCTTACTCCAATCCCCAGTTAAAAATTGTAGCTACAGAACAGACACCCTGATGAAGCGGCCATGTCGGCATCCACCTGTTAAAAACGCTGGCATAGAGAAATATCAGCACACAGCAGCATCCAGTGAGGTAGCCAGAAAGGACACACCAGTGGCACTTCCCTCCCCTGCAAGCAAGGACACGGGATCCCAAGGGGCTGTGCAGTCAACTCCACAACTCCAGGCACCCACTATTACGTGATTAGGGGCCCAGGTATTACATTCTTCCACGTCCAGAAGGGTTTCACAGAGCCACCACCCTGCCTGCACAACCCCCTAACACCCCATCTCCCCCCTTTCTGACCGCCCTTTCCCTGCCCTGAGCTGTCCACACACCTGGTGCTGAACTCAGAGGTGAAGGCCCCGGCTGCCCCACTACTTTGCACACCAGTTCTTCTCACCCACCTCCTGCCTCAGGCCACTGTCCTCTGTGCTGCCCCTTCTTGGCCTCCTTAGTCATAGGATACCACCTGTGCCACCCCTCAGTCCTGGTAACCAGCCTTCACATTCTTCCTCTTCCTCTGGCCCTTGCCTAACTTAATTATCAACAAAGAACAGTCAGGTCCTTTCACCTGAATGGAGGAAAATGGCTCTCGGAGCAGTCATGAGACCAACATTGCTGCCAGAGGACCTGAGTGTGGGCCACGGGCTGTTCATGGAGGCTGCAGTTTGGACAGTCCCCTATGGTCCCTCTGAGCCTAGGCCATGAAATCTCCTACCCAAAACTAATAGGGTGTTGGACAATTGCACAAAACACTACTTAGCACCCTGATCACAAGTCAGGCCACTTTTGTAGTCACATGATCTTGTGCCAGTGCAGCTTGGGGACCCTCAGAGGTGGGACGAGGTAAGGGGAGTGAGGCCAAAACCTCAGTGATAAAGCAAAGTAATTTTTTTTAAAATATTTATTTTTTAGTTGTAGTTGGACACAATACGTTTATTTTATTTATTTATTTTTATGCGGTGCTGAGGATTAAACCCAGGATTTCATACATGCGAGGCCAGCGCTCAACCACTGAGCCACCACCCCAGCCCAGCAAAGTAATATTTTAATGTGATATTTTAAAACATTAACAACAATGCAAAAAAATCCAGGATAAACACAATATCACAATTCCAAACAGAATCAGTATTCCTTGTGCCTGAGGCTCCAGTATGGATCTGCAGAATACTGACATCCCAAAAGAACCAAAATGAGGGGGGTGCTTGGCAAGTAGCCATAATAGACCTAGTAAAATGCACATTCTCAACCACAGATTCAAAAGAAAAATGTTATCCAGACACAGTGGCCACACCTGTCATCCCAGCAACTCAGGAGTTTGAGGCAGGAGGATTGCAGGTCTGAGACCAGCCTGGGCAACATAGTGAAACCCTGTCTCAAAATCAAAAATAAACAGGGCTGGAATTTAGCTCAGTGGTTCATTCAGCACCTCTGGGCTCAATCCCCAGTACTACAAAGAAGAAAAAAATGTTGCTCTTTGACAGTAAAATGCAAGTGCCCTCAGATAAAGTTCCCACTCCAAGCAGTAAAGCTCCCTCATCTACACCCAGACCATCCACATCTCAGCAGCTGGAAGATCATCACCACATCAAGGTGAGAGGTCAGCATCTGATCTCTGGGAAGGGCTTCCTGTGTACTTGCTACCCACCTCAACACCCAGCTCTGGGGTTACCTGGCCCTGGGGAGCCGGTCTTATACAGAGCAGGACAGCAGGAAGTTCTGGAGCTAGAGGGTGATGGGACGAGTGGGTTACAGAATTCATGACCTCACAGTCCTCCATAGTGTCCCTGGGAGGTCGGGGTCTGGGTCACCACCATCCAGCCTTCTTAGCAGGCATGGGAGGGTCATGCACCATCTGCCACACTTAGGAAGATGAAAATAACACAAGGTCAAAGCAGGAGAAATGGAGAGCAGATTACTGAGGCATCTCATGAAGCCCAGGTGCAAACACACCTCAAGAGAGCTGCCCGGAAGGTGGGAGTCTGTTACTCTACTGAGTATTTTTTCTTCAGTTCATTTTAAAGTGACTAGATAGTCCTAGTCCGCATTTACCCTCTGCCTAGTCAGGATCCTGTTGATGACCATCCCCTCCAAGCATCATGCTTAGGAGCTGAGAGGAGGTTGGCATGGGCAGCCCGTGAGGCCAAGCCCTCACCTTGCTGTGTCTGCCCAGGAGATGTCTTGAGGTCCTGCAGATGTGGGCCTTGTCCCTGTGTGTCCACCTCTGGGTCAGCAGTTCATCCTGGAACTCATTTTCTGAGGGTTTAAAAAGATATGGGGTCAGAAAAGGAAAACCTGATGAGTGCCAGCCAGGCTGGCTCTGAGGAGAAAGAGAAACTTTGGACACTTTCTTTTTCACACAGCATTTATACAATCCCTCATTTCTGGAATCCACCAGAAAGACAGACAATGTCATGGCCCCACAGCTATTCCAGGAACAGGAGAAAACTGACCTCTGCTTTGGGAGCTTCCCAGAGGCTCTGCCCTCACCCCAGCTCTGTCAGCTTCAGGGAAATCCACAAACACAGTCTCCCAACCACAGAAACACAGGCATTGGGGCAAGTCACCCGGCAAGACCTGGCCTTGGGAAATCAACTAACAATTACTCCAGTACAAGAGTCTTCGCTGCCCCAGAGAATGTGGCTCCCAGACCCACCTGCAAACAAAGATTAACACGTGACTTCACCTGTCAAAGAAGGTGAGGGCTGCCCCACAGTCCACCAGCTCCGACAACACTCTGCCTCCATGAGGGGCCCTGGCCCACTGGGCCTGTTTTCAGCATCTTTTCTCTCCCTGTGTTCTGCCTCTCTCCAGGGCAATGACTCCAGTTAATATTTAATTCTTCACATAAATCCACATGTTCAGGCAGAGCTGAGTGCATCAGCTGGACATGACAAAGAGATGTGTCGGGTACCATTCCCTGCACGTCACTCCCCGTTTCCATGACAACCTGCTTTCCACAACCGTGGAGCTTCAAAGGAAGGTCATCAGCAATCACCAATAACAACAGGAAACGAATGTTCCTGCTTTCTGCTCTCTCCTTCCTCTTGGAAGGGAGTTTGGATTCTGCTGCAGACAGATCAGGCACACTCTTGTCATAGACAGTATCTTTCTTCCCCCACATTTTCAACCTGTATTCCCAAATGTCGTTCTTCTCTAGAATTTCACTATTACACCCCTGTTCCACTAAAGGGCTTGGGTTTCCTTGAGGACCCTGGACACAGGTGAAAACAGGTTTGGTTGTCAAAAAGATTAATGCTTGGCACTCACTGTGTGCACCTACTGTGTGCCTCCCCACCAGGCCAAGTCACCCTAGGTGTGGCTGCAGACAGCCTCCACCTCACTGTCATTAGTCAAGAGTGAGCTGCAGTAGCTAACCCACAGTCCAAAGTCTCTGGGCCCTCAGGGGCCTATCTGTAAAGTGGGGTCAACTGTGGTCAGTCCTATCCCACAGGTAAATGGACCCTAGAGCTTATGGCAGGGAACAAAGCCTATGGCAGGGAACAGTAGGACACTTTAGGCACAGAACTCATGGGCAGATGTTGCCAACAGCATGAGGGGGCCTAAGAATATGTCTCCTTTTTCCTGCACTGGAGAGGTCAGGCAGCCTTGCCCCACCGAAAAAAGAGGGAGGAAGAACTTGCTCAGAAGATCCCAGGAGTGAACAGACAAGCAGCACACCAGTCACAGCCACATGGTGCACTTCACGCTTTGCAGCTGGAAGTGTGCTTCTCTTCATGGTGAAAGTAGGAGCTAGGAGATAGCCAGGATCCCAAATGCTTGGGGCTCAGCTGCCAAGTGTCCATTCCAGGAAAGACAATGCTGCAGAAACCTGAGTGCTGGCTGGTTTGCTAGGCTCACGCAGAACTTCCTGTTGCACTGACACATGTAACCTTGTGAGGTAGCTGGCCATGGCTCATGATGACTAGGAGAAGAACCTAACCAGAAGCCACTTCCCTAAGGCCTCTGCTCTAGGTCTCTCCTGTTTCTCAGACACCCAGTGGGTGGGAGATGCATATGTCTCTGCAAAGGGAACTCCAACTTTATGTTCAATAGGAAATAAATAGCTCACTGCTGCTTCTTGACCCTCAGCACCCCCTAGGAGTCTGGAAACGATGCCTGTGAAATTCTCCATTATCCACGTCCCTTGTGCTCCTGTCCGTAGGTCAGGATGAGGCACCATATCTGCTCAACAAAGCAGAGGACTTACGATCAATCCACTTGTCCAAGGGGCCACCCCTGCCTCCCAGTGGCCACAAAGCTAGAGCAACTCAGGGGAGGAGCAGAACAAGACCCTTTGTGTGGGGCCCCTGGGATGCAGAGTGCACAGTTCATCAAAGAACTGACTTGCAGACCCAGGACCTCACGTTCAGGTCCTGCTCAGCCACGACCCGATTCTGCCTTACTTTTCCAGGGAGTTTCTTGGCAACAACTGAGAACTGCCATTAGAAGCCCAGGAAAATATGCCATTTTCCTTTGACCCTTTGGTCCCCACTGGGATCTCCATGTGCTCAGGTCCTGCCTGTGGACTTTGTATGTTCCACCTGTCTATGGACACCCTGTCTGGATGTTCTGCATGCCCCATGACCCTGTCAGCACATTAGGCCCCACTCACCTACATGACATGTGGGACCCATAGGTAAAGGAGATCCTGTCCACCACCTCCCAGCGGTGCCACTGCTCCTGACACCCAGTGGTTGTAGCTATGGGGCCCCACAGCTTATGCAGACCTCCCTGTGGGGCACCTGGCTCCCCTGAGACTCAAAATCTGCATCCATAAAGCAGGTAAAATATTTGGAGATTGAAGCAGGTGTGGAAAGAGCCCTCAGTGACTGCAGAACATGTTGGCACACTGCCACTACCCTTTCCAGAGTCTGGTAAGGGGAGGTTTTGGCCAGTTTTTTCTTGGGAGTTCTTAGGTCTCTGATGGGCTCATCTGAATCCTGCTTATAGGGGCAAACCAGTTCCACATCCTTAGCACATCTCAGACAACAAGCAACCCAGGAGCAAACAGACCCCACTGCCAGGATGGTGGTGTTGTCTGTGATCCCTATTTGGGGACCTCAAGCCCTGCCTGTTGAATGTGGCCCGGTGTCTATCTCCAGAGTGGACCAAATCCACTGTTACAGAACTCCATCAGGCAGATGGGTTAGGCAAAGTGACCAAGACTGTCAGCCTGGTGGTGGTGAGCAGGACTGGAGCCGCAAAGAAGGCAGTCATCCCCAGCTGGGCCAGAGACCCGGGGCTGAGGGAGATACTCAGAGCTAAGCTGCAGCCTAGCTGTCCCTCTGCTGATGGGACCCACTTCCTCAGGCTGACCACTGTACTGGCCCTGGCCTGGGAGCAGCAGCCCAGGGAGATCAAAACGGTCCCCAGGAATGCTGCCAGTCTGCCCCAAGGCATCCCTGTCATCGGGGCAAGGACACTGCATGTGGCCATCACCGCTGCTCATCCTCATGGAGGACGCATGCGCGCTGAGGCTCCCACTCACTTTAGCTCTGGCCAGGCCAGTCTGCCTGGGTGGCATGTCCTCGCACTCCAGGCTCCAGTCCTGGTCACCACTACAGCCCCACTTTCTGGCCAGCACTCTTATCCTCAGAATAGGAGTGGACAGCAGGGAACCTGAACAGGAGGCCAGGCAAGTGTGGAAGTTCAAATGTTCCCAGTCCTTCCTGGCTTGGGCACCTCTGGGCCAGTAGCTATCAGGTCCTGCCCCACCATATCTAGTTCACACACTCCCTGGAGGGGCTCACAGCCACATTAGGGACAGACCAGCCCCTCAGCCCCCCTCCACCCCCCCACAGGGGGGTGGTCTCCTAGCTGAGCCCATCCATCCACTGATTTGAGAACTCCTCCTCTCCAGTGTTGGTGGGAGGGTCCCAGGAATATAAGCACCACTTGTGTACCTCCAGCACACAGAACTATTCTTTCCAACTATTCTATAGGTGAGGCAGACACCTTTTAAAGCACAGTCTGTCTGGACCCCAAGTTGTTCCCCACTGCCTTCCCAGTTACCCCCACCCAGACAGGCCCTGTCAGTCTAAGGGCACAGTGTGCCCCCAGCCCAGCCCTGCCAACATGCCTTCTAAATTTCACCAGAATCTGACTACTTCCAAACTCTCCAGCTATTTTTTGTTGTTGTTTGCAAAACTGACAAACCAATTCTAAAATTCATACAGCAATTCAAGGAACATAGACAGCTAAGACAATTCTGAAAAAGAACAAAGTTAGAGAACTAACACTTCCCAGTTTCAAAATTTACCAAAAAACGACATCATCACGACAATTCAATACTGGCAGAGGGTGGACATGTAGATAAATGGGCTCGACCTGAGGGCCCAAAAATAACCCTTCTATTTACAGTCAAGTGATTTTCAATGATGGCACTAACAATTTTATGGGAAAGAACAGTCTTTCCAACAACTAGACATCTAAAAGAATTAAGTTGTCCCGGCTCACATTGCACACAAAGATTAGGTCTCAATGGATCATGGAAAACCTAAGATCTAAAACTCTTCAAATACACAGGAGTGAATCCTCCTGGCTTTGGATCAGACAATAGTTTCCTAGCTGACACCATGGACATGAGCTATAAACAAAACTTTGGAATGTATTTAATGTTATCAAAGTATAAAGATTCTGCACTTTAAGGAACACCAACCATAAGGCAAAAAGACAACACAAAGACCCAGAAGTATTCGCAAACCATCTGTCCAATAAAGACCTGGGCTCAGAGGGAAGAGCTCACAACCCCAGAATAAGACAGATGCCTAATTTTAAAATGGGCAAAGGGTGTGAATCTATTTCTCTGAAGACAAAATACAAATGGTAGATATGCACATGAAGATATGCTCACTAGGGTAATGCAAATCAAAATAGTGAGGTGACATTTAACAACCAATGCCAGGGGGAGAAGCTAGGACCCCCAGAGGGTGTGAAGGAGCAAAGTGGTCAGGGGCCAGGCCGGACTTTCCCTCAGGCCCAGTCACTCCATTCCCAGACATCCACCCAAGGGAACAAAGGTAAGTCCATGCAGAGACTTGTGGACAGCATCTGCAGCCACTTATTCATGCTGGCCAAAAAGGGGAAACCTAAATGTCCACTAACTACTGAATGCAAAATACACAATGGCATATAAAAAGGGATGAAGTGCTCTCACGTGCCACAGTGTGAGCGGACCTGGAAATCAGTGCGGCCAGAGCCAGACACAGAAGAGCACACATGCTGCTGCACCTCCGTGGACTCAGAAAGCAGGCTCCTGCAGCTGGGAAGGGACGTGGAGGGCTGTCTCTCTGGGCTGAGAAAGATGCTCTGAGATCACGCAGGTGATGCTGAAGTGTTCAAAGGCACTCTCCCACCAGAGAACCGCATGGCCCACAGACCCTTCCTCGACAGAGCTACTTATGAGTGAGCCGGTGGCACCCATGAGTGACACGTGTCTGAGGTCCCAACACAACCTCACAGACCTCACAGAGGAAAATGTTCCCACAAACACCTGCTGATTCCTGGCAAAGGGGCTAATACAACTTAACGGGAACAGAATAGCATTCTCAGCCATGTGCCGGGCCCACGCACATCCAAAAGAAGGAAGTTGAACTCTTCATACCACACACAAAAACTGAATGCCATCTAGACTTCCTTGTCCAGGTAAAACCAGAATGCAGCAGAAAATGGCAGTGCTGGGGTGGCACGCATGAGGCCTCTCACATCCCCACTGCTGGAGGCGGCAATGGCTTGCCAACTCACCATCGACACAGCCACCTCTGCACAGCCGGGAGGCCTAGAACCCAGCTGCCCAAACGACCCCCCTGCCCACACCACCTTGAGCAAGGGCTGCAGCAATACCTCAGATGACCAGGACGGCCACAGAGCATATTCCAGCTCTACCTGCCTGGTGAGGCCACTGCCCTGCTGGGGTCAGGCCTCCTGAGCTCTGGTCATTTCTTAGGCACAAGGAAAAGGCTGAACACCAGGACTGACCATAAACCTACATCTGGCCATTTGAAAGGAAAAAAAATCCCTGCTTTCCATCTCAATCCCTCATCTTTCCCTCTTTGCTGCTGCCCAGGTTTAAAGCAAAGCTCAGCAAGTCAGAAACGAAAAGTCAGAATGAAAATGGAGAACTAATACAAGGACCCATAAAACTAACAGCAGGTCCCAGGATGCTCTGGGGCCACAGTCCAGAGCCCACTCTCTGACCCAGAAAACCCCCGACACTTCAGCCCGCAAGCCCAGGGGTGGGAGAATGAGGCCCTTGGAAGCAGACCCATACCCCACCCCACAGCACCCAAAGGAGAGCCAGGTCTAGCATCTCTCAAGTTTGGCATAAGGTCCCTGCCCTGACTGTTAGATGAGCCAGTGAAATGTCCAGTGTGGACAGCGGCTACAGCAGGGATCAGGCTGGACCAGGGAGGATGGGACAGAGGGGACAAGGCCAGCCTACACAGAGATCACCTAGGAAGGCTCAATGCACTGTGGTATCTGCCTTCCCCAGACTGGAAATAAATCATAAAGCCAAATGAACAACCCGTAGCGAGAAAAGGAAGGACTGAGTAGGAGCTAACATCTGACCTGCACGCTCCAGCAAGGGAGGACCAAGAAAACAGGAAGGAAAAGAATGAATTAAATAATAAATAAAAACAATGTCCCAGAATAAAGAAATTTTACATCAAAATGCTCACTCATGCCCAGCACAGTGAATTTAAAAAGACCAACCTGCAACTCAACCCAGCACTGTGAAATTTTAAAACACTAGGTGCAAAGGGTCCCAAAACTCTCAAAGCGGGGAAAACCACTGACTAGAATGGCACCAAGTCACTCCACAGCAGCAGGATGGGGACAGCAGAGAAAGACCTTCCCACCCAGCATGCCCTCTATTCCAGAGACAAAAATAGTGACCAAGGGAAATGACAGAATGAAAACACAGATACAGCGGCTGGGCTGGGGCTCAGTGGCAGAGTGCTTGCCTAGGACATGCAAGGCCGTGGGTGCGATCCGCAGCACCACACATAAATAAATAGATAAATAAAGGTTTAAAAACCACAGAGATACACACTGCCTCCAAAACTACTCACTGGACACTAACAAATGGGGTGGAGTGGGGATGACCACCTACAAGAGAACAAAAAACTGAAAGAACTCTGACATGTGCTCCTGGGCCCAGCAGAGAAGCCTTTGGAAAGGGAGAAGAAAGGGAGGGAAGACAGGAAGGAGAGAGGGAGGAGGATGAGAGGAAGAAAGGAGGAAGAAGGAAGGAGGGGGAGGGAGGGAGGAGGGAGGGAGGAAGGAGGGAGGGAGGGAGAGAGGGAGAGAGGGAGGGAGAGAGGGAGGGAGAGAGGGAGAGAGGGAGGGAGAGAGGGAGGGAGGGAGGGAGGGAGAGAGGGAGGGAGGGAGAGAGGGAGAGAGGGAGGGAGAGAAGGAGGGAGGGAGGGAGGGAGGGAGGGAGAGAGGGAGAGAGGGAGGGAGAGAAGGAGGGAGGGAGGGAGGGAGGGAGGGAGGGAGGGAAGGAGGGAGGGAGGGAGGGAGGGAAGAGGGATCTGTTCAGTTCTGTGAAGGAGGCCACAGGGTGCTATGGCTGAGCAGCAGTAGAATCCAGTCCTGGACCCACAGAGAAGCCCACTGTCCCATGATGTTCAGGACTGCCTTGTCCATGTCTCAACAGCCCACAACCTGGGCACTGGGTTGGCAAGGCTCCCTAGTGCCAGAGCCTGAGCAAGGCAAGAAGGTGTCTGCAGGCCTGGCCTGCCACAGACCACAGGGCTGTCCAGTAGCCAGGAGCTCGTGTGGGCATTCCTGCAAAACCAAGTCCAGTCACAAGCAGTTGGGCTGGCCATACAGAAGGGACTTCTGTACGAGAATAGACCAGCGCTCTTCAAAAAGTTCAAGGTCATGAAAGACAGGGAACTATGAAACCACTCTGTTCCAGACTGACAGGCCAGGCACCAGGACCTAGCACAGCACCACATAAAAATTAATTGATTGATTCTTGATTGGTTGACTAAAGTATAAAATATAATAACATTAAAAACACTAATCACTTTTTTAACTAATGGTGGTGGGAAAGCTATCAGTGGAGGCCTCTGTAAGAACGGAGGTAGAAGCAGAGCACAGGGACTCTCAGGCCCCACCTCCTAGCAGGATACTTCACGAGCCTGCCCCCCAGAACAGTGCATCTTGCCCCAGACCCAGGCACACCCAGAGGACTGGCTCTGCCTCTGGGTCCCGGGAAGCCAGGGGCCAGGCCTGGGACACAGCCTAAAACTCTCCGTGAGAGAAGTGGGACCTGTGCCCCACAGGACCCCAGGGACTCTGTCTCCTTGCCACTTCCTCAGGGGCCCAGATGCCCCTGTAGCTCCAAGACAGAAGCCCTTTCCTCCCACCAGAGCCAGTCCCCAGCCCTGGAAGTGCACAGGTACAGTAAAGGTTTCCATTCCTGGGTTTGCAGAGAGCCAGGGGCAGAGCTGGTGTCCTTCCCATTGGAACAGCTGTGGGTAAAAAACACAAATACGGCCAAGGGGGAAATAAAGGCAAGTTTGGCTCTTTTTCTATCTTCTTTTTTTTTTTTAAGCTAGAATCCAGAGAGAAGTAGTGAAGAGTTGCTGAGCAGAGCAGACAGACCTGCTTTTGCTGAGTTTAGGTGAAAATGAGAGAAGGAGGGGTGGACAGGGGGAGTCGGCAATTCTACAGCTTTGCACATTTCTTTCATTATTTTGCTTCTAACTCAGTCTTGCTGGTACTTTCTCTATTCAATAAAAGCCAAATGCAAGCCCTGTCCCTTAATCTCTCCAACAGCAGCTCACTGCTGAGAAAATAATATGGATGTAACCTCCAGCATCATACACTTTCTTTCCCATTTATATGCAAATAGTGACCTTTCACCCAAGCTGCCTCAAAGAAGTATTTCCTTAAAAATGCAAATAGCATGTTACAGGCAGTCGCTGTGGCTGAGTCTTTCTTATATTATGATCATCATTTCTTTTAACCTTACCAATGCTGCAAAAACTACAGCTCAACTGCTAGGCAGTAATAACGACTTTCCAAACTAAGTCATATGACTGGTGCCCCAGGAGGCCTGCCATCCAGGCTGCCAGCAGGGGAGGAGTGTGCCCAGCTCAGGGCACAGTGTCACTGGATCACCAGTGTTACCCCAGGGTTGCAGGGCCTCCGAGGCTAGAACCCAGAGCAGACCAGGCAACCTGCTCCACAAGTTCTGAGGCAGGAACTTCCTTAGCCCCAAGTTGACCTCAAAGCTCAGCCCTGATCTCCACCTGCTGGCTGCCATGACCCCAGGATGCTCCTGGAGCCCCAGGGAACAGCACAGATACCACACCCCAGGCAAGGAGTCAGAGGAGGTGATTTCCAGAATAAGGGCAACAGGAAAGGTGCTGAAGGAAGACCTCAGGAGGAAGAAACAGATGCAGTTCTGAGTGGCACTGACGGGCTCCCTCCTTCCCTGACACCATCCCCCTTGGCAAAGCCAGGCCACAGGTCAATGATAAGCCCTAAGCCCAGGAAAGGTGCCCCCACTTGCTGCTGCCCCCCAAGGCAGCCAGCCCTGTCCTATGTCAGGAAAGGAAGTTGGTGGACAATGAGGCTGCCTTGTAGGCCATGATCCAAGACACCTATTCAGACTAGGCACCGCCAGACTTGGCTTGTGTGAATCCTGGGGTACGGCAGACCCAGTCCCCACTCACTCCTCTACAAGCAGGACAGGAGAGGCAGATTGGGTCCTGAACTAAGAGAATGGGGCTGGCGCTGGCCCCACCCCAGCCCCAGGACAAGAGGGCAGCTAGAACTCTGCTCAGTGTTCCCTAACCAAGCACCAGAAACTCTCTTGGTCAGAACAGCCCAGTCCTCCAGCCCAGAGAAAGGAGAAACCATCTCCTTCCCTGATGCCCAACTTTACTGAGGTCCTGACAACCCAGCTGGAAGGAGGTGTGTCACCATCCCTGCACAAACTGTTCACGTAGACTCAGCTCAGAAAGCAAAGGGCCCCAGACTGCACATGGAGGCAGCAGGTGCTGCCGCCTCAGAGCCCTTGTGGGTGGGGGGGGGTCTTGAAAATAGTTCCATTCTTTTTCTCCCACTCCCAGTTCCTCCAGGATCTCTGCCCAAACCCTTATGTGTAGAGAAGGCAAGCCCAGGGAGCTGCTCCAGGGCGGGTTTGGCCACGGCCCAGGCTCTGGGGTCCAAGGTGAAGCAAGAGCCCAGTGCTGCCTTTCCAACTTGGAAACCCAGAGGAAACGGGTGCTTGATAATTCCCCACCCCGGATGCACAGTGCTTGGTCCACAAAGAGCCAACAGGGAACAAAGTTTGAAGAAAATGCGAACATTTCACTCACAGTCTGAACACCTGCAGGGAGATGTCCTCCCAGGTCCCAAGGTCACGCCCCCTGCACTGGCACACAGGCTTTCAAAGCCCCAGAGGGCTCTGTGGGGAGGAGAGTAAGACTCTAACTCTCCCACCCAGCTGGCTCTGGTCCCTCCAGGTGCGGGAAGCACAGGTTACTAGCCAAGCACGGGAGCTGCGCCCATCAGCGGTTCTGACCTGTGATTCACAGCCAGATGGGCCAAGACCAAGGGAACCAGAGGAGGAAGGCATAGGCAAGACAGCAACAGGGATGGACCACGCCCCTGAAGCTGGCTCCTCCCTCAGCTTTGGGCAGCTTTCAGGGGGTGCAAAGCCTGGCCAGTTGCAAATTGAATAACAAATCCCACTTTTCTTTCTCTCAGACAGATGCACCTAGGAAGAAGTCTCCTGAGGAGAGAAGGTAGCAAGTTGTCTATAACCTAGAGGCTGGGAAAATAGCCTCCTGGTGTGTCCTGGGGAGGGGACACTCACAGCTGACTGGGCTTGATGCAGAAATGAAACCCTAAAAGGCGACCATGGCTGGGTGTGACCGACTTACCGAGGCCAGGGTTGGGCATGGTGTATGTGCAAATGTAACAATAACCTAGCCCCCAAAAAATATATTTTTTTATACTGGGGATGGAACTCAGGGGTATTTGACCAGTGAGCCACATCCCCAGCCCTATTTTGTGTTTATTTAGAGACAGGGTCTCACTGAGTTGCTTAGTGCCTGGCTGTTGTTGAGGCTGGCTTTGAACTCGTGATCCTCCTGCCTCAGTCTCCGTAGCCACTGGGATTATAGGTGTGTGCCACCACACCTAGAAGCCCCCCCACACACACACACACAAATCTAAAAACCAGACAATTAAAAAAATAATAATCCCTTCAGTGTAAATTCATTGCCTACTCTTTATCTGGGTAGGCATAGTCTCCAGTGGCCAGAAGGCAGGGCCCAACCTCCACCTCTTCGTCAAAGCCAAACTCAGTCCGTCTCTGGCTACATCCAGTCGGCTTTGGAAAGCTCCCAGCACTGTGTTGACAGGGAGCCTGGAGTCACAAGCTCCTGGGTCAGGTAAGCCTGAGTGGGTCGCCTGTGGCCCCAAGCCAGCAATCACAGGCTCCACTGGGGGAAAGAAGAGACCCCCTCACATCTGCAATATGCCAGCCGAGTTGGTTTGCTTGCTTGCTTGTTTTCTTTTTTTGTGCCAGGGATTGAACCCACAGGCTGTTGACCACTGAGCCACATCCCCAGCCCTTTTAATTTCTCATTTTGAGATAGGGTCTCACTAAGTTGCTTAAGGCCTCACTGAGTTGCTGAAGCTGGCTTTGAATCTATGACCTTCCTGTCTCAGCCTCCTGAGCCACTGGGATTACAGGTACCACAGCACCTGGCAGGAAAGGTATTTCAAAGGTGAGACTGGTCAGACGTTACCTTCCTATGTCCATATATGAATACAGGGTTAGTGTAACTCCACCTCATGTACAACCACAAAAATGGGAAATTATACTCCAGGTATGTATGATACATTCTACTGTCACATATAACTAAAAAAGAACAGATAAAAATATTTTTAAATAAAATAAAAATTAAAAAGCAAAAAAAAAAATGAGACTGGTGAAAGTAATAGGCCAGTGACCCAAGGATCCAGGTAGCATCTGCACTAAGCCTTGAAAGAGAAGTAAAACTCCAACAGCAGGAGATAAAAGGAGCTGGGGACTGCGTCCAGGTCTTCTGGGGATAACCTGGCTGGGGCTGGGGATGCCCTCCAGCGCTGACTGGGTGTGGACAGGAAGGCCTGGCAGGGCTAGCTGGGGCCTTGGGAAGAAGGCTCCTGGTGAGCATCCCAAGCCCAGCTAGACCACTCACCTCACATAGGGCAATGGTTAACAACAGTGTCAGGCTGTCTCTTTTCCCCCTCACACCCCAGGCCTTTTTTTTCCCCTCAATAGCTCTGTGTCAATGGAAAAAAAATATTGACTACCACAAGCCCTCCCAATTCCTTAAGTCCCTGTTTCTTCCTAAGCAAAACTTTGGTCAGGATGGAATGTGAGGGCTGGGGTTGTGGCTCAGCGGTAGAGCGCTCGCCTCACACGTGCGAGGCCCTGGGTTCGATCCTCAGCACCACATAAAAATGAATAAGTGAAATAAAGGTGTTGTGTCCAACTACAACTAAAAAATAAATATATTTTTTAAAAAAGAATAGAATGTGCAAGAAATTATAAAACTTCACCTGCAAACTGATGATTCACAAACCAATTGTTAACAGTTTTAGAACTGAGCAGATAGTTTTGAACCACCGAAGCCAGGGTCCCCAGGAAGCCCAGAACTGAGAGAGTCTTTTATGCAAGTCAGAGAAGAACAAGAGGCCCCTGCACCAGGGTCCCCTGGGCTACCCACAGAAGACTGCTGCTAGAACTGTCTCACTCTCACAATTCCACAAGCCTGTGGGTGAGAAGTCCCAAGTACTAGACAGAGCCACTCACCAGGGTCACAGAAGTAAAGGATGGATCTCAGGGCCTTGGAGTCTGGGCCACTAATGGGAGGCCACCTAAATCCTGCTGGTTTGAGATCTGGGGAACCGCCAGGGGCTTCTAAGCAGGCCCTAGGGTCTCCATGGAATATCCAAGCTCCTGCCCAACCAAACAGAACTTGACAGAGAGCTCTGTCCTGTAGATCCCAGACCCTCTGCTCCCCTAAAGTGTAGTTCTAGGCAACAAAATGGGAACTAGGAGAAGCCTCAGCTGACTTCTGCATGAGTCCTCAGACCAACACTGAACATGATGCTGAACAAGATTGAGGGGTGAAGTCAAGCACAGGGTGAGGGGGCCAGGCAAGCGGTCTACCAACAGTTCAGGCCACGTGGTGTCTCCAACTCTCTTCCCCATGCCTGGGTCACACATGTTCATTCCCAACTTGCTTAACCACCCTGTGCAATGAAAACCCAGGCTGACTTCCACTCTGAGGGCAATCCCCCTACATCCTCCTGGACAGGCCACTCTCCAAGGCCACTGCCCCTCATAAACTCAAGACCTAGAGAGTATGTCCAAACAGCTACAAGCAACCCCAAAGAACACCACACAGCAGTTGGGGTTGGGGCTGTATGTAGCTCAGTGGCAGAGCACTTGCCTAGCATATGTGAGGCACTGGGTTCGATCCTCAGCACCACTTGAAAAATAAATAAATAAAGGCATACTGTCCATCTACAAATATATAAAAAAAAAATTTAAATAACATTGCATTTCTTTCTTAAAGTGCTAATTTAAAACTGAAAAAAAAGAATGAAGCAACAGTGAAACCCATCTTACAGGGAAAGCACAGCATGTGGAGGAGCCCCAGACACATCAGGAGGGCCCCTCTGGAGATCAATGGCAGGACCCGAGAGCTGCTTCCCAGCACAGGTGCTTATCAATCTGTCCTCTCTGCAGCAGCTCCTCAGAGGCTTGAGATTCAGAGCCTCTCAGTTCAGGTGAAAGTGCCCTCTCTCACCTTTCTTGGGTATTTTAAATGACACCTGGGGCAATTCAGCATCTGTGGAAGATGGAAAATGTGCTGAGAGTGTCGAGAGGCTGTGGGAGCACCTTGGACCAAAGCCCCAGCACACACGCTGAACGCATGCAGTGGGCACCGCGGGCTCTAGGCCTGCAGGGAGCAGCACAGTCACCCCGCTGTCTTCCCTTCTGGGAAACGTGGCTCTTTCCCCTCTGACTGGCCCCAAAGACCATTTTCCTTAAACTCACACCACAAAATTCCCATGAGAACTATTTCTGTAGGTAACTAACTTTTGGGTTGTTCATGAGTATTCACAAGGAGAGAGTAGAAGGACAGCCCTAAAGGTAGGAGGCTTGAAGAGCTGGGGGACAGCAGGGGCCCGGAGGACAGCCCCACTCCTCAGGGTTCTGCAAGGGATAAGCCCACAACGAAAGGCTCTGAACAGGGCTTTCCAGGGTTGGGATGGCCAGAACGCTTCCAGGATGCCTGAGTAACACGTGAGTCTGGCTGACTGATCACTGCCCGGCCTGCCCATGGCGCAGCTGGCCATCAGAGCCACTACCTGCCTCACAGTCACCCCTGAGCTCTGCCAGGTGCACAGACTCCCTGCCTCCCTGTCCACTCCAGGTCCAGTGCTGACCAAGGTGTTCTGGCTGTCCCTGAACCCACCCCAACCCAGCCCAGCCTCACTCTCCCTTCCGCAAAGCGGCCATACCTCTTGCACCAAGCCCGTCCAGGAGCACTCTGTCCCCACAAGCCTGCCTGCTTTCATCAACCAGCTGCTGGAGGCCAAGGAGGTCTTTGGCCCTTTTCCAGACTGCAGGTCCCTCACCTGCTGTGTCCATCCAGTGCTGGACCAAGCAAACCAGCATTGCAAGTAGCCACTGCTGGGCAGGGACAGCTCCAGGAAAGTGGGCAGCTGAGCTCTGACTGGCAAGGGAGTTGGTGGGCCAATGTAGTGCAGCATCCTCTACCCAGTGCCACTCACTCACACACAGTGTCCCCATGTCCTCGTCTGCATATTCAGTAACCCCAACCAGAAAAGGTCTAGGGGACAGGGAGAAGGGGTGGGGATCCGGGCAGCATCAGAAGACTGCCCACCACGGGCTGGAGGCAAGCCAAGCTCTTGGCCCTGTCCATGTGGACACTATAACCGGCATGTGCCTGTCGGCTGCTTGGGGAGTCCAGCACAGGCCCCCTGCCAGCACACTCCCTCCAGTCCCTCCTGACGTCTCTGGGTACACACAGGTTTTCAATGGGGTCCAGCCGCACACAGCAGCAGCACGACAGCCTAGAGGCTCGATGAGTGAGTCTTCTCAGAGTGGACTCTCCCTGCCCAGCACCATAGCACTTGGGTCACAGGGCTACAGTGTTGGCTCCAAGCACTCAGGCCTGCTTTTGAACATGTGTCAATGCCCTAAGTCACACTTCAACAGAAGAAGCCCCCTTCCCTGAGGAACTCCTAGGGCCACACCTGGGCTCTGCAATCTGTGAGGCATGGACCGCAGACCTTACACAATGGAAAGACCTCTGTGTCCAGCTCCTGGAGGCTTGTGGTTGACCCCTTAGATCAGCAAACTGCAAGGTCCAGCACCAGCCAGGTGCCCCACAATCGGGGGCCTCAGACTCCAACTTTATGGGACAGAGTAAATCGAGAAGCAGCCTCCTCTACCTGAAAAGAAACCGCCTCTAAGCCTCAACCCAGCCTCCTCTGCACAAGGAGCACAACCTGGAGGACAGGGAGGGTCCTGCCTCCACTGGCAGCAGCATTCTGGTGTGAGGCTGCAGTCCCTGCTCTCTGCTCTTTTGTTTACCGATAATTAACAGGGCCATATGGAAGGAGATGATAAGCACAGCAAAGGACCAATGGGAAGGGAGGTCTGGGGGCATGAGCCTGGGGCTGGGGGCCTCCCCAGCAGTCCTGTGGGGGGGAGCCAGCACCTCTACTCTCCCAGCACCTCCGAGGAGCCAGAGGGAGTCCCATCAATGCTGGCTGGGTGCTCCTTCTCTCCGCGTTTGCCCCAACACCCTCCTGTCTTTTGTTTACTTGGCCACTAGCCTCAGAGAAGTCCTCAGGTTTCGCTAAGATTTTTTTCTTTTAAACATTGGGGCAAAATTTCTCACCCCCTCCTAAAAGATAATTAAAATCACCACTGTCATTATCATCACCATAGTGATGCCCCAAGACCAAGCCAACACACGATCACGAACCCACACCCCTCAGAGGTTTTGTTTAAGAAATTAAATCCCCAACTTTGCCAGCCAATGAGTCTACTGATTCAGAGGTGGCGCTGAGAGAAGAGCCTTAGAAGAGTGGTTGGGAATGAGCTAGCAGTGAGCACCCATAGCCCAGACCACACCACCACAGCTTCTTTATTTTCCTGGTGCATAAAGATTGTGAGTTCAGTGGACAGAGCCAAGCCCATGGCCCCAGAACGTGCTGTCCTACAGGCAATGGCATCATGGTGTTCAAAGCTCAAAGTGACTTCCTAATTTTAAATATGCAAATGAAGTTATACGGACACCACAAATACTACACTTCCCAACCCCACAATCACATCACAAGAAGGCGCCGAGAATAGGCAGTGCTCAGTGATCTGCACATGGATCCCATAAACGCACACCCTGGGCGTCGCTCCTAAAGTTTGGAAGTACAGAACTGGCAAAGACAGGATGCTCCCGTGAGCATCCCTGAGCCATACCTTGGATGTGAGTCCCACCTGAGACACCCAAGCTCAAAGCCCTGCTCCAGAGAGATCTTGTAGTTAAGGAATCTTCCTCCTCCCTGGGCCTGGGGCTGCGGAGTCCCAGGACCCAGACATAGCTGCACTCCTTTTCCAGAAAGGCCCATAAAGCTGCTGCCTCAATCCAGTGTCCCCCTCCCCTAATGACTTCTCTCTGACGCACAACATGCCCACGAGAATCTGGGTATAGGAGGAGGAGGGACAGAGAGGAGAGGAACAGGGCCCGGGCAGACCAGAGGAGAAGAAAGCCTCATCCTCAGAACAACCTAAAAAGCATCCCAACCTGCTTTCCCTGCAAAGAGAGGCTCCTCACAGAAGCCAACTCTGCTGCCTGCACCACCCCCCCTCGTCCAAGAGGAAAGCCAGCCTTGGGTATTGCCTTTGTCAGCAAAAGAACATAAAGTGACTTACCTTTCCCCACAGCTATTGTCTGTCCTCCTTCAAAATGACATCACGGAAAGCAATCATGAAATTTACATGGGGGGTGCAGAGCGGACGGGGGAGGGGCAGGCAGCTGCTGCCCTCACAGCGGTCACATGTGGGGAAGCCTGCTTGCGGGTTTCAATTAAATGTCTTCTCCCCTCAGTGCGAACTCCTAAGCCAGCGAAGGCGCCGTCTCATTTCCTTAATGACCGCTCTCATTAGCAACGGTGGCACGGGCTGGCGGAGGAGTCTCCTTTGTAAATACGCTACCCATGAACCCTTGGGGCTCCAATATATCTGTTTACTCTCTGAGGTGAAATAAATTTACAGTATAGCATCAGAAAGATGAATCTGCCAAATTGGGGGCGAGAGGTGCCCCAGGCCAGTGAAGCTCCTGTCTGCTGCTCTGAGCCTCACCAATGGAAGGTGCCTATATCTGCCCTCACTGATCCATAATCAATATGCAGCACGGTTGGGGTTTTTTTAAAATGAAAACCACACAAAAGGGCAGAGAACATTACCACCGCCATGCTCACCCCCCTCTGCTTTCTCTGCCAGTGGTTCAGTCCAATAATTCCTAATAGCAGCGACCAGAATGACAGATGCCCTGGGTTAGCATGGCTCCAGCGAAAGTGCTTTACAATATTTATTGGTGGTTAGGAATATGACCTCCCATCATAAAGAACAGGCTGCAGAATTTATTACTCAAACAAACCAGAGTATTACACATGAGTTCATCTGCATATTCAAGTCTCAGGAATTTAAATGGATGAGTTGTTGTTTGTTTGTTTGTTTTTAGTGCATAAAAGACACCAACAAAGTAAAGTCACACACAGAAAACATATCAGGAAAAAGACTTTTTTTCCATGGTCACACTCTTTTTTTTTTTAATTTTTAAAATAACAAAACTCTCCCAAAGACAAAATGGAAATTGCTGAGCATTGGTACACAACCCCTAAAAACACTGAGCTCATACCAACCAGAGGAAAGCACACTGCTCAAGTTCTCTGTCCAGTCTTTCCCTGAGTCTTTTCCAAACTGTCTGAAACAAGCTATGCTTCGAGCATCAAGAGAGTCCCCCTGACACACCCTGGGAGTGCCCACATTGTAGGCACCTGCCGTCTACTTCCACGTTTGCTGTGTGGCTTTTCACATTCAGTATGAACACTGATTTCCTTGGTAAGCATCTCCAGAACCAGGTATTCTGTTTGCTGCCCAAGTCCCCTCCTCACACTGAGAAAACAGAACCAAGGCATGGGAAACTTACTGGGAAGGGAATTCAGACCCCTGCAAAGACAACACAGCCGGCCCCTGGAGGGCAAGCACAGCAAGCCTTTCTTGGTAAATCACACGGGACACCATACTCGATGAGCTCTAGAGGGCTCAGGTCATCAAAAGCATGAACAAGAAAGAACTGGAGCATTGGACTTTCTTGAGAGAGCAGATCATGAAATTGTGGTGATGTTAGCTGAGCTCCCTCCTCCGCGTGCCACTGTGGTCAGCATGCTGTAGGAGCTGTCCACATTGATGGAAACCAAGAGGCTCCATCCCCAGAGCAAGCAAGGTGGAGCCTTACACATACACACCATTCTCAGCAAATAAAATGCAAATCTCATGCAGGACAATTGTGTGGATCAGGCAAAAGGAAATACATGCAAGCCTGCAGCAGCCAAACTGAGGATGAAATATTAATTAGCCAAATGAGAACAGTTTGAGGCTCCTATGGTGACTGCCTACCATTTTTCTATTCTTTCATGAAGTCGTATCCATTAGCATAAAAGGATGCATTCAGCCGAGAACACTCTGAAAAGCCACGTCTATCTCTTCTGAACATGCTGTGAGTACTGGATATTTTACATCCCAAACCTTTGGCATTGAGAAATTCTATTAAACTCTTATCGACAGACTGCAGGCTTGGAGCAGCTCTGTGCACCATTGTTCCCTTAGAAGGTGGGAGCCAAGGGAGGCCCAGTGCTGAGTCAGTCTTGCTCCCAGCAATTCCAAAGTTCCCAGAAAACCTTCAATTCAGACATGTAACAGTCGAACTTAAGGAGCAATGCAGAACAGGGAGAGAGCAGGGAGCAACCAAAATGTGCCACCCTGGGCCTCGGGAGGCATCGCACAGACCTGTTTGTCGCAGCCCACGTTCCCCTCTGAGTGGCCATGGGCTCCAGGGTGTCGCTCCAGTGGTCGGGAGGGGGCTCAGAACCTGCCTGGAGCTGCTGGAGGAGTGCTTGGGATGCTCCCAGAAACTTCTCGTCAGAGCCTGCAACCGGCAGAACCCACAGCCCGGCGCTGGGAGGTTAGGGATGCACAGTCGTTCTCAGAAGCTGGGTTTTGAAGAGTACAGTTTCAAGATCTTTAGCTGACACCATCAAGAGAACAAAGCTGGAGTTTCGGAAAGCAGCCGGGCGGAGGAGTTTGCCCGCCTCCCTTCAGCCCTCAGAGGGAGCCTGAGCCGAAGCGGCATCGGATCAGCACTTTGGACAGCGCTCTCCCCCCACCGCGCTCGCCTTTGTTCGCAGCGCGCAGGAGGGTGCGTAGGCTCGGGGGTCGCGGCCGCTGGGCTGGGGCTGGAAACAGTGGCTCCAAACCCAACGCTCCAGCCCACACAGCCCAGGCTTGTGACAGATCCCAGGTAGAATCTAAAGCTTTCTGTTTATATGGGGGTGAAAATTTGTCAAGTTTTTTTTAAATCATGAAATGTTTTCTTTTCTACAAAGTATGAAGCTCATGCTTTACGTTTTATTTTATAAAAATCTATGGGAAAACTACATGTGCCTTTTTTTAATGTGCCTTTTTAATTTTAAATTTGGAAAGATCCGCAGGGGAACAACTCCTGTTCGATCCGTGGGCACTCAGACTCCACATGGGGAGGGGGGTAAATTTGTGAAACCAGACTTGTGGCTAAGAAAGTGCTTTGTGTGAGCTAGGGAAGCAGGCTTAATGACCGCTTAGCTGGTAAGATCATTTCAAATAAGGTGTAATTACTTGTGCAAATCTGCACACAGACATTCCAAGTGTCGATTCATCTGCTTCATAAAAACTCTTTCAAGTAATCTTGGTCTCAACTTTCTGCATCTGTAATTGGCAGCACCTCTCCGGTGGCCAGCTGGGGGTGAGGTTTCCTTGTTTCCTTCTGAAAGCTTCCCCGCAGATGGGCGCCTGCCCTAATGCTGCCGGCGACAATTAGGGCGTTGTGTGTGGAGCGGAGATGGTCAGCATTAATATTGTATAGAACAGCTGAGGGCTGGGGGCGCTGCCCCAGGCAGGCCCTGGCAGATGGAGCAAACAAAACGGAGCCCCAGTACCCACACTCCGCACTGACTGTGCGCCTGTCTCGCACTCACAGACATTTGGCATCCAGCTCGTGAGACTCACACGCTCACACACGGCTGCTGTGGCAGCCTGGCCAAAGCCCTCTGCCACAGGAAGCCCCAGTGGACCTCACACACTCTGCGCCACCCTCCCAAGCTCCAGCTGGCTGTGACACCTACGCCTGCCTCACACTTGGCAGACCTCGGGGATGAGTAAATTAAGAGGAGGCCCCTGCCCACCGCCCTCCCACCTCCCACCTCCTGTCAGATCCTCAGCAGGTCAGAGTCCACCTGAAGTGAGTACACAGGTGGCTCCCAGGGCCCTTGCTGGCATTGGGGCTGGGGTGGAGGACATGTGTCAGTCACTTCCTCAGCTGCCTGGAAGGAAGCACTGAGCACTGGTGAGGGTCCCGACAGAGTTGGAGCACAGGCTAGGGAGAGGCCTGGGAGATGGGGGCCAGGGTACGCACCCGGGAAGCTCCCACAGAGCTTCATCCTGGCAAGAAGGTGAGCCTCTCTCCAGGGCCTGGCACGTGTCACCTCATGCTAGAAAACACTGTGCACCAACTTCTGTGTCCCAGGGCTCCAGGAGCTCCCCACAGCAGCCAATCAGACTGGTAGGAGATAATCACAATTTGATGTCCGGCAGCCTGCCAAAGAGGCTCCCTTCCCCCACACAATAGCCTCAGGCCCAGACAATGGGCCCAGCCCACAGGGCCCAGGAAGGGGTGTGGGGAAGAAAAGGCGCTGCCCTCCCCACTGCTAAAGCACTCACAGTGAGGAAGGGGAGGGGCTGTCAGACAAGGTTGAGCTGAGGCTTGGGGGAGAGTCAGCTCAGGTGGGAAGGGCAGATCTGAGAGTGGGCCTTCCCCACAGCCCTGAAGACTGACCCCACTGGTCCAGGCAGAAGGGGGGGGGGGACAGGGTGAAGTGGGGAACCAGCATGCCTCAGGAGGCCCTGCAGGCACGGGGGGGGGGCGGGGGGGGGCATGCAGGGAAGGAGGCAGAGGGAACAGCACTGCTGAGGACCTGGGCCTCCTAGCAGCTCCATCAGAGTAGGGGTGGGGAGGTGGGGGAAGTGGAGACTGGGGGCCCTTTCTGGGACAAGTCCTCTGCCTCACCCATGTTGGGGACCCTTCACTGTCTATTAAAGTCCTTTGCAACAATGGACCTGGCCACACCAGGTCAGCACTGGGGAAGGCCACTGTTCCAGACCAGCGGAGTCCTCTCCCTCCCAGTCCTTAACCTGGGGCAGCATCACTCTGGGCAAGGAGGCTAATAGGGAGTTCAGAGCTCAGGAGGAGGCAAATCTGCGTAGTCCTGGCCTGCCCCAGTGAGGACTCCAGAGAGGGTCAGTCTTCAGTAAAAGGAGGAGAGGTCCAGGGGGCTCTGGTGCTGATCCCACCCACGTTGGGAGGGAGCTAGAGGAAGACAGAATGCTGGGGGTCTGTGTATGGTGTGGCCAAGAGAAAGTCACTCAGGGGCCCCAGAGTTCACCTGACCCATGGCCACTGTAGGGGAGCAGAGTGGGGGCACAGCTTTGCTTAGATGCCTGAGAACATTAGTCATCTAGGGACTCTGTCACCCAGGTCATGCCACTAAGTCTGAGACTTCAGGGCAGGAATTAAGCTGCAAATAAAGCAAATAAAGGTGAATCATCACAATCACACCAAGAGGGTGCAGTGATGAGACACCAGAAGAGGCTGGGAGAAGCAGGCAGGGAGAGGGGCAGGAGGGTGGAGGAGAGGAGGGAAGTGGGCAGGAGGGAGGAGGCAGGAGGTGAGTGGGTGGACAGGAGGGAAGCTGCTCTTGTCTGTCCATGTTCCTCTTGTGGTGGCAGACATGATGCAAAGGGCCTGGTGTGGGTCACTGTCCTCTCCGACTTCTCCTCTGTCAAATGAGGGCACAGTGGTGCCATCAGGCCAGTACTGGTTGGTGCTATCTCACTGTGCTTAATCTGTGCCCTCGACCCCTGTTCTCTTGGACACACCAGTCCATGGCCCCTCCAGGCATGACAGGGCCCACCAAGCCTGCCATTAGCAAGTCCTACCTGCTTTCTAGATTAGACCCTCCCCTGGAGGAAGTCATTCTTAAGTGGAGTTAATTGAGGTATTATTTAAATTCACAATGGTGGGAAACCTACAGATTGCTTTTTGCATCTTTATTTAGAAGAACCAAGCACAGGAAAGAATAACTTGGTCACATCAGAATTAGGCTGGTGCCCACTGAAGCCACTGGCTCCAGGAGGTCTTCAGGCCCATGCTCAGAGTGTGCTCAAAAACCAGCAGAGCCTGCCACCATGCCTTCTGAGCCCAGCGCGCCGCCTATGTACCGCTGGAGTTGGGAGCATTGGCCTCGGGATGCATGGCAGGAATGGAGGGCATCTATGAACAGTGGGTCTGGATTCAGAGTGAGGGGCTGGGTTTGGGCTGGGGGCACACCACACAGGATGTCAGTCCAGAAAGCTATAAGCAGTGTGCATGGACCTAGGCACACTGAGGCAAGATTGGTGGGGAAGCAAGGTGTGTGTGCTGGGAAAGCAGAGCAGGGGAGCACAGAGTAGGTCCTTGCCCACAGTGATCTGTAGGCAAAGTCAAGGGCAAGTACAGCTGCCCCAGTAGGAGAAATAAGAGACAGATGTAGACAAGACCAAAGATCAGAGCAATTGGCAGGGAGGGGCTGGAGTTCAGAGCAGCAGGGTTCAACAAAGGTAGACACAGAAAGGGCACAAACAACCTGGGGACAGAGGAGAGAAAAGGCTCACTAGACAGAGGACAGAGAGAAATATGCACAGAGAAAACCAAGAGGGAAACTGTGGAAACAGACACAGACATACAGATGCCAGAGACACACAGAGATCCCACAGACAGACACAAGCAGACACACAAAGAGGTTCACATAGATATACACAAACATACAGACATGCACAGTCATGCAGAAATACATACACAGACACATACAAATACACATAGACACAAATACACAAACATACACAGGTGCACAGAGATGGACACAGACACACAATCCTGTGCACACAAGCAGACACACACAGATACAGACAAGACTGGCAGACGTGCTGCTGTGGGCAAACGTGACTATGCACATGTGTGCACACAGACGTGCAGACCCAGACCACCAGGCTCCCAGATGCGTTTGAGGACAGCAGGCAATGAGCTGCTGCTGAAACCTCCCATCTTCCCAGTCACTGCCTCCCACCTACAGGGCTAACACGGCCTCTGAGTGTGCTGTGTGCACGTGTAAATGCATGTGAGGCCAGGCGCATGCCCCACCTCAGGCTCTGTTTAAGTGGCTTTGGAATTGTGCTCCTGGAACAGATGGCCTCAGAGATAAAGCTGCCCAGGCGCCTGGACGGAGCTATAGGCGGTTGCCATGGAGGCTGGGCTGGTGAAGTCCACATAGTAGCAGACAGAGAGCAAGGCCACAATGTCAAGACAGACACTCGGGGAGGGCACCCCCAGCAGAGTCCTGGGAGGTAAGACCCTGGCCTGAGCCACCTTGCAGTGTAGAGCCCAAGCTCAGGGTAGGCACTTTGCTGACTGCACAGGGCTGACTCAGCCGCCCTGGGAGAAACAGCCTCCTGAGTCTCCATCCCAAGGGGCCAGGAGCTCAGCACACACTGATCCTAGGCTGGCTCCAGCCATAACTGGCACTAAGGCCAGGAGCCACATGGGGCCATCCACCCTGTACAGTTCAGGAAGTTCCCTGAGCACATGAGAAGTGGAGAGGGTGGGAGCCCAAAGCCCTACCACCCCCGCTGGGGATGGAGCCCAGGTTGAAGGGCATCTTGAGCTCTGAACAGTTGCCAGCTCCCATCGTCCCAGAAAGCACACCCGGAGGCCTGCAAAGTCAATTCCATCAGGGAGACCCACTAATGTCCCGATGGTCCCACCACCCAAAATGCAGCCCTGGTGGGGAGATAGGGGGGTGTGCATCTGTGCCAGACACCAGGCACCTTCACCCATGGAACCCCCAGGGTAGCCCTGCAGGTCAGCATGCTTTCCTGACTCACATGTGCAGCGTGGAAGAGCCAAGAACCCACAGCTCCTGGGGCAGAACTGGGACTAGAGGCCAGGATTGTGGCACCAACACTGCAGCTGAGCCTTCTGATCCAGAGAGGGCCTCAGGGGCACCTTGCTTGGCAAAACCCAAGCAATGGTGGTCTGGGTAGACAGCATCCTGTGCTTGGCTCCAGGAAAAGGCACAGCCAGACCCAGCCCTGGAAATGAGCAAGAGGCATCCAATATAATGTAGCAAAGGGGTGGAGGGGCTGGGGTGCCAAGGGGTCCCTGGACCAGTGTCTGAAGGACACACCCACCAGGAAAAGCGGCAACACTGGCCACAGAGTCTTGGGCTTGGGCAGCTCTGGCAGCCCTGCTCTGCTAGGGGACTGAACTATGCCAGGCTGGAAGCTCTTTCCAGGGCCCCAAGTACACACATTCCTAGACCCCAACCCAGTGCAAGCTCCAGAGATTCCAGACTTTACAGAGGAGAGTAACTCGGGGGTCCGTGCAGCCCTCCCATTTCCACCACATACACATATTCAAATACACACATGTTTATGCACATACATGCACAGCACATGCATTTATACACTCATGCATGGGTACACATAAGTGTGTGTGCATACACACACCACATGTACATGCATCGCTTGTATATGGCATATGTACATATCTGCATGTGCACATACAGGTACCTGCATGTTCTGAACATGTGTACATGTGTACCACACACATATATGCATACACCAGACATATGTGCTTTTATATATACCACATGTATGTACATGCTACATGCATGTATATGCCCCCATGTACAACAGCATGCATACATGTATGCCCTGTTTACATACACACACATGCCATGCATGGGTGTACACAGGTACATGTGGATATATACACATGTCGGAACCCTGAGTCTGCTGTAAGAAACTCCTCAGAGCCTTCTACAGCACTGAACTCCACAGCCCCAGTTTTGAGCCTGATGAGCATGCACAGATGGGGGGTGGTACATCAAGTTTGCTGGTGCAGCTGTGTAGGTGCAAGACCGTGGTGGGTGTAGCTCACTAGGGACCTCAAGCTGAGAATCCTGCATGCCCTCTCTATCTAACCCGACACAGAGCTTCCCTGAGTCTGGAAGAGGGAAAGCTATAAAGCAGGGCCACCCCAACCCCAGGAGACAGGCTGTGGTGGGAGTTTCCTGGGAGAGGGCCAGAGCTAGCAAGGACCTCGTGTCATGAGCCCAAAAGCTCCTCGGGCTTTTTTTTTTTTTTTTTTTTTTTTGAGGGACAGGAACCTCAAGCAGCTATTCTACACAGAACCAGGAGGCACCACCAGGACCTGAAGTTGTCTAAGGGTTCAGTCTTGGCCCATCAGGCAAAAACAAGTTCATTTTACAAAAGCCAGGTGAGTGTCCAACATCCACAGATAATGTTCAACCCTTCTTCAGTTGGATATTCACTAGATCATCGCTGAATTAATGGAAACACACAGTGGACATGTGATCTGTGGAGGGATGTCGTGCCCCACTAAGCCTTACCTCCTGTCTGACTGCACAAATTCCATTTGGAGGGAGCCCTGAGGGTCTTCGTGGGAGGCCTTGTATAGCCTGGGCTGAAGGACCCTGCTGCAACCTCTCCTCAATGTGCAGACCCAACCAGGACACTGTCCTTCCCCCAGAGCACTAGTCATAACAAGGACCCAAGGCTCAGTGACTAAGCTGGTGGGGGTCCCACTAAGGGCAATGCCCATTGATTGAGCCCCCAGCAGCAGCAGCTGGCAAATGCTGTCCCAGAAGATCATCGCTGCCATTCAAGTTTGTGATTTGATTTGTTTTCTGGGATCAGAAGGGTTAAGGGACCCCTTTTTCTGAGGTACCCAAGCATGGTCAAGTTAGGAATCAGGCCACTCTGGAACCCCATCATCAGTACACCAAGTGCCAGGCGCTGTTCCATGTCAGCCAGGATGAACAGGGAGGTTCAGAGATACTGGACATGGACAGCATCACATGTACCATGTGAGGGGCCAGAGCCTCCAGTGAGGCCCACCTGCAGACCCACAGAACAGCATACACAGGCCAGACCCACAAAGAACCACATGGCCTGAGACCACATAGCACCCAGGTCGGACTCCAAGTAGCTGAGACCTGGCCCGCTCCATCACGATGCCACACACTTGCCTTGGACCATCCCAACCTGCCTGTCTCTGGGGCACCCAGAAACACAGGGAATATCTGCCACTTGCTTCCAAATCACAGTATATGCCAGACCCCCCTTTCAGAGGCGGCCTGCAGGCTGCCCACAGCTCCACCACCTCCCTTTGTGCACCAAACACTCATGGGTCCCATGTTTGAAAAACCCGACTCTCCCATTGCCACTCAGAAGGCAGATGCAAATGGAACCAGCAAGAAGGAAGCCATGTCCTTAGAGGTTGGAACTGCCACCTGGATTCTGATCTCCAATTCAGCGCCTCTGGCCTGGGCCTAGAAGGATGAGGGACAGGAACCTCGAGCAGCTGTTCTACACAGAACCGAACATACCTGCCTGCCCCCGGCACAGGAGGCAGCTCTGTGCCCTGGGAAGGCACAAAGGACACAAGGCGGAACCAATACCCTCCCTGTGCAGCCAGCTTAGACCTCAGAAACCTCGTGCCCCTTCCATGCCCTTTCCAACACCAACAGGCCCCTTCACCAGGACCCTCAAAACCTCCACAGGCCTGGAGTTCACTAACCTGCTCCAAACACCACTCACCCCTGAGGCCCTCAGACGTCCCCAACCCTGCCCTGTTCCCACAGCACCCCTGACCCTTGACTGAAGAATGGCACTCCATGTTGGCATAGCTCTCTTCCACTGGGACGTTCCCTCCCCAAGAGATCCTGGAGCATTGGCTGTGCTCCTGAAATACATGCTAGACAGACGCTGAGAGGTCAGCTGGGCTACTGCATCCACCTTCAGGGAGACCAGGGCTCAGCCAGCTCAGACAGCTCCAGTGCCTGCCCATGTTGGCCCTGCCTCAGTCTTCTAGGACAGAGCCTGGTATCCAGTGAGTGCTTCCTGTGGACCAGCTTCACAGCTCTGTCCTTAAGTCTGTGCCCGCTCCAGGCAAAGTTGCAGGAGACCCTGTGCTGACCCTCTTCCTCCCCCCTTATCTACTGTTCTTCTCTGAGAGGCTCTGACATCTGTTTACGCACTCCACCTGGGGGGCAGGACCCAAGTGCCAAGCACTTTATTTCCAGCTTCTGCCTTGGGCTCCACAGGGGCAAAGAGGAAGCCACACCCACAGCACCCTGCCTTCCTGCAGCGAGGCCTTCCCTTCCCCACACTGCTCTCTGGGAAACTCTGTGGTGCTCCTCTGGGGACCCTCGGCACTGACACCACTGGAGTTGTACAAGTCACTGAGTCACTGTCTGCCCAACAAGGGGCCAAGGTGGCTCCGCCTCTCCAGGGCCTCGCTCTGAGGAAGGAAGGATGTTGGAAGGATCACTGATGACCCCCTCCCATCCGAGGGAGGCTTTGCCACCACTGCTGGGGGTGTCACTGGGGAGACTCATAAAACAGACCTTCTTTGAGAGGCTGGGGGAGTGGGGAGGGGCAGACCAGAAGATGGCATCCCCACACAAAGGGCTCGGTCTGCAAACTCAGCCCTGCACCTGCCCTGGTGCCCCACTCAGGCAAGCCAGGAGCCCTCCCGGTGGAGCAGCCTGAGGGGCACTCAGTGGGGGGCCCAGTGGTCTGCAGCACTGAGAAACTCCCTCCTGCACTGCAGGCCGAGGATGGTGTAGCTCCAGAACTGACTTAGAGGCTTCTCATGTGCAGGGGCCATGGCTAGGCTCATGACAGGCAGTAGAGACCAGGTCTTGCCTGTTGTACTCAAAGGACTCCTCCTAAGAGTAGCTCTCTGCCCCACTGAGGTAGCCAGTCCTCCACCAGAACTGGGAGTGGCCAGAAGCGTCTGGGCCGTGCCACTGGCCAGCAATTGGAATTTGCACCCAGCAGCTCACTCAGGGCTGAGCTTCTAATCAGTGCCACCCCTGTGTCATCCTCAGAGTAGGCCTAGCCCAGGGCCTCAGAGGGAAGCTGGCCCATCTCTCCAGGCCCTCTCAACCCTCCCAATCCCAGGGCCTCTATCTCCAGGTTACCCCCAGGCTGCCCCTCAGACCCTTGAGAGAAGGTGAGGCCTGAGATGAATCTCTAGGAAAAAGAACAAAGCCAACAGAGAAGGTGCACAAGTCTGAAAGGTTCCCACAGGGCTGGCAGGCTGGGCAGTGGTGCCCAGCCTGGGTGTTCAGCATCCACCTATAGCAGCCTGCCCACTACTTCCCTCTAATTGCTTTAAAGTTGAACTAATTGAGCTGGCTGTAAATGGTCTGGGGGTCTGGGAGGCAAGGCCCTTACTCTAGAAGCCAGCCACCCACCCTCCAACTCAAGTAGACATCAAGGCAGGGTGGAGCCCTCAGCCGCCAGGGCCTTAGCCAGTGTTCCCTGACCCAGGCCTAGCCAAGTTCCTGCCAGATCTGGGTCTGGACTAAGACCGGACAAGAAGGGGCCAAGCTCAAACCAGGGCATGTCCAATCACAGGATGGGACATCAGCAGGACTGACATGTGGGCTGAGACAGGGCCCCCAGCTCTCATAGATGTGTGACATCCAAAAGAGGTCCCGGACAGCCCCAGGCCCCCGGGCTATGGGGCCTGCTGGGCCTGGTGCATCCTCAGGCATCAGCTTCAGGTGCCTGTCCCAGTGCAGTCAAGAGGCCTGGCGTAGCACCAGATGTCACCGCCATTGTGCAAAGACTCCAACTCAATGCGATTATGACACATCTGTTCCCCACCAGCCAGGAAGCCACCAAAGCAGGCCTGGGTTGACCCTCCCCTGGACCCTAGGAGCAGAAGGAGAGAGTAACTGACTTCCCCCAGCTCCAGGCAGAAGCACATGGTGGGCTTTGGCGTTCCAACAGTGCACAAGCCTCCAAGCCACCAGCACAGAGCCTGAGATGTTCTGATGTTTCCTAAAGTCCCTTGAAGTCCCCCCTCACACTTGTCCAAAAGCACTGTACCTGGCCCAGCACAGGGCCTGCCTTGCTCCTGTGTCCTGGAGGAGCTCCACGGCAGGGCTCAGGCAGCACTGCTCTGATCACTGACACAAGTGTCCCTGCTGGCCCTGCACAGCCCTCTGATTCACTCCTTTGCTGGCCTGTCCCTGCTGCGGGGCCTCAAGGATGGGACTGATCAACTCAAGCCTGGCACAGACCCAAGCCTCAGGGCTTCCAGCATTGATTCCAGTGTCCAGTGTCTTACCCGCGAGCCTCCAGGCTATGTTGAACCCAGTTTTCCCCGTGGAGTATGAGCCCCTGTGGGCTCTGGAGCCCTGTCCTCCCAGCCAAAGCCTGTCAGGGTGCTCCAGGCTCTAACAAGTCCTGTCTCAGTGGTGAAGGGGTTGGAGGAATTGGTGTGGTCTCTCCCTGAGTGCCAAGACCCCAGGGCCAGTGTCCCTCTGAGCTTGGCGTGGCAGTGTTGCTGCATCACCTGCACAAAGGGGAGGTTTCAGAGGAATATTTGAGGGGCTCTGTCCATAGGAAGTACTCAGTCCAACACACCCAGAACAGCTGCCTGTGCTCACAGTCTCACATACAGCACATACCACACTGCCAGCATGCCATGTACATTCACACGCGCATGCACATGCAGCCAGCTGCAGCCCAGTATCCCCCAGTCAGATGCCCAGGTCTGGCCTCAGTGGGGGGCAAGACAGAAGAGCCCTGAGCACACACCAAGCAGAACTTTCAGCTGGACGTTAGCACCTCAACACTGCTGCCAGGGTCTCATGACATCTCCCCAGTCTCCCCTCCCCAGAGCTAGCAGGAAATCTTCAGGCTCAGTTCAAGGCCTCTATGCAAACCCCTTGCACACACACATTCATCACTCACACACATGACATGTGTATGACACACGAATGATACACATATGCATGCTACTCACACACCATTTTCATAGATACACATGTTCACGTGTATATAATTGCACACATGCATGAGCACACATATTTGTGCATGTGCATATTTATGTGCCACTCATGTATGTACACATGTGCATGCACATGCATGCCACACATGCAGAGATTTGTGGACACATATATGTACACAGGTACATGTGTAAATATGTGCAGCATATACACAACACTCACATGTACATAGGTATGGGCATACACACATAAGCCCTGCACAAATACATATGTGTGTGAACATGTACATGTGTGGTATGTGCACAGATACACAGCATGTGTGTGCATGTGTGCACTTATGTGTGCACATAAATATGCATGTACTTGTGTGTGTGACCATGCACACATGAGCATATTTATGCCATGAGCCCATCATGTGTGCACTGCATATATATGCAAATGGCAGTGAATGAACTGAGGCACATCTGCTCACATCAGCACCTTCGCGGCATGCACATGTCCACTTACCCAAACACATACACATGCACACTCTTGTGTACTCACACTACACTAACAAACATGGCCACTGTTGAGAGCCACAGCCAAAGGGGCCCCAGCAAACTTCCAGCTGCCAGCAAACTTCCAGCTGCTGGCTGATGATTGGCTCACAGCGGCCCCAGCAACATCTAGCTGATTGGCTCCTCGGCCCCAGCAACATCTAGCTGATTGGCTCCTCTGCGGTGATGCTCATTGGACTGTTTCCCTGCCCTTTCAGACCACGGAGCTGCTCATTGGGGGACTTTTTTGGCTCCGCCCACGTGACCCAGCCAATCGGCCTCAAGAGCAGGAGGATTGTGGGAGGTGGAGAGAAGCTTGTGTGGGAGAGAGAGGCTTGTGGAAAGCCGGTGGTGGCAGTTGAGGCTCTGAGGGTTTTTCCTGAGAGACTATTTTGTTTGTCGTGTGTGGTTCTAAAAATAAAGTTAGTTTCTTTTGACAAGTGGCTCCTGATTGTGCCCAGCCAGACTGCGGCATTTGGTGGCTCGCACGGGGAGCGACTGAGGGTAAGTGAACTGCTCGCCCCTGAGGGCAGGGCGAGAGGATGGGTAGCCATTTTAAGATTCTTCTTTTGTTATTTTGTTTCACTTTTGTTTTAAGTTGCCTGTCCCTGGAGATGTGTAAGGTGGAAGAAAAACCGCTCACATCTGAGGAACAGATAGGGAGAAAGGACGGATGGACATTTCAGGAGGCTATTATAATGATTTTGTGTTGTTCCAATTTTGTTTCACTCAGTTTCAGTTTTGTTAGGCGTTATCTTGTTGGGTTGTATTATAGTAGAAATACGGGATCAGAAATTAGTAAAAAACAAACTGAAAGAGTGTTAAGTAAATTGTTAGAGGAAGGAGGCATCTCAGTAAAATCAAGAACAATCAGGGCATACGTTGATACAATACAAAAATGTAGCCCATGGCTTTTTAAGGAGGAGTTGTTAAATATATCACAATGGAACCATCATGGTGAAGATTTAAAAAGAATAGAAAAGAAAAGCCCAGGGACTCTGCCAGTTGGCACATTGCCATTGTGGACATTCGTATCTTGTTTGCTTAGTCCAAAGCCTTCAGTTCAGACAATGGTAGAGGAAGGAGAAGACATAATGATTCAAGTAAAAGAGAAGGTCTCTCAAGTTAGTCAGACAGAGGAAAAGATTCAAGTAAAAGAGAAGGCCTCTCAAGCTAGTCAGACAGAGAAAGAAAGTGTAAAACAGAAAAAGCCATCAGGGGGAAAGTTACAACAGGAGACTGCTACTAACACCTTTCTATCACCAGAGGGTGTAAGTGTCCAACCAACAGCACCACCTCTACAGGAGACTGCTACTAACACCTTTCTATCACCAGAGGGCGTAAGTGTCCAACTAACAGCGCCACCTCCATATGCTGGGAGGCCCCCAACCCCCGCAGTTGATAGTTGGGATCCTGAGACAAGGTCTCAAATATTAACATGCCCTGTATTTGAGGCAGGAGGGCAGCGATTTTACCAAGTTTTAAATTTCAAAACAGTGAAGCAGCTAAAAGAGGCTGTAACAACCTATGGTCCTCAAGCACCCTTCACTGTAAGCTTGGTCGAATCCATTAACAACTTGAACATGACGCCAGCAGATTGGGCTAATATGTGTAAAGCTGTGCTAAATGGAGGACAATACCTGTTATGGAAGGTTGCCAATGAGGAATTTTGCAAGGAGACGGCTAGGCGAAATGCAGCAGCTGGTTATCCTCAGAGAAATCTAGATATGTTGTTAGGAAAGGGACCTTATGAGGATCAGCAGCAACAAATTGCATATGATCCTGGTGTATACGCACAAATTGCTGCAGATGCAATTAAGGCATGGAAGACTTTACAAGGACATGGAGGTTTACAAGGTCAATTATCTAAGGTAATACAAGGAGCTAATGAACCTTATGCTGAATTTGTAGATAGGCTTATTCAAACAGCTACCAGAGTTTTTGGGAATACAGAACAAGCAATGCCATTACTAAAACACCTGGCTTATGAGCAAGCGAATCGTTGGTGCAGAGATATCATTAGACCATGGAAACATGAAGATTTAAACACATATATTAAATTATGTAGAGACATTAATGAACAAGAGCAAGTCGTGGCAGCTGCAGTAAAACAGGCTTTAGATGCCCGAGACATTAATGAACAAGGGCAAATTGTGGCAGCTGCAGTAAAACAGGCTTTAGATGCCAGGCCAAGAACATGCTACAATTGTGAACAAACAGGACATTTTAAAAGGAATTGCCCCATTGGAGGAGGGTTTAACAAAACTAGGTATCAAAGGAGTAGAATACCAGGTATTTGCCCACGGTGCCGTAGAGGGAGACATTGGGCTAATGAATGCCGTTCTCAAACCACCATAGAGGGTACTCCATTATCAAAAAACGAACAAGGACCAGGTGTTTATCCACGATATCGTGGAGAAAGGCATCGGGCTCCATTGCCAAAAAACGGACAGGGGGGCCCAATGCTCCAGGGCCCAAAACCACAAATATACGGAGCACTGGAGGAACCCAGCAACCCCATCAGGGTAGTGCCCAGGACACATTGTCCATCAGATCCCTCATCAGACAAACCAGAGGGAGCGCAGGGTTGGACATCTGCGCCTCCGCCAGAGCAGTACTAACTCCAGAGATGGGAGTTCAAATCATTCCCACAGGGGTGAAAGGACCTCTTCCCAAAGGAACAGTAGGCTTATTATTGGGACGCAGCTCTTCTACTCTAAAAGGACTTATGATAAGTCCTGGGGTAATTGATCCCGATTATGAAGGTGAAATAAAAATTATAGCCAGTTCTCCAAAGGGTATATCAGTAATTTCACCAGGAGATAGAATAGCACAGTTACTAATAATACCCAGCCTACATGATAAATTTTCCAGTCGTACTGTAGAAAGAGGTTCCAAGGGATTAGGCTCCACAGGTGTAGATTGGGCTATGCTTTCTTTAAATTTAGATTCTCGCCCCATGCTAAAACTAAATATTCAAGGACACGAATTTAATGGGCTACTGGATACAGGTGCAGACCTTAGCATCATCTCTCGTCAAGAATGGCCAAAACATTGGCCATTACAACAAGCCACTCAAACGCTTCGCGGCCTAGGAGTGGCGACTAATCCCCATAGAAGTGCAATGGTATTAGATTGGAAGGATCCTGAAGGATGTGAAGGAACTATACAGCCATATGTATTGGATCATCTTCCCGTAAATTTATGGGGACGAGATGTCCTAGATCAATTAGGTTTGACATTAACAAATAACATCAACCAAAATGCACCCACTATTATGACTAGACAAGGTTTTAGGAAAGGAAAAAGATTAGAAAAACAAGAACAAGGTATAGCAGCACCAATACAAATAGATCAAGGAACAGACAGACATGGGTTGGATTTTCAGAAAGGGCCACTGAGACAATAAAAATTACTTGGAAATCAGAAAGACCAGTATGGGTTCCTCAGTGGCCCCTGACTAAAGAAAAGATACAAGCAGCCCATGACCTGGTCAAACAACAATTAGCAGAAGGACATATACAACCTTCTGTATCTCCCCATAATACTCCCATTTTTGTCATCAAAAAGAAATCTGGTAAATGGAGATTATTGCAAGATTTAAGAGCCATTAATAATGAGATGGTTATTATGGGACCTGCTCAATCAGGGATTCCTCAGTTGTCTGCTTTGCCAAAAACCTGGTATGTTTTAGTTATAGATATTAAAGATTGTTTTTTTTCAATTCCAATTCATCCTGAGGATAGTCCACGTTTTGCATTTACTATCCCTGCACTGAATCATGAAGGTCCTGATCAGAGATATGAATGGAAAGTACTCCCTCAAGGGATGGCTAACAGCCCAACTATGTGTCAAATTTATGTTAACAAAGTAATCCAGCCACTTAGAAATCAAAATCCTGAACTACAAATATTTCACTATATGGATGATGTATTATTAGCACACAAAGATAAAAACACATTGCTAGAATGTTATGCCACACTTACAAACTTATTAAAAAATTATAATCTAGAGATAGCAATAGATAAAGTACAATTAAATTTTCCAATTAATTATTTAGGAGTTCTATTATCCTCAACCATGGTCCGTCCACCAAAAATTCAAATACGAGTAGATCAACTCAAATCACTTAATGACTTTCAAAAGTTATTAGGAGACATAAATTGGATAAGGCCTTATTTAGGTATACCAACAGGAGAGTTGGGACCTTTATTTGATATCCTAAAAGGTCCATCAGATCCAAATTCACCCCGAATGTTAACGCCTGAAGCAAGAAAGGCATTAAAAATCATTGAAACATATATGGAAAATATGCATTTGGATAGAATTGATATAAGTTTGCCTTTATTATTTATTGTACTACCAACAAAAAATATTCCTACAGGAGTATTTTGGCAAGAAGGTCCATTATTATGGATACATTTATCTTATTCTCCTAACACTATTCTTACTAGGTATCCTGAGGCTGTAGGACAATTAATACTCAAAGGAATAAAAGCAGCAAAGGGAGTGTTTGGAATTTCTCCCAATAAAATTATTACTCCATATACTATGAATCAAATTGATGAGTTAGCTAATGAGTTAAATACTTGGGCAATAATCATGTGCAAATCTAATGTTTCATTTGATAACCACTTACCATCTAATCCTTTATTGTCTTTTTGGTCATTGCATCCTGTAATTTTTCCAAAAATGACAAGAAAAACACCTATCATGAATGCTCCAAATATATTCACTGATGGGTCAAATAATGGTACAGCAGCAGTAGTTACCCCTGATCAAACTTTTACATTTTTAGTACCCAAACAATCAGCTCAAAAGGTAGAGCTTAATGCAGTTTTACAAGCTTTTGTGATGTTTAAAGATTCTGTATTTAATTTATTTTCTGATAGTCAGTATGTAGTTAATGCTATAGTATCTATATAGTATATAGTATATAGTATATAGTATCTGCTATAGTATCTCTTGAAGATGCTGGTAGGATTTCCCCTGGTGTTGCTGAGGACCCACAACCTGCATTCCAAAGCTCTGCCTACCCATGAGGGCCTGCTGTCTCATGAAAGAGCAGGCATGCAGAAACGTTCCACCCCGAGGCAGCCCTGCAACAGGGACCTAACGTAACAAAGGCGGGCAAGGCTCAGCAAGGTGGTGCAAGCTGGTGAGGAGCTCAGGGGAACACCGCCAACAAGCCACTGTCACAAGGGCTAGGAAGTGCTCCTGCCTGGGAGCCGAGGCTCCTGGCTTGCTGTTCACCTCCTGAAGCCCTGTCTGGTGGAGAGAACTGTGGAAACATTGGGCATGCTGATGGGGTGAAGGCAAGAGGATAGGGAGGCAAGGCCACCAAGACTGAGAAATTTGGGAGCCAGAGGGAGAGTGGTCAGCAGCGCACAGCAGGTGCCATGCAGGCTGGGGCTAACCTGGCGGACAGCTGCAGGGAGTCCTCATAGCAGCAAGGCGGAAGCCAGGAGTGGAGAGAGGTAGCAGGATAATGAGCTGATTGGCAAACGAGTAAACAGCAATTGCTTGATGCAAAATGTTTACGGTGCAATTAGCAGCTGTGCCATAATAAAAGTCGAACCACATTTGTTGTGAACTGGTTGAGCCACGGAGCGGTTCTCCATGATTGAGCTAGCCTCTGAGACTTTGGAAATATCTCTCTGACACTCGATTCAGCATCCTCTCTGCGCCCATCTACACTAGATCCCCAGCCTTCCCCTGACTCAGCACTCAACAAGGAGCCTGGTCGGACAGGAATTCACCCCTTCCTCGGCTACATGTTGCCTCTGCCGCCCACATCACATCACCACTGTGGGGGCACAGGCGTGTGTCCCCTGCTGGGCTCCAGGTTCCCTGAAGTGCCCTTCTGACTCCACTGGACTCCTTCAGCAGCCAGCTTAATGAGAAAGCAGAGCTCCTGCCTTCTTGCCATACCCAGCTCTAGCCTTTCCCTGCAGCTATTCCTCTTCCTACAGAATCCTGCTAGAGTCCTCAAATTCGTCCCCCTGCCCAGCCTAGCACCCAGGCTTCTCCCCTGCGCCAGACATGACTGTCCTTCCATAAACTGCCTTCTCACCTCACTCTCAAAATCTTCTGTTGTTTCGTTTTTAAGCAAGACAATGTTCAGACATGTGGAGGGGCATCCCTGAAACTGCTCCCACCATCTCTGCACATTTTCAGTTTTAGTTTCTGCATATACACCCAAGGATATGCATGACCTTTTTCGGTTTGCACTAATGTGATCATGTGATCATGCAGAACAAACCCGTTGCAAGTTGCATCTGCCATTCCATTCAACATTATTTTTAAGGTGTATGCAAGTTGATCTGGCCAATCCAAACCCACGTCATGTCTCACCTCCTGCTGCTGGTGTCTCAGACCAGGCTCTTCAGGCTCTCCTCCCACCACCTGAGGTTCACCACTTCACACAGACTTGCTAGCACGTGGGGCATGCAAACTCCAGTGTTTCAGACAGGGGATGTAGCTCAGTTGGTAGAGTGCTTGCCTCACATGCACAAGGCCCTGGGATCAATCCCCAGCAAAGGAAAAAAAAAAAAAAATTCCAGTGTTTCACAGTGACTTAGAACGCAGGGTGTCTTTTCATACACTGCAGTCTGGGGTGAGGTGACAGCCTGACAGGAAGGAAGCTCCCCACGCTCAGGCTTCCCATCTGGTGGCCCCAGACCTAGAACTTCCACAGCAGGTGGACATGGCTCAGTTGGCAGGGTGCTTGCCTTGCATGCACAAGCCCCTGGGTTCGATCCCCAGAACCACAAAGGAAAAGCGTGATGGGTTGCACCTGAGATACTCTGAGTGTCCCACTGAGGTGGCTATGTCCATCCCAGGGAGGGCCACAGACATCTAGGTCTCCTACTTTCCAGATGCAGCCCAGCTCCTATAGGACCACATCTTGGGAAAGGACACAGAACACAGCAGTCCCCAGAAAAGTTCCTGCCGTTTCTCTGCCCGTTTTGGTTTTCCCGTTTATTTGCGAGCACTTTTCCCCGTTTCTTGGAAGCTAGCCCCAGCCGGTCCACATCCAGCTCTTCCCTACTTCAGTTATGACCTTTGCACCTTCACCCCTGAACCTGCACCTGCTCCCAGAGCCCTGCCCCCTGGACAGCTGCCTCCCTGCTCCTGGTGGGCTCAGCCTCTTCTGGGATCTGCCCATCCCTGACACAGCCCCAGCAATCTGCTGCTTCACACTTCAGAAGTCCTTTTCATCACAGATGGGTTAGGGTGGCGTTGCTGGCTTGGAAAATGAGGGAAGAAAAGCACCTCTCAGGGCTCTGGTGTCTCTGCATGCCCCTCAAGGCAGCCAGCCACATGGCATAAGCCACAGATTGTACCATGTGTGCCATCTCCCTTGCCCAGCAGGCTGCCTGGAAGTGCAGAGGGTGAAGAGGGAGGAGGAGGAGGACACGGGCCCAGACGGGTCTCAACTGTGATGTGTTGGAGGCCAAGAGAGGCCTCTGCCAATATCAACAGCCGACTCCTGCTGGGAAGTCCAAGGGCAGGGCTTGGCTGACAGACAGGAGGTGCTGTGCAGGGCTGGGAGGAGGGAGGTCTGCACCTGCTCACGCCCCTGCTTTGTCCTGCTCCCATGTGGGAGAGTGCTGGCTGCCCACCCCAGGCCCTTGCTCTCCCTTTCCTACCTTCTTCTTTCCTTTCCCAGCCGATTCCTGCTGGATGTTGAGCTTTGTGAGTTCAGGGACTGTGCCTGCTTATAAGAAAGTGCTCTGGACCCAGGGGCTATACTTGACCTCGGAAGCACCTGCCTCCCCTCTGCCTGAACTTCTCCAGGACCTGAGGTGGGGACAACCTCAGGAGTTGGGGACAGCCACTGCCTCTTCATGCAGCCAAGTCCTGGGCCCAGCTCTGGGTTCCAAGCAGGCCCCAGCAGGGGAACAGAGGTTCTAGAAGTGGGGCCCATGGAGCCTGAGGACTCTGGTGCCAGTGGCACAGGACATCCTCTGGGCAGAGTTCAGCAAGGCCATTACCCCTCTCTAATCCCAACATTCTGAATTCTAAAGAGAAGCCCATCCAGACACTGAAGTCAGACCCACAGCCCAAAACATCTGATGGTCCTTAAGAGCTCTGCCTCCATTCACAGGAGGGCCAAGTCCATGATGAGCTCCAGCCGGAAAAAGAAAGGAAACAAGAAGGCCCTGGACAAGGAGCCCTCTCAACTGCCCCCTCCTCACTCCTTCCCTGGAACAACTCTGTGCCCTGAGCTCTCAGGTGGAGCTTGAAGGAGCTGCTCTGCTCTCCTCCAGGCTTGGCTTTACTTCCTACCAACCCTCCCTGACTCTGACGCTGGAGCAGCAGGCAGCTCAAACACAGGCAAAGGAGAGCTGTCCCTTTAATGTCCTCCCAGGTAAAGCCTCCAGACTACAAAACAACATTTTAATTTAAATTCCAACTCCACATTCATGAGGCAGCAGCTCTGAGCAGGGATTTTATTAAAGGCTTGATAGATGTCATAGGGCTCATCACACTGGAGTGTGGTGGAGCACGCATGGTTTCCACTTCCAGGACTTCAAGGGCTCAGAAGGAACTTGCCTGTGAAATGGAGAGCCTGCTTTCCCAGGAAACCACAAGAAAATCAGGACCAGGCTGGCACAGGGAGCCAGGGTTCCAGGCCCAGGCCCAGCCCAGTCCTACAGGAGGAGGGAAGGCACCTCTCTATCTGCCCTCAGCTCCCTGGGTTTGGGGCAAGTGCCTGGGATCACAGTTTGCTCCTTGACCTGGACACAGGGGGTCAGTTGCTAATCAGCTGGGCCACATCGGCTACAAGACACACAGCAGAGGTGTCAGTGTGTCAGCCAGGATAGTGGGCACAAGGCTGAACAAGCAGCAGCAGCCAGGTCCGCCTCACAGGAGGGCCTCCTTGACACTACACTGCCTGCCCTTCCAGCCCCACAACATGTACCCAGGCCTCGCAGACTCCCCAGAGTCAGCCCACCAGCAGCACAGCAGTCTCCACCCTCAGAACCAGGAGCTCAAGTTTTGCTGGGGGCCTGCTATGGACCCTGATCCCTGACCTGCCGAAAACTAAAAAACATTAAAAATTCTTTAAAAAAAAAGAATGTCATTTTTTCAAAAGCATTCAGTCATCATCCCAGGGGAAACACAATGTTTTTGGACTTTCTTACACTGGTTTTATAGTTTAATGTTGTTTTTATATTGATTTTTTTAAATACCAGGGATTGAACAAGGGTTTCCCACACTAAGCCACATCCCCAGCCTTTTTCATTTTTTATTTTGAGGCAGTGTTGTCCAGACTGGTCCCAAACTTGTTATCCTCCTGCCTCAGTCTCCCAAGTGCCGGAATCACAGGCATGTGCCACCAAGCCCAGTTTTTATGTTAAATTTTTTTTATCAAGGAGCATCGTAACTTTGGGGCAAGCACTGAATACAAATGTACTGAATGGATGGATGGTGGTAGATAGATGGGTAGGTAGATGAATGGGTGGATGGATGTATGGGTGGATGGATGTATGGGTGGATGGATAGATGGATGAGTGAGTGGGTGAATGGGTGGATGGATGAATAGTGGATAGGTGGGTGGGTGGATGGACGGATGGATAGTGGATAGGTGGGTGGGTGGATGGATGGATGGATGGATTTATGCACAGGTTGATGGATGGATGGGTGAGTAGATGAACAAGTGGATAGGTGGGTAGATGGATGGATGGATGGATAGTAGATAGGTGGGCGAATGATGGATAGATGGATGGGTGGATGGATGGATGGATAAATGGATGGATGCATGGATGGACAGGTGGATGGATGGATGGGTGAATGGATGGATGGATAGTGAATAAGTGAATGGATGGATGGATGGATGGATAGTGGATAGATGAGTGGAAGGATGGATGGATGGATGGATGGATGGACGGATGAGTAGATAGATGAGTGGATAGATGGTGGATGCATGGTGGATGGATGTAGATAAATGGATGGATTGATGCACAGGTGGATGGATGGTGGATGGATGGGTGTAATGGTTAATTTGAATTGTCAATTTAATTAGATTAAGAGATGCCAAAGATTAAGAGGCTTCTGGATGTGTCAAAGAGGGTATGTCTAGGAATGATAAGCATGTGGGATAGCAAACTGAAGTGGAGATCCTTCCTAAGCACAGTCAGCACCATCCAATAGGTTGGAGGCTTGGATGGAATAAAAGTCAGGAAAACAAGGAAGCAGCACCAGATGCAAGCTCAGTTCTTCTTAAACGGGTTCTTGATTGCTGCTATGATTGCCTGAGGACATCAGACTCTCTCTCCTTCCTCTTGCAAAGCAGACTCTGCCAGTGATTCTCCAGGGTGGATGCATGGTGAGTGAATTGATGGGTGGGCGGATGGATATGTCAAAGGATGGTGCCTCTAGCGCAGAACAAACTGCTCAACTGTCCTGTTGAGCCCATGATCTCCCACCCACCCAGGGGAGGATGAGCTCCCCTGAGTGGAGACAGCCCAACCTTCACTTCCTTCACTTCCCAGGGCTGCAGCACAACTGGGAGGAGGGCACTTGAGCCCTGCAGTGAGGTGATTCCAGATTCTCTACAGATTGTGAGCTGGCAACTTGACTCACCAAACCCCAGCCTCTAGGTTAGGAGACCATTGTGAGCTCACAAAGGTAGACACAAGAGGTGAGCACATAACAGGTGGTCCTGCAAAATGGCCACGGGTCTGAGTCCAGGGCCTTAGGATGGAGAAGGGTTCACCAGTGTCTGCTGACTAACTAGATGGATGAGGAATAGCCTGTGGGTCTCCATGCACATCAACAACCTTCCTTACACTCCCCATCCCCACAGGCCCCACTCCATCCACCCCGGCACCCTGTGTCCACTGCAAGACCTCCAGATGCGGAGGTCCACACAGCCCTGGAGCCAGAGCAGGAGATCACAGCCTTAACCAGACCAGCTCATAGGCCCACATCAGCTCTTCTCTTTGGCCTCCACTGGGCCCAGGCCTAAGCCCTCCCACCTGCCCCTGGGATTGACCAACAGGGAGTGCCGTAAGTGAGCAGAGGAGAATGAAACCACAGACCCATGTGTGCATAATCAGGAACACTGGGAAGGATTGGTAAACGGACACAACATTGGTCAGTCCCACAGCATGATCACCCAATTGCATTTTGCAGGGCTAAAATCCTTTGTGTTTCCATGAACAAGAATTATTAGTATTACTCAGTTTTCTAAATTACAGAGAATAGTTCAAAGACAGTGAAAGATAGAAAGTCTGGGTGAGCTGATACAACATCCAATCTTTTTTTTTTTTTTTTTTTTTTTTTTGACACTTCAAATTTCTTTGTAATTTTTCCTGACATAAAATTTCAAACAAAAGAGTAAAAAGAATACAAGGAGAGGGCTGTGGTTGTGGCTCAGTGGCAGAGCACTTGCCTGGCATGTGTGAGGTACTGGGTTTGATTCCCAGCTCCACATATAAATAAATGAATAAAGTAAAGATTCATCAACATTTTTTAAGAGAGAGAGAGAGTGTGTGTTTTTAATTTTTTTTTTTTTTTTTTTTTAGTTTTCGGCGGACACAACATCTTTGTATGTGGTGCTGAGGATCGAACCTGGGCCACACGCATGCCAGGCGAGCGCGCTACCGCTTGAGCCACATCCCCAGCCAGATTCATCAACATTTTTAAAAATATTTTTTATAAAAAAGGATACAAAGAGGTCTATGAGCCCCTCATCCCACCACAAGGTCACTCTGGCCCACTCCTGCTTCATCTGCCCACCACGCAACAAGACACAGTAGCGGGAAAGGGCCTGCCACATCAGCCCTGCTGCTCCAGCTGCCACCAGAGGTGGCTAGAGTTAGAGTCTGTCCCAGGGGAGGAAGGAGCTGCTCCAGGTGGATGCAGGGGACCCAGGGCTCCTGGTGGGCTCCCCTGGGACTGGAGACAGCAGCTTTCTCTTGGTTCATCTCACAGAACAAATGCATCAGTCCGCACATACCCTGTGGGGCCACACTTCTCAGATGTGGAGACAGAGGCACCGAGTGGGATGCAGGTTCTCCAGGGTGTGTGGGGGTCAGGGTTTGAGCCTCGCACCTAGGTCCATAATACAGGGTCCTGACTGTGGTGCAACAGTGGATTCAGGCTTCGCAGACTCTCAAAAGCATGCAGCATGTGGACAGTGATTAAGTTAAAAGCAAGTAGAGGGGCTGGGGTTGTGGCTCAGCGGTAGAGCGCTCGCCTGGTACATGCGAAGCCCTGGGTTAGATCCTCAGCACCACATGTAAATAAATAAAGGTGTTATGTCCAACTACAACTAAAAAATAAATATTGGGGCTGGGGGTGTGGCTCAAGCGGTAGCGCGCTCGCCTGGCATGCGTGCGGCCCGGGTTCGATCCTCAGCACCACATACAAAGATGTTGTGTCCACCGAAAACTAAAAAAAAAATAAATAAATAAAAATTTTAAAAATAAATAAATATAAAAAAAAAAAGCAAGTGGAAATTTGATCCAATTTTGATGAAATTGCAAAAGAAACCCAGGGGAGCTGGGTCAGAGGGGCCTCAGGGATCCGAGAATGCCCTTAACCTGAATGAGGACGTCTGTGCTGTTACCCAGGAAGAGAGTCCCAAACCTTCACCAAGCTCTCCCTGTGTTGCCGCCCCCAAGGATGGAGAATCCCAGTGGGAGGCTCCTCAAGTGCAGAGGACTCCAGCCATGACAATGGAAGCTTCTGCCCCCAAACAAGGCTAGCAACACAACAGGTGGAGCTCAAGAATGGACACCCAGGCTCCTCCTGGGCCAAGCCTTCCAGAGCCTGGGGCAGGGTGGTGAGGCCCAGTGCTGCAGCTTCTCTGTGGGTGGTGCTGAGGACTGAACCCAGGCCTTGTACATGCCAGGCAAGTGCTCCACCACTGAGCCACATCCCCAGCCCCTTCATGGCTTCTCAAAATGGCTCAGGTGATTCTACTGTACGTCCAGGGAGACTAGGAACATTAACATTCCTTATGTATCTTCACACAAGGTTCTAACAGAAGTTGAAGGTCGACCATTGCAGATATTTGCCCCACTGTTGAAATCCGCGTACATTCACCCTCATCTTAATGTGTTCTGCGGAATTGACTTCATTCTTTTACAAACTGCAGGCAAGATGAGAATGAACTGCTGCATTGAATTCTGGGGCTGTCATACTACTTTGGGGTATAAGTTAACTTAATCAAGCCAGCTGCAGGATCAGTGTGCTGCCCTTAAACCAGCTCAAGGACAGCTCTGCCAAGTGTGTGCTTCATGGCTCTTTCTGCCAACTAGAGGCAGAACCCTCCCCAGGTTCCACGCCTTCTCTTCATGTCCACCTTACCCACCAGTTTGCCTGAGCTGGCCTTGGTGCCCCTCTATCCACATTTCTGCACTCTGCCCCAAGCCCAGACACAGGTGCCCACCAGCCTCTTCTGGATCCCCTGGGTTGCTCTTCCCACACTCCTCGGAGTGCCTCTCTCCCCCCAGGTTCTGCCTCCACCTCCTGTTCTCCTCACATCTCTCTCTCTCCACAACAACGTACTCACCAGCCCCAGAGCATTCATCACTCCTGGATCTCCAGGCCACATCTGCCAACAGAGGCTACACCATCTGGAGCTCACCACACCTAGCCTCAACACACCCAAAAAAGGGTTGTCTTTCCCAGACCCTGCTGCCCTTCCAGCTTGAGTCCACAGCAAGCATCCCCAAGTGCTGACTTCAGCTTCCATCGACCATTGCTGACAGATGAGCATGCCCATTCCTCCATCTGGAGCTCCAGGGCCCCAAGTCAGGTGGATGGGTGAAGAGATGTGTGGGTGGATGAGTTTATGGGCAGAGAGGATGAATGCCTGGGTCGGTAGATGGATGTGTGGGTGGGTGGGTGAATGGATATATAAATTGATGGATGATGGATGGCTGAGGAGATAGATATATGGGTGGATGGATGCATGACTGTGTTCGTTTTTGTCACAGTAATCCAACACTTGACCAGAATAACTCCGAGGAAAAGTTTATTTGGGGCTCACAGACTCAAAGGTCTTGATTCTTGGTCAGCCAGTTCCACCACTCTGAGCCTGAGTGGGGCCACACACCATGGTAGAAGGCACTGCAGATAGAAGATGGTGGCCAGGAAGCAGAGCTACCCTACAAGGAGCCAGGGGCAGAATATAAACCCCAGAGACATGCCCCCAGTAACCCACTCCTGCCTTTAGTGCCACCCAGCTAGTCCATTCAAACTATGAATCCATCAAATGATTAGTCTACTGATTAGGCTACAGCTCTCATGATCTTCTCATTTCACCTCTGAACATTCCTGCATTAACCCAAGAGCTTTTGGGAGACACCTTATATTCAAACTGTAATGGGTGGGTGAATTGATGGACGGGTGAACAGATTGGTAGGTGAATGAATGGGCTGATGGATAGATGGGTGGATAGATGGGTAGGCTGGTGGATACGTAAATGGATGAGTCATTAGACGAATGGATGGATAGATCCTGTTTCTTAGTTTCCAAGGCACTCTGACCCACAAGTATCTCAAAAAAGCAAAGTTTTGCTTTCCCCATTGTGCAGATGTGAAATTGAGGTTCCAAGAAGAGAAAGGGCCTAGTCAACATTATACAGCTGCCAATTAGCAGATGTGTGACTTCGACCCAGACATCCCACCCTCAGAGCTAACCATTCCCACACCTTTTGTGTTGACATCCATCATTCCCTCCAAATAACACTCCAAGTGTCCAGTCTCTACCCAGGCTCTGATCACCCCACCTCTTCACTGTATTGAGGCCTCAGAAGCTGCACTTTTGACTGGCCACCTGCTCTGTCCACCTTCCCTCCAGCAGTCAGAATGCTTAATTTGAAATACACATATGGCCATGCCACATCTCTGCTTAAAATCCTCTGGGGTCCCCACTGTCCACTTCCTCACAATCCACCTCCCTGACCCGTGCCCTGAACACTAGGCCCCCACCAGCCTCATGTGCTGCATTCCCACTGTGACTCCCCTGCCCTCCCCAAGCACCCCTGATCTTCCTGAGCAGCTGGGCTCCAGAGACCGCCTTCCCAGGAACCCTGCCCTGATCCCTCCAGAGCTGGAACCACCACATTATAATCTCTAGAGTGATAAAGAGCACATCATATGCTTGGGCCTATCAACACCAGAATGGAGTTCCTTGGAGGCCCTCAAGGACACGGTGCCCACCCACTCCCATGACCACCCACCAGTGCATGCTGTATCCACACCTGAAGCTGTACCCAGGAGTCTCCCTTGAATGGGTCAGGCTATTCTTTAGGAAGCGCCCAAGGGTCTGGGACAGGACATGTCCCTGGCTATTCCAACTCCTCTGCACCAGAACTTGGAACTGGCCACTGGGGGTCAGGGTTGGTCTGTATTGCACAAAACCTGCTCAGTCTAGAGCCAGAAGGGACTGTGCTCATCTGCTCAGCCCTGGGGAAAATGCTGCCTCTCTGAGAGACAGAGCTCGTCTGGGAGGACCTCCTAGAAGAGGGGACTGTGAGGTGCTTCCACTCCATGGCAGAGCCCCACACCTCGGCCACAGCTGGCCACCTGGTCTCCCAACTGCCTGCATAGGCTAAGAAACCCCCCCACACACCTGCAAGAAGCACCCCCAGCATCCCGAACTACTCACAGCAGATGTGAGATCAGTGTTCCCTCCAGGCTGAAACCCAGACTAGGTCCAGAGCAGCAGGGGCAAGGGCACCTCCTTCTAGCAGCATGCAAACACTGAGTGAGACCTCAGCCAGTGCCCTTCAACCCCTGTACTTTGCTAAGGCAGGAAAATTACCTCAAATAAGGAGATGAGGGCTCAGAGAAGCTGAGTAACTCACTCCAGGAACACAGCAAGGAGAAAGCTGGTATGACACCTGTACTCCTGACCACGTGGTCTGCCCCACAGGGCAGACCGTGACAGCACCCTGACCAGCATGAGTCCATCAGGCTCTTCACGTTCCCACAGCAGAGCCATGGCTGGCAGACCACAGCAGCACTGCACACTCCACCTGCCCTCGGGGCACACACAGTGTGTGGGGTGGAGGGGCAAAGAGCTCTGCCCACGTCTCCAGTGTCCTGAGTCTGGGAGGGTTCTGCTCACCTCCACTGAGAGGCAGAGGTGTGACAGTATCCAGAAACAGGAAAGGTCATCTGGTGGTACACAACCTGTCCTCTGGTGGAATGACACACCCTTCCCCGGGGTAGCCACAGGCTCAGTATCTCCAGGGAGCCAGGCTGGAACCAGGGCCAGCTGCTGTGCCAGCTCCCGGGAAGCTAAGCCGATGTCCTGTGGCTCTAGGACCAGCAAGCATGTGACAACACTACCTGCATCTGCACCACTCCTCGCCTGTGCCACAGCTCACCTGCACCAGGCGCAACTGTGTCATACCTCACCTGCACCACTCCTCGCCTGTGCCACACCTCATCTGCACCAGGCACACCTGTGCCACACCTCACCTGCACCAGGCACACCTGTGCCACACCTCACCTGTGCCACACCTCACCTGCACCAGGCGCAACTGTGTCATACCTCACCTGCACCACTCCTCGCCTGTGCCACACCTCATCTGCACCAGGCACATCTGTGTCATACCTCACCTGCACCACTCCTCGCCTGTGCCACACCTCATCTGCACCAGGCGCAACTGTGTCATACCTCACCTGCACCACTCCTCGCCTGTGCCACACCTCATCTGCACCAGGCACACTTGTGCCACACCTCACCTGCACCAGGCACACCTGTGCCACACTTCACCTGCGCCACACCTCACCTGCACCAGGCACACCTGTGCCACACTTCACCTGCACCACACCTCACCTGCACCAGGCACACCTGTGCCACACTTCACCTGCACCACACCTCACCTGCACCAGGCACACCTGTGCCACACCTCACCTGTGCCACACCTCACCTGCACCAGGCGCAACTGTGTCATACCTCACCTGCACCACTCCTCGCCTGTGCCACACCTCATCTGCACCAGGCACACTTGTGCCACACCTCACCTGCACCAGGCACACCTGTGCCACACTTCACCTGCGCCACACCTCACCTGTGCCACACCTCACCTGCACCAGGCACACCTGTGCCACACCTCACCTGTGCCACACCTCACCTGCACCAGGCACACCTGTGCCACACTTCACCTGCGCCACACCTCACCTGCACCAGGCACACCTGTGCCACACTTCACTAGCACCAAAGCAACAGCCCAGAATCACCCAGGTGGCTCCCACACATGGCCCACACATGGCCATCACATTATGTCCACCCAGCTTCAGCTGGGTGCTGCTACGCAACCTCAAGACCTAGAAAACCTGCTTTTGCCAGTTCTTCCTCTAGGACAAGGAAGCACATGGCACTACTTCCCTCCACCTTCTGTCCCTAGAGATGAAGGAGGGAAACCATCTGAGACGCCATATGACATACACAAGTAGTCCCTCCCTCCCTGAGACCCTGGGCTGAGCACACTGGGAAAGGAACAGGGGGGATCCAGGACTCACCAGGACTCCATGAAGGGTGGTGCACACAAGACACGTGTCCTGTGGGGCACATGGCCAAAAGGACCAGGACAAATGAAGAAACTGAGGCCCCCACAGGTTCCTTTGCTTCCCAGACCAGAGGCCTCACTCACATACCCTTCACCCCAGTCCCTCAGGCGAAGGCCCCACTCCAGCTCTGGAAGCAGAGACCACCACTGCCTCCCCAAAGGATCTGAGCTGGTGTATCTGCAGTTCTCAGCTGGGCCTGGGAGTCCCAGCCTCAGTGCCTCCCCCGGCTTTGGCCAGGGTGCTAAGAGTCTCCTTTAAGCAAGCCCTTGACAGAAGCATCACCCCTACACCAGCCAGGTCCCAGCCCAGTGTAGACATTAAAAATCAGGCCTAGGGCCTCACACACAGTGGGGACATTGATGTCTGCTACCCAGGCCACAGAGGTACACAGGAGCAGAGGTACTCACCGGCAGAGAGTGCCTCCTCAAGTCTTGGCTCGTACCAGAAAATGCCCACCCTGAGCAGAGGTCAGTGTGCAGCCTCCCTGGCCTACACCCTCCCTCAGCTGCCCCAGTAGCCTAGCCCCAGAACAGCCTGATGACAGCTCCCCAGACCTTTCCGAGCATCAGGTTCTGCAGGATCCTCAAAACCCATGGGTCCCCTCCTATCTCCCCCACTCCATTGCCTGCCTGAGACTTCACCACACCAGGACCTCTGGACGCGGCCACAGAAAAGAATGTGTAGTGAACGGAGCTGGCCCCTCCTGACCACCCAGCACCCTTCCTAAAGCTCATCAGCCAGGGCACACGCAGAGGACAGTGTCAGGGAGAGGCTCCCAGGGAAGAGGAGTCCCCAGGCTTGGAGTCTGTGGGAGAACCTCAGGACACGTCCATGAGGCACACAAGCAGGAGCTGTGCCCCTGGGAGGGCGGGACTGTACGGTGAGTGCTGAGTGTGGACCTAAGAGAGGCAACTGTGCCAGCAAAGGTGGGAGACATATGCTGCACAGTGAGCTGCCCTGGCCACAGGCATGAACCAGTGTGCGTGGGGCGCAGGGAGCAAGTGTGGGACCAGGGATCACCAGTGCCCTGCCCCCGTGCCCAGCATCTGCCCTACCCCAGCCCCTGTCCAGGTGCCGCAGTCTGGCTGGGCACAAATCACGAGCCACTGAAGCAAAAACTTTATTTTTGAACTGCAGGAAAACACTTCACACAGCTCCCGGGGAACCCTCCCGAACACCACGCGCCTCGTCCAGGAACCCCCAGCCGGAAATATCTCTCCCGGAAATCCCTCCTCCTGCACTTCCCCAACCAATGGGAACTCTCGGGGAATCCCCGGAAATCCCCACGAGAACTCCAAAATAGTGCGAGAACTCAAAAGTTGCGGCAGAGGCGGATAGTAATGCCTCGCCTGTCAATCAATACTGTTGGCAAAATGCCAGGGGCCATACAGACTCGGCCGTGGCTCTCAGCATCCAGGGAAACAGACCTTTCTCTGTTCCAGTTGATCTGGAGAAGTTCATGCAAACAATGTGTGCAGGAGGGTGACGTGTACAGGTGTGCATGCTGTTTGGGACAGTGGCATCCATTGTCCTCCCAGGCAGCTGAAGCTCCTGCACAGGCTCAGGTCAGTGTCTGCCCTTTGAGCTGGAGGTTGGGGCCAAGCAAGTGGAGAGCAGAGGAAATGGATGAGGCCAAGAGCTCCCTAACCCTATGGATCCCGTCACACCTGCCCTTCAGCCACCAAGCCATGTCGGTTCTCCCTATCCTGGGGGTACCAGAGACCAGCAAGCCTCCCCAGCCTTCTCAATCCCAAGTCATCAGCCCACGGATAGCCTAGTCTAAAGTCCACCAGTCTGGCTACTGGAGCACCCCAGAGCATTGCCCATACACCCAGGACCACAATCCAGCCAAGTGAGGGCATGAGCCTATGGGGACTGCCTGCAGGGTCAGAGCTCTATAGGAACTAGTGAGGGAGTGAGAGCCTTGGGGCATCAAGCACAAATCAGCCCTGCCTGCCCTTTGTCAGGAATCACCAAACAGAAAGAGGCTGGGGTCCAGCTTTGGCTCTTGGATGTTCTGGGCCCATCTTGGGAGCTTGGGGTTCCCCGCCCTGCAGTATCAGGAGCAGCGAACCAGTACCATGTGTGTTTGCACACACTGACATGCCTGGGAGCCTCTTTCTCTGGAGACTTGAAGGCACCTGCATACTCCCTGCCCATTTTGCCTCCACTGACAAGTGACTACAACTGCCCCCCAGCTAGGGACAGTGAGACCCCCCAGACCCCTCCTATCCAAGGAGGACTCTACATCTTCAGCAGTGCTTACCACCCCTTCCTGTGCACTAAGACCCTCAGAGACATGCCCCAGGAAGGACACAGAGCCCTTGGTGAAGCCCCCTGGGACTGAGCACCGGGCAAGTTTGGAAGCTGCTGGGAATCCCTGGGCAAGGACAGCTGTCCCAGGGTCTGTTTGGGTTTGGGGCCTGGGCTCCTGCCAAGCAGGTGTGGAAGATGGCCCCTGGAGCTGTGGGCGTACTACCTCCCACCGCTTCTGTTTGGATGGGGCCTCTGGAGGCAGGGACTGGGAGCACTTCAGTGACTGACTTCTACAATCCCAGTAGTGAGGCTAAGATGGGCCTGGGCCCTGGGGAGCAATCAGCTCCTTCCTGTTTGTGCATTTGAGTCATAGTTTCGCAGCCAAGTTCTCTGAGCTGGGGATCTGCCACCTACATGACCCTGCAGGGTGGCAAAGGGAGTCAAATCTTCTCTCCCCGCTCACCACAGGAGACTCAGGGGCTAAGGGGAGGTCTTGGTGTCCTCCTAGGCCAACCCCCCTCCCTCCTGACCTGTCACCTGTCTGCCATCCCCAGCCTGCTCAGCTACCTGCCCCCAGAACCCCTGAGCTGAACACCAGGCAGGGGGCTCCACCTCCCTTGGACTCCCCACTTCCCCCCGGGCACTGCCTCCGCACCTTCTCCAGGTCTTGCTGTGGCTGGTCCTAAACCTAGGCTGCTTCTCCTCCTGGCCCCTGTGAAAACCCCACACACAACACCCCAGTGCAGGCCACCGGCCCTGTCCCCTCCCTCCACCCCCAACACCTAGACATACCCAGCCTTGCCCCACCCCACCCATGGACCTAGCACAGGGCTGCCTCCACCCCTGACCTCTAATTGCCCCACCCAGAAGAAAGCTGTTCCCTGCGCCTCAGGGTAGGAGCTGAGGGACACAGAGTGGCCCTGGAGCTCTTGGAAGGGGAGGAGGCAGCTGGAGCCCTGCACACATGGCCTCAGGCCAGATGACCAGCACTTACAGTGCCTCCCTGGGACCCTGGGCCTCCCCAGCCCAATGGGCCTGAGTGCCTAGCACTCACCCCTGGCACCCCTGGGCCTCCCAAACCCGTTCTGCCCCTCAATCCCACCCCTCCTCCTGTGAGCATGCTAGCCATTAATGCAAACCAGACATTTGTGCCTTTCCACGGTGTCAGCTTCACTGAATAACAGTAAAGTCACAGGCTGTACCACTTTCCCACTCTGAAATTCACTGAGTATTCCTGGGTTACTTCATGGCCTTCAGTTGGACAATCATAGGTTCTTTTATTCCAACACTAATTACTAATATCTATGACACTCAAGACACACCACACCTTACACAGTGATGCAGGTTACGGAAAGGCTAAGACAGGGTCAAGGTGGCCCTAGGGTGTAGAAGGCTGCACCCAGAGAGAAGATCAAATGCAGAAGAGCCACTGCGGTGGTCAGAAAGATGCTGAACCAACCCAGACGTAGAGTGTCACGCAGCAGGGGCGTTTCTTACCACTGGGTGGTCTGGCAGGGCTTGTGCCACTACCAGGGCACCTCTCCTTTCTGGTGTTTCAGGTGAGGATCACACCTGGCAAGACCCACAAACTCACCAGGATACCTGGTTTCTCTGCTCTGGGTTGGTACACCCCTGCATGCAGTTGCTTCTGGGTTGTTTTTTTTTTTGGTGGGGGGGGGGTTGGTACCAGGGATTGAACCCAGGGGCCCTTAACCACTGAGCCATATCCCCAGATCTTTTTTATATTTTACTTAGAGATGGGGTCTCACTGAGTTGCCAAGTGCCTCACTAAGTTGCTGAGGCTGGTTTTGAACTCACGATCCTCCTGCCTCAGCCTCCCAAGCCACAGGGATTACCGGCTTGGCCACCGTGCCCAGCTTGTGCTTCTGTTTTCATTCTGCAAGTTCAAGTGGTCACTTTTTTCTAGTGTGATTGATTTATCTATTGGTTTGTGCCTTGTGCTTGTGCTGAGCATGGGAGTTTCTCTTCCCATGACTTCTGCATGTCCAACTTCTGGTGGTCATCTGATAGCCAAACAAGTCACAGGCATGTCCAAAGTCTGGTGGTCATCTGATAGCCAAACAAGTCACAGGCCATTCTGCCTTAGCATTTGCACTGAGAATGGAGTAGCTTGAGGCTAGGCACAGCATTATAGAATAATAAACCCTATTATATTATGGAATGTGCAGAGCACCTCCCTCCCAACCCCCTTCTTCCTTCCCATCACCTCCCTCCCCATGCCTGTCCTTCCCATTGTCCCCCCGATTTGGATGTGATGGCCTTGGTGAGGGTCTGACTAGGACAAGTTGGAAGGCAGAGAGAGGGTGTGGAAGGGGCTCTGGCTGAGCCAAACACGAGTAGGATTGCTTTAGACGAAGCAGGGGCATGGTGGGAAGCCCTGAGGGGGAGTCTGAACCCTAAGAACTGCCCTCTGGTAGTAGGCTATTCCCCTGTGGGGCTGGGGGGCAGGCAGTCCAGAGCAGCAGCTCTGGAGAAAGAACAGTGCCTCTGGTGTGTGCAGAGAGACAAGGAGCAAGAGGGTGCCCAGAAGTCCACCCAGGCTGGTGCTCAAGGCAACACTGGCTCTGATGCTGGGGGGACCAGCAGCACCCCGGAGCAGGCCCAGCATGGTCAGCCCCACTCCAGGAGAGCACGTGCCCCCACCGTGCACGCCTCCGTTGCGCTGAGGTGGGGTCAATCCCTCACCCCAGCCAAGACCCTCACTGCCTGGCCAAGCCCATGCCCTTGGCAATGCCTGTGCCCCACAGCCAAGGAGGACACGGCCACCACTTACAGGCTGCCCCTTTCTCTGTCCTGTCTCTGGTTTTCAGGAGCTTTGAACAGACCACCTAATACCCCAAAATCATGGTCTTTAGGCTTTTCCTGGGGATGATCCCTCTGGGCCCAGCCCCGGGCCCTGCTGCCAGCCAGGCCCCCTTTGGACTCCATTTCCACATGGCACGTGGCAGGGAGCTAGGGGCCCATCTGCAGCGCCTGTGGACATGGCCTCTGGCCTTGCAACTTCCAGGCACTCAGGGCTACTTCCCAGGCTCCTGTCCAGACCACAAGGGAACACAAGCACAAGCAGAAACGATGGAGCGACTTGCAGAAGAAACCATGAGCTGCAACCCAGAGGGCAGTGGACACTACTCTGACGGGCAGCCACAGGCCTCCTGCAGCCAGCCACACCGAGGAACCTCCTGAGGCTACCACCCAAGCCTGCTCTGCCAGAGTGCCCTGCTGTTCACCACTAGGCTGAGTGAGTCTGGGCACATCTAGCTCCAGGAGCCAAAGGTGGGGAGAAGGGAAGGACCTAAGGATCAGCCCAGAGAGAGTGCCACACTTGCCACCGCTGCATGAGCCACTGAGCCAGTGAGTGGACAGGAGCCGGCAGGGAAGCAGACCTCCTTTCCACCATCTCAGGGCCTGCCAGCTTCTGCTCCATACATAAAAGACACAAAGAAGCTGTGTTGCCTGCAGCCAACAGGTTTCAACATGAGGACATATGGTCCCCAGGCCCTACATTAGGCCAAAGACACCCAGACCCCCTCGGACACAGTGTAGAGTCACCCACAGAAACCCCTGTGCACATGACAGGGACCCACATGCATGTGCCACATGTCATGCACACCCAGGATCAGGCATAAGACACCCATGTACACAGGTAAGGCTTTCCAGGCCCATGGTGACCCACAGATGCTCTCAATGCCAGAGGCCCCTGCATGGCCCACCCTCCCAACACACACTTGCACGCACAGACTCAGACGCACATGCTGCTTAGCTAGCCCCTTGGGAGTCCCTAGCTGAGTGAGCGCCAAGGAGGCCCTGGATGGGTTGATTGCAAGGCACCATGGCACTGTGGGGGGGCTGCCTCCTGGGGCTCACAGCGTCAGCAAGAGAGACCCGCCTCCCTCCCTCCCTGCCTGCGCATCAGCATTGCCACAGGGAGGAGAGCCTAGCTAGGAAACCGGCAGCAAGCAGGCAGGTCCTGGAATCCCCCTCCCAGCTGGTGAGGGCTGACCAGGACCCCTGCCGGAAGTCTGTCAGGGGACAACCACCTCCCTTCTCCCTCCCAAGGCTATCTGAGCTCTGCTGCCACTCAGAGCCTGAAGGTCACCAACTTCTGGCCCCAGGCACCTGACAGGTGAGTGGAGAGAAGTCTGGCAGGGTCTGCAGTAGTGGTAGGGAGGAAGAGAGGGTGCAGGCTGGGAACTTCTGCAGGAGAGTGCTTTGTTCTGATACTTTGGTACTTGGGGTTTGAAGGCAGCTAGGGATGCCCCTGGGAAGTGCATTTGCCAAAGGACAACAGTCCTGACCACTCTAATTGTGGACTGTGCTTGGGCAGAGTGGGGGCTGCTGGGAACAGCTCCAAGCATCTGCCTCCCAAGAGGGTGGTGGGGCTGACCTCGCAGAGCAGGAGCAGGGTCTAGGGAAGGTTGCTGAGCTGCCCAATGTGCCTGCCATCCCAGAGGAGACCCCTCACCCAATAGGTTCTTGCCTGCCTCAGGACCAGGATGGACAGAATGACTCCCAAGTGTTCTTGGCCTGGTGGAGTGGTGGCACCCTCTGCCAGAGAACTTGAGGTGGCCACTGTTCTGGTGGCCAGAACCCAAAGTTTCTGGCTATTTGTTTCCCAGAATCCAGCCCCAGGAGACCCCTGCCCAGAACCTGCCTCCAGCCCCAAGACAATGCAGTCAGCCAGGCACACAGAGGTCAATGGCAGTGGGAGTTCCTTCTCTGCTGCCACAGTGGGCACCAGCCTCTCCCAGGACAACGGCACCCAGCCCAACACCACTTTCCCCCAGCCGCTATGGGCACTCTACGTGCTGCTGCCAGCGGTGTACACCGTGATCTGTGTCGTGGGGATAGCCGGCAATGCGGCAGTCATCCTGGTGATCCTGAGGGCACCCAAGATGAAGACCGTGACCAACGTGCTTGTCCTGAACCTGGCCGTCGCAGACGGGCTCTTCGTGCTGGTGCTGCCTGCCAACATCGCAGAGCACCTGCTGCAGCGCTGGCCGTTCGGGGAGCTGCTCTGCAAGGTCGTGCTGGCCATTGACCACGGCAACATCTTCTCCAGCATCTACTTTCTGGCCCTGATGAGCGTGGACCGCTACCTGGTGGTACTGGCCACCGTGCGGTCCCGCCGCGTGCCCCGGCGCACCCCGCGGGTGGCAAAGGTTGCCAGCCTGTGTGTCTGGATCGCTGTCACTGTCATGGTTCTGCCCTTCTTCTCCTTTGCTGGCGTATACAGCAACGAGCTGCAGGTGCCCAGCTGTGGGCTGAGCTTCCCAAAGCCAGAGCGGGCCTGGTTCCAGGCCAGTCGCCTCTACACCTTGGTGCTGGGCTTCGTGCTGCCTGTGTGCACCATCTGCGGGCTCTACGTGGACCTGCTGCGCAGGCTGCGGGCCGTGAGACTCCGCTCTGGCACCAAGGCTCTGGGCAAGGCCAAGCGGAAAGTGACTGCCCTGGTCCTCACTGTGCTGGCTGTTTGCCTCCTCTGCTGGACGCCCTTCCACCTGGCCTCCGTGGTGGCCCTGACCACCGACATGCCCCAGACATCCGTGGTCATCGGCATCTCCTACGCCATCACCAGCCTCAGCTACGCCAACTCATGCCTCAATCCCTTCTTGTATGCCTTCCTGGACCATGGCTTCCGCAAGAATTTCCGTACCACATTCCTGTGCTGAGGGCCTTGGTGCCCAGCCCTTCCCTCTCCTCCCAGATGCAGCACCCCAGCCAGGGGTGTCCATACTGTTCCCATCATGCCCCTGTGCTCTCCATACAGAAGACATCAACCCTGCACAGACAACCACAGAAAGACCATGCTTCTGGACAGCCCTGCATGGACAGAAGCAGAGACTCCGGTCCCAGCAGAAGGCACCCAAGCCTGGTCACACACAAAGGAGGGACCAGCAGATGGCCCCCAGATGGTCCCATCCATGTCCTCTCTGGAACCCAGGAACCTGAGAACAGCAATCGGTAGGGGAAGGACCCTGAACTATGAGTTTGTCCTGGAGCCAGCACTGTGTTCTCCTAGGCTCCACCCAAATGGGACTATGATGTGACCATACTGTGGGCACCTCGGGCAGCAGAGCCAAGTGTTGCTGCCAAGGCTGAGGACAAGGACATCAAAGGAAGCCACAAAAATCCACCTTGGCCTGAAGCCCAGGGACATCCACCAGGAGGCCCATGCCCTCTGGAGGCCCTGGTGACCTGCTGCAGCACCATGACCTCTGGACCCCCACAGTCTAGAGGCTGTATGCCCTTGGAGGAGCAGGTATCCAAAACTCCCTTCTCCTGGGTGGGCCTGGGTCCAGAGCTGGGTGCTGGATCTCCCTCCAGGGTAGGGATGCACACACAGTTCAGGGGTCCAGAGGCCATGACTGCCCAAAGACTAGTCACTCTGAGCACCCTGGCTCTTGGCCTTACGGCATGGAGCATCATGCGGTAGGTTTCAGCCCTCACCACTTCCGAGGCACCCCAGAGAAGGTGCCCCCTCCCCCACTGGACCTAAGTCCAGAACAGTGCCAGCCCACCTCACTGTCCCCTCCCTGCCTCCATGAGCCCCAAACAACTTAACTGTAATCTCTACCTGGCATCTTCCCTAGCCCAACATTGTATGTGAGACCTATTGCTGTTTCTGCAAAACCCAGAGCTACAAAAAAAAAAAATCAATGTTGTTTTTGCTGCTCGCTGTCAGGAAGCAGGAGTGGCCTCTCTGGGTGGTTCTGGCTCTGTCTCCCTTGTCCAGTCGGGACGCGGTGGACTCAGGTCCTCTGGAGGCTGCATAGGGGCTGAGGATATGCATGGACCCTCCACAGACTGAGGGCCTCCAAGCTGGCCCCAGTCCCCCAGGGAGTTGATCCTAGAACTCCAATAGGAAGCCTGGACATCTCGTAAGTCTTCTCAGAAGTCACTTGTCACCGTCTCTGCCATATGCTGTATACTAGATAGGAATGTTCCTGGGGTCCTGGGCTACAGGCCTGTCCGATTTTGGCCACTCACCCAAAAACCAAACAGAAAAGGTCATGGTGAAAAGCAGGAGATTTTAATCACTGTGGTCACATTGGGAAGGCAAAGTGAGATCCAGCATCCCAATCCTGTCTAACAGATGCTGACAGAAGCTTTAGATTTAAATGGAGGAAGAACTGGGGCCAGGGCAAGAGGCCTGCGTAATTAAGCAGTCCTGGACAGGCTGTGGTCTGGCCCATAGTGATTTCAGTTCTGATTTGGCAAGATGGCTCCAGAGAAGTCCTGATCAATTTCTGCTTGCTGCTCAGGACGTGTATCTTATCAGACCTGTGGTCCTGTGCGGGAGCCATCAGCTCCCACGAGACAATTGCTCCTGCTCAGGGTGGGGGTGTCCCCTTTGGGGAGCCATGCCTTCCTCCGATAGTGCCTGGAAGAGTTAGGACAGCACTAAAGACTTCCCGGGTCTGAAACTGAATGCTGCACATCTTGCCTCAGTCTTAAGCGGGATAGGATGGCTAGGGTAAGGTTAAGATTAAGAAACCTCATGTTACAGTGTTTAGCTGAACACTCCTTAAATGATTGACATGCCCGCATGCGCAGTGGAGCAGCGTCACCACCATGGGAACAGACACCGACGGAGACAGAGATGCCAGCTTCCTCGGCTCCCAGCCACCCGTGGGGCAACTGAGGCCTAGTGAAGAGTCACTGCTCTCAGCCTAAGCAGCTCCAGCCCCTCACCCTGAGGGGCTGAGGGTGCTTCTTAACCACCATCCACACCCACCACTCCACAGAGAGAACGAGCTGTGCCTGGGCTGTCACACCTCGCAAACAGCCTAATTACCACTTCAAGCACGCTGTTCCTAGGCCCGAGAACTCCTCAGGACCCAGGCGGAGGCTGCATCTTGCTGTGGCAGCAGAACCAGGAGCACAGCACTGAATAATGAGCCTGGAGGAGAGGGTGAGTGGGTGCGAAGAGCAGGAGGCAGGCGCCCTGGAGAGCTGCCAGGCTTGGGGAGGGCCACGTAGAAGAACAGGCCCCATCACATTTTGTTTATGGCTCCTGCCCCCATCCACAGCCCAACAAAGGGAGCTGCCTCCCCTTCCCTCCTCAGCTCCTTGGGAGCACCATGGGGACCAAGAGATAGACACAGCCAGGGCCCAGTGATACCAAAGACAGACTTATCAGGGTCCTGCCCAAGCCAGCCCTATTCCTCCCACCAGAGACTCCTACTATTGGGTAGGGGGGCCACCCTGAACAGCTCACTCCTCCAAATCCCCACATTCTGGCTCTTGGTCCCAGGGAGAGCCTCACCCCGGGGGGGGGGGGGGGGAAGTGCCCAAATCTCACTACCCTCATGACCTCAGGGCCTCAAGGCCTTGCCTTGGTCTGCCATGTGACCACAGCACCCCCTGGTGGAATAGTCTGAAACAACTCTTGTGCCCAGGCTTTCCTGACTGAGCCCCACATGCACACCAGCCCTACCCACAGCCCCACCGGGATGGTTCTATGTTTCCCTTTGCACAAAAGAAAAAAACAAGGCTCATGGAAGCTGGATTTGTCCCCATCCAGGGACAGGATAAAGGTGCAGGCAGGGGTGCTGTGGGGCTGGGTGGACCTTGGGAAGGGCACAATCCTAGAGAGCCATGGAGCCTCAGCCTTCCCCCTGTGGCCTCACCCTGCTAGCCAGGCTCCTGGCAGACCCCGGGTGGGTGCTTGCCCAGGACATATGCCCCACCAGAAGGGTGGGTCAGCAGCCCAGGACCCCTCACAGGAGCCCCTCCAGCAGGACCACACCATCTCCTGGGCATTAAAACGCTGTCCCTTGGCAGGGCCTCTTCCTCCCACATTTCCCTTGACGCTGGACTTCTGTTGAACAGCAATGTGTGAGAACTCTAACTCCCAAATTCGTATGCTGTAGTCCTAAACGTGTTGGTGTCAGGAGGTGAATCTGTGGGAGGTGAGCAGGCTGTGAAAGTGGAACCCTGTGGTGCTGCTAGCATCCTTATGAATGGGACAACCAAGCTCTGGAGCCCTCTTTCCGTCATGTCACAATGAGGAGGTCAGCTCTTACTGGAACCTGATGAGTCCAGCACCCTGTCCACGGGCTTTCAGCCTGTGGAACTATGAGAACTCAACTGTGGTGCACAAGCTGCCAGTCCACAGTGCCTGCTACACAGCCCGAGGCTGTCCATCATGAAAACTTGCACAAAATAGTATCAGCCCACCTGCCCACCCTGGAAACCCTGAGCCCACCAGTGTGCCGTCAAGTCTCTCTGACAGGGTCCTCTCTGCCAGTCAACTCGGGAGTCAAGAGGTGAGTATATGGTTCAGGGTGCAGGGCCACTCGAGAGGCTGCTCTGCATGTTTCTGCTCACAGAAGGGGAACTGAGCAGAGGTGAGGGTCTGCACATAAAATGGGGTGAAGAGGAGGGGCATCAACCATAGCCCAGGGCGCCAGGTGCACTGTTTGTATCAAAGGGAAGCCCTGAAACACATCAGGAACTAGTTTCCTCTCACCAGGTCAACTTCCTAGGGGCAGGGCTGACCGGTGAGCTTCACAGAGGCCAGAGGACTCATCAGCCCCACAGCCCTCTCCCGCTCATGTGCTAAGCTCGACACCAGTCCCCATGTGGATGGAGTCAGAAACACCTGTTCTAAGGAGGGCATCCAGTCAGAGAGCAGGTTTATCGTGCCCTCCTTCATGACCCTCGCGACCACAGGGCCGCCAGGCCTTGCCTTGGTCTGTCATGGGCCACAGCACCCCCTGGTGGAAGAGTCTGAAACAGGACACAGGTTCAGGGCTGGCTACACACACAAGGAATGACACTGGTCACAGGCATAAATACACAGGTAATGTCACAGGTGGCGTTACAACAGCACAGAGTCAAAGTTCTCAGCCTTGGTAAGAAAGCACTATAGCCAGGTGGCTCCTGCCAAAGGCCTCACAGAGTGTGCCCGGGTCTCCCCAGGAACAGCCCTGCAGCCAAGGCTCCCCAGGGCAGGAAGAACCAGCCCAAGACTGACCAAGGTCTGGGGAAGAAGAGCCTCTTTTCAATGTTGCAGGTGTTTCAAAAATTCACCTGCAGGAAGAGTGTTCGCAAAGCTGCCTGATTCTCTGGGTGATCACAGCAGGGTTTCCCCAAGGGACAGAGTTCCCAAAGCTCAGAGTCCTTGCAGGTTAGCCCAAGCAAACCTTGCACAGCAGCTCTGCTTGTGAGGCCAACCTCACATCTGGCAGCAGGCTCAGGCCTTACCCAGAGACACTCTGAGGCCTGCGACTAAACAGTGAGCAATGGGTATGCAAAGCAAAACCCAGCCCAGCCATACCTCCCCAGGCCTCAGGCCCCTTCCATCTGCACAGCCACTGACCCAACTTCAAGCAAAGGAGACTGGGAGAACTCCCCAGAAGGTGGTAGGGCCCTCAGGGCTGAGCATGCTGTTCTGACTAAACACACAGGGCCCATGCTTTGCAAGCAATAGAGCCACCCATGGTGGTCCTGCAGCACCCCTCCCTGAGCCACCTCCCACACCTGCAGAGGCAGCACTGGCTGCACAGTCTGTGCACAACAGTGCACATCAGGCTTCTGGAGGGCAAGAGCCCCTGAAAAACTGCTGGGGTCAGGCCTCCTGTTCGCCTCAGAAAGGGAAGTGGGAGTCAGGCCCAGGGCAGAGCCACCATCGGGAAGAGCAGAGAGCGGCAGCACTGAGGCAGGTCCAATCCACAAGCTGTACATTGTAGCACAAGAACATTGAGAAAGTGACTGGGCCAGGACCCACATGAAGCCTCCAGCCAAGGCTGACAGCTTGCTGCATACCCTCCTAGGGTAGCCCTGGCTGCTCAGATGGAGTCAGAAAGTGTTCCAGGTGGAAGCCCTGGGCTCAGGGTCAGTCCCTCCACAGAGAAATGCTGCCCACTACACTCCTGGGCAACACCAAGACAGTCCAGTGGCCCTGAGTAGACACTGCAAGGTCAGAGGCAGTCAGAGCCCTGCCACACAAATAGCACACAGCATGTGGGGTGCAGGTGACTACAGAGCCGCGGCTACACCTGGGCATGAGCCCACCTGCAGTATCAAGGCTCCGCTGACTCAGCATGGGAGAGGTTGAGGAGGAGTCACAGGAGCATGGCTGCTGAGCAGCAGCTCCTCTCAAAGGTGTCCACAGAGCAGTGCACATTTGCAGGCAGTGTCCTTGCATCCCCTCTGGCCCCGCACCAGGAGTGCAGTTTAGTCTTATAGAGGCTACAGCGGGAGAGGCAGCCACAGTCCACTGCCCCATGATGTCATTCAGGTCCTCCTCCGGGACTGAGTATCATGGGCCAAAGGGAAAAGCCATCTACAGCTCCAGACGCTTGGGATCAGCCTACAGAGCAGTGACCTGTGTGAGCTCCGTGTTGGGCGTGGATGGGCTCTGTGGGCTGACGGGCACCATGGGCAGGTCCACGCCTAGTCATGCGGGCCGCGGCACTGTCTCAGAAGTCTTGCAAGCAAGGGCCACATCCTTGGCGATGCTCCGCACTCGGTCAGATACCTGCATCTCCCGATGCAAGGCGGATGCACAGCAGAACTTGCGGAAGCAGGCCTTGAAGTTCTCATCCAGGAAGGCATAGAGGATGGGGTTGAGACAACTGTTGACATAGCCCAGGGCTGTGCAGAAGCGCAGGATGGCCACAGCCGTCTCACTGCCTGGCTGGACACCCAGCCCTTGAACCAGAACAAAGACCTGCACAGGCGTCCAGCAGCCCACAAATACAGCCACCACCACCAGCACCAGCCGGGTGATTCGCCGCAGGTTCCGGTCCTTCTCTCGGGAGCCCGAGAGCAGACGAACACCACGCAGCCGCCGGATCATGAGGCTATAGCAGACAGAGATGATGAGCACGGGAATGATGAAGGAGAAGAGAAAGATGCAGACAGCAAACACGGGGCCCCAGTAGTCCTGGGGGGCAGGGATCTCCACCAGACACTCGATCTCTGCAGGGAGAAAAACGAGATCAGGAGGGGCTGCTGGGAACCATGGGGAACCTGGTACAGAGAGGAGGGCCACCCACTGACCTTCATCCTCCACCTGTGCTGAGCCCATGATGGCAACAGGGACGCCAACCACAGAGGCCAGGGCCCATATGGCCACATTGACAGCCTGAGCCTTGCTGGACGTCCGGACATCAAGGGCACGGATCGGGTGGCAGATGGCTACGTAGCGGTCTACACTCATGGCCGTCAGGGTGAAGGTGCTGGTGAACATGTTGTAGTAGTCAATGGCAATGACAGTCTTGCACAGGGCATTCCCAAATGGCCAGAAGCCCAGTAGGATGTCTGTGCCCTGGAAGGGCAGTGTCAGCAGGACCAGGGTGTCTGCCAGAGCCAGGTTAAAAATGTATATGTTGGTAGCTGTCTTCATCTTGGTGTGCCTGAAGAGAGGACAGGGAGAAGAAAGGTTCCTTTGGCCACTTAGACTAGACCTGGCAGGAAAGGCAAGGACTTGGTCCTGGACCCAACCCTAGGGCCCACTGAGCCAGTCTGGGGAATGAAGCCTGGAAACAAACATTCTAACAGGGTGACGCTGAGTTCAGAGGCAGCTTCAGAAAGGGATTCTGACACCTACAGAGAGCTCCAGACCTTAAAGACTGTGGGGTGCCAGAGCACACGCCTGACTGCACGGCAACGGGGTCGGAATCATAAGAGAAAGACCCTGTCCTTTCCCCTGAGTTTCCCTCAAGATTCCTCATGGACTCAACTCCTGACCCTTCAGCTACCAGAGGTTTGTAAGAGCTCCAAAGTATGTGAAATCACATCAAAGACCTCCTAGTCCATACTACTGTCTAGCAATGGAAACAGGAAGTGGTGACAGGGACAGGAGGGGTGCTCATAGGGTCCAATTGTATCCAAGCACCTGGAACAGAGCTGCAAAAATGGCAAATTAGTAATAAATACTTGTTGAATTAATAAGTGGCTGTGATAGTGGTGGGGAGAATGGTTATGGGGGCCGCGATGGTGGTGATGATGGTAATGGTGGTGATGGTGGTGACGATGATCATGGTGATGACAGTGACAGTGGAGATATGAGGGTGGTGTTGGTGTTGATAGTGATAATGATGATGGTAAGGATGGTGGTGGTGGTGGTGGTGGTGGTGGCAGTTAAAGCACCAGAGGTGACGATATTCCATGTCGATTTAGTTGCCATAAAATAACCTGGGGTTCAGTTCTGTTTATTAGAGATTAAGAATAAGCACAAAGATGGGGGCTGGGGTGGAGCACTCACCTGGCACGTGTGAGGCCTGGGTCTGAGTCTCAGCACCACATAAAAATAAATGAACAAAATAAAGGTATTGTGTCCATCTACTACTAAAAAATATTGGGGGGAAAAGAAAGCAGCAGCACAAAGACGGCCAGCGCAGTGGTGCATGCCTCGATCCCGCAGCTCAAGAAGGTGAGGCAGGGGGACGCTGAGCTCAGAGGCAGCTTCAGAAACGTGGAAAGGCCCTAGGAATCTCAGAGAGATCCTGTTTCTAAATAAAATATTAAAAAGGGTTTGGGATATGGCTCACAAGTTAACTGCCCTGGTTTCAATTCCTGGTACCAAAAGAAAAAGAATAAGCACAAAGAGGCCTAGTTGCAACCTCAATGCGAACAACAGTGACAGTGATGGTACCTCCCTGTGTCAAGCTCCTCCATGGATGTCATCTCATTTAAGATTCACAGAGATGCTACTGGATTGCCGCTGTATGGGGAGAGAACTAAAGCTCAGACGCCCTAAGTAGCTTGCTTTCTTTTTCCTTTTTTCTTTTTTTTTCATGGTACTGGTGAGTTAATCTAGGGGTACTCTATCACTGAGCTGCATCCCAGCCCTTTATTTTTCAAGACAGGGTCTCACTAAGTTGTCCAGGTTGGCCTCCAACTCACAATCCTCCTGCCTCAGCCTCCTGAGTTGGGATTACAGCCAAGTGCCACCATACCGAGTCTATGAAACTTGTTAGGGCCTTAGAGCTGATAAAAAGCGAGTGGGGCTTGGAACCAGGTGTTTTAACTCCTAGAAGCCACCCCAGTCTGGTGGCTCAAAACGCACTCTGTGCCACCAATTGAGTGGTGTGGACATGGCAGCTCCTCAGCATGGGTCTTTCTGAGGACACTGGTGGTCAAGAAGGCCTCCATGTCTACTATAATCCAGGAAGTGGCTGTGATGCCCAGTACAAGGAGACACAGGGAGTTGCTGTTAGCAGGAAGGTGGTCAGGGTACATGGCTGCCCCCAGGCGGCTGCACTTCTGGCCACAGAGGCCTGTGGGTCAGGCAGGACCCTCCCTAGGGTCCTCCCTAGAGGTCAGTACTGTGAAGGGCAAAGCTGCTCTTCCCCTTATCCAACCATGCATCTCTCTCTCTCTCTCTCTCTCTCTCTCTCTCTCTCACACACACACACACACACACACACACACCATACACATACACGTGGCTATGTGGCCTGTCCTTCCCACTTTCTGGATGGAGAAACAAGGCTCACAGAGAAATGGGGTTTGTCAGGGATGCTCAGAGGACAGTTGGGGAGTCAGGGACTGGACACTCCACTGTCCTGTTCTGCCTCCACCAACACCACTGCTACCCAGCAGCTTCCTGGGAGCCTGCGAGGCCCTATGGAGGGACGCTTGCTTCAGAGCCCTGAGCATTTCTTCAGAATCACCTCTTTCTGGGTCAGAGAGAACACCCTGGGCCAGTAAAAACTCACTGGTTCCTTGTTTTCCTGCTCAAGTCTCCCAAGGCTCCTTTCAAGACCCCACTCACTGTCTGCAGTGCACTCGACTCTCTCCCACCCAGAGGAACACAGGGTCCCTCATCTCCCCAGCCCAGAAATCCCTCCCCTTCTGCCACATGTGCCCAGGGCATGTGCCACGTGAAGGGTTCCTTACCCACCTCACAGTGCAGCCCCACAATACCCCCACAGTGCCCCCATGGCCACCCAGCTGTGCCACCACCCTAACCACCTGGCACTAGCATCTCCTCTGGTCCCCAAGCTCTCCCATCTCTGAGCACCAGCAGATCCAGGCTCAGAGGAGAGGGGCCTCAGGGAGGCCTGTCCCTGTGGGAGAGGTTGGCAAGCCCTGAGGAGGGCCAACTCCTAGGGTCGCTATGGAGCCCACGAGGTCACTCACAGTCAGCTCAGCACAGCTCAGACCAGGGTCTAGGGAGGTGACGTCACTACCTGGACAGACAGGCTGGGGAAAGGACTAAGCATCCAGGGCCTCAGGATAGAACCCGCTCCCTGGACAGGGAGAAAAGGAACTTAATGGAAGCAGCAAGATATCTCCATCTGCTCAGGTCCATCCCAAACAGCCTCCTGTCTCAGTCTCCCATCTGTAGCTGTATGGGACTCACAGAGAAATGAGGCCCCACCTACCTGAGGATGACGTACATGACGAGGCAATTCCCCAGCAGCCCCCCGATGCACACGGCCAGGTAAAGCCCCACGATGGTGACCTTGAGCCCAAGGGGCAGGAAAGAGCCATGGCTGGCATTGAGCAGCAGGTGGGGGGGCATCACACTGTGGTTGGAACTCAGGAGGGACAGGTTGCCCTGAAGGTGGCTGCTGTAGAGGACCTCCCAGAGTGGGGCAGGAAAGAGCGACTCCATTCTGCTGCCCTGAAAAATCAGTCTGTATAGGACCTGGGACAGGGCACAGAAACAAGTGACCATGTTGCAAGGCACACACCCACACAGGACGCAGAGCACAGCAGGTGCAGCCCAAACAGGCATGCAGACCCCGGGGCTGGCTGCAGACACCAAAGCACACATGCAGGACAAAGCACACACGTGAGGATACAGCCTGTGCTTACACACAGACACACATGGAGACACAAGGGTGTATGCAAGAGAGGGACACAGAACACAGAGACACTCATGCCCACAAAGGTACCTCGCATTTGGTTGACAGACTCAAACGTGGACTGCATGGAGATGGTTACACAAGGACACACATCCACCCACAGGGACTCGGGAACACAGCCACGTATGTTCAAAGGTGATGTGATGCACACATATGAACACAAAAATGCCCAAACCACCCTCATGCACACACAGAACAGACACTAGCGCCCCTGAGACATGCCCAGGAACACCCGGGCACAGCCTTCTCCTGCCCCTCCCAGCCCTGCAGAGCAGGGCCCCCCACTTACCTCTAGCACCTCAGGCCCTATCTCCACGACTTCTTTGGGAATGGGGACTGAGGAGACCCCAGCCCTGGGCAGATGGATGGAGAGGCTGAAGCAGAGTGGGGCTAGGCGGCTCGCTCCTTGCCTCAGCGCAGGGTCTGGATGGGGCTGCAGCGTAGCTGCTTCTCAGCAGACGCCAGACTAGACGCAGTGGCGAGTGCAGCAAGTGCGGCAGCCAGGAGCTGGGGGAGGGGGAGGGGGAGGAGGCTGCTGCTCCAGAGCAGGAGGGGCTGCGCAGGCTGGAGGAGGGGGCCCCATACCACATGGAAACAGACATGAGATCAGGGCACACATAAAGAGAGGGACCCACAGACCCAACAGACCCACACACAGGCCAGGACACATGACATGGATGTGCACAGACACAGATGCAGACACAGACCAGAACTCAGACACATATGAGGACACAGGCTCAGACAAAGAGTCCCAGGAACAGGAACTCAGGGAGAACCCTACAGACAGACCCACTCAGGCAGACATGGGCCCCCAACACATGCAGTCACAGCCTTGGACAGCCTGGTCCAGACCAGCCTTGGATGGCCTCCCTGCCTAGAACAGCACCCCTCAGCCAGGCTCCACAGTTGGCAGAGCCTCAGTGGGCAGGCAGACAGCAATGTCCGGCCCAGCCAGTTCTCAGAGCCTTGTTGTAAACAAGCAGAAGGGTGCTGAACCCAGCACTGGAACCACACCTACTGTGTGCTGCTTGTGCCTACCATAGGCCATGCCTGAACAAACAAGCACATTCCCCAGCACACACGGCTGCTGCCATGCACATCTCTCCAGCAGATGAGAATGTGAAACCTCACAGGTGTAAAGACCCCTGTCCACCTGGCAGGCTGGGAAAGCCCAGGTCTGCTTGTCACATGGAGCCACACCAAGGGCATCTCCACAGTTGGGCCCCAGAGAAGGGCCCTGGCATTCACACAGCTGAATCACTCCCATGGATCTGCCTCCTTGCCAGCACAGAGGTCATAAGCACACTGAAATGAAAGGTTACAAGTCAAGGCCATATGGGTGACCCCTGCACTGAACAGTCATGGGGTTGTTCTTCCTACACAGGATGTAAAGGAGAGCTAGACCTCCCCCCACACAGCCAGACCCTGCTTCTTTTCCAAGGATGGGGATCTGGTTGCTAGGCAACTGACAACAGTGTTGCTAGGATACCTGTCAAATCAGGAGAGGCCAGAGCAATCAGACGCCCCAGGACTCAGCATCCCCAGCTGTCCCCCAGGATTGTCTCTGCATCTCCACTGCAGCTGAGACTCAGGAATACATGTGACATTTGGGGAACACATACCAGCAAACATGTACACAGATACCTAGACAAGCACGGGATAAATACACAGAGACACAGGTACATGCTTAGGGATGCACACCAGAGCCACATACATGCAAACCATTACAAGGTGTACACAGGCATGTTGGCAGACTCAGAGAAAGCACAGACGCCCACGGGAACAGGCAAACACCAGCCAAGGCTCTCTAACACCCAGGAGGCACACACTCTCACACACACTCTCCAGACAAGGCTGACCCCAGACCTCAGGGTCTGACCCCAGACCTCTGGGCCAGGGGAGGCTCAGATTCCTGCAGCTCCTTCCCTAGGTGAGCCCAGAGTTCCCACTCCAGCTGCCCCTTCCTGTCTGCCCATCTTCAGAGCCTCATTTCCTAATGGCCTTTGCTGCCTCCCAGCCCAGATCCTGTCCTGGAGAAGGGGATGCTGTAGGTACTGTGAGGGTCGGCAGAGCAGAGCCACAGGACACACCAGTCTGATTACCTCACATGTCCCTGGGGCTGCCACACCCATATGGGTCCTGCCCCAGGGGGCTCCAGTCCTGCCTTGCCCCTGACCCCAGCCCTGGAGCCCTCAGCCCACCACAGGGCCTCCACACCAACTGCTGCAGTGCTGCAGGCAGGCCTGTGAGCGATCTCAGTGGACACCTGTGGAAGTCTCCATGGAGGCTGGCACAAAGGCCAGACAAAGGAGGCCTCTTGGCCCCTCATAGATACGATCACAGGTGGGAGGACAGGCTTGTCATCTGATGGTTGGTGACCAGGATGAGATGCAGACTACCTTCCCACAAAGGGGGACTGGCAGTGCAGAAGAAATGGCAGACTTCTCTTACCCTGACCAGAACTCAGTGAGCCCTCAAGAGGGGTGCAGGCAGAGCCTGGGCCTGACCAGAACATACGAGTCACACAAAGCTCATCAGGGGACATGTTATGTGCACATGTCATACACAGAGGAAATCAGGGATGGCCCAGACATGAATGTCACCCATGAAAGGAGCACGTGCCCACAAGTCGCAGTGGAGCCAACAGGGCCATGTGGGACGTCACCTGCATCTGGGCAGAGTTGGTGCCAGAATGAACACAGCATCTGCAAAGGGCGCACCCACCTCCATGCCTCCCTGGTGCCAGCCCTGGCGCCCAGCCCCAGTGCAGGGGCAGGGAGTCCGCCTGTTTCCCCTCCCCCCCTCCCTGCATCAATGCTTCTTATTTATACCAAGGGAGAGCTACAAGTCCCTTCTGACAGGACAGAACTCTCTCCAGCTCCCTGTGCCCCCATCCCAGAAGAAGGACCACGGTAAAACCTCCCCACCCACTCTGTGCAGTGCCTTCCCCGACAGTGCTGATGCCCAGGCACACACAGGAGGGGGTCAGCATCAGGAAGGCCCTGGGATGCTCAGTGACCGGCCCCTCAGCCAGGAAGCTGCACCTGTAGAGTTCTGGCTCTGAACTCCAGAAGGTACCATCTGCCTACCTAGGAACAGGTATGATAGGATTGGGAAGCAATGCAGACAGGAACACACTATGATTAAATGTGCACTAATCTTAGTCTAACTAAACTGTGGAATGAGTATGTGAATACCTGATATGTGCATGAATCATTACAGAATTAATAAACTGAGAAACTAAAATTGTCATTGTATCATAAAATTAATAAATCACAAATAGATTATGAAAATCTAGGACCGGGCTGGTATGTAGCTCAGTGGCAAAGCATCTGCCTTGCATTCGCAAAGCACTGGGTTCGATCCCCAGTTCCTAAAAAGACAAAAAAAAAAAAAAGAACCCCACCAAAAATCTAGGACCAATCACCCAGGGGTAGGATGAGGAGCCCTGAATTCTGTCCCAGTGCCTGATGAGCACTGATGGGAAAGGATCTCAGCCTTAAAAGTATGGTTGCAGTTAGGCCCAAAGCCCTCTCCCGCGCCCAGATGGTGAGTCCGTGGCCCCCAAAATGGTGCGTCAGTATGTACAGCACAGAGGTCACTTCAGCCTGAGGGCCCCCCCCCACCCAGTTGGAGGTGGGGCAGGGCTCGGGTTGCCGGGCAACCGCATCAACAAGCACCGAAGATTCCCACAGAGAACCGGGAAGTTCGGGCGAGTGGGCGCGGGTGGGAAACTCTGAAATTTGGGGGCGGGCCGGCTGTCCCTGGCTCTGCTCCTGACCCACGGTGAGCCAGGATCTGGCCCGAGGGTGAGATGGGGCGACTGGGACCAGAAGGACGCTGGGCTTTCCCCTCTTCTCTGAGCTCTGCTCCCCTTGCCTCGGCCCAGCAGGAGTCAAGCCAAGATGATGGCGACTGCCCTCAAGCAGTCGGCTCAGAGCCTCCATCCACACACATGCAGCCATACACACACAGAGCTACAAAGATACCCCCCACAAAAATATGTACACCTACACAGACATGCACGAACCTGGAGGCACACATGCACACCCATCTCGGCCTGGCTGGTCACCCCCAAACCACTGCTCCTGGGGCCAGGACAGGACAGGACAGACAAGACCAGTCCCCGAGTTCTAGTGGGATGCTGACAGGTGACCGCAGAAATGGGGGTCAATAGGCCTCACCCAGGGAAGTCCCTTGTGGTCTCTATCCCTGGGTAGGCCTGAGATGGCCTGGTTGGGGCATTTTCTCAGTTCAATCCTTCGGTGGGCAGAAAGGGCAGTTTCTAAAACTGAATGGATCAGGAAGTCCTCGCTGGCTGCCGGAGGCAGTGGGTCAACCACCCGGCTGAGCGCCTTGGCCACGACCTGTGTTCAAAAAGGCCAAAGGTTGGGCAGTGAAGTCTGCCGCGACAAATCCAGCGGGGGGAAAAAGCTGGACCGCGCGGTGGGACCGGTTTAAGGTTGGACAGCAAACGGGGTGTCCCTTTCCCTCCTCAGGCCAGAGGATGCCGCCGCCCGCAGGGAAGTGCTCGAGTGAGCAGGTGGGGAAGAGCGCGTCAGGAAGCGGGCCTCGTGAGGAGCGCGCCAAGCGGGTGCCCGCGACCAAGCCAGGCTGGACCCTGACGCTGGAGGGGCTGGCCGCCATGAGCCCCACGCAGCGACACCGCCACCTGCTTTTCGGTGACCTGCTCAAGGACGTGGGTGCAGCCGCCTCCATCTTTCCGCGCGAGTCGGTAGAGCTGGAGTACCTCGTGCCCGACCCCCGCACCTGGACGCAGTGCGAGCTACCCACCGAGCGCTGGAACCGGCTGCTGGGCGTCCTCAAGGCCGCGGAGGCTCGCGGGCGAGTCCGCGCCCTGCGACTGCGCTACACCCGAATGCGGGTGGGCCTGGAATCAAGGGCGGGGGCACCACCCATAGGGAAGACCACCCTCTCGCAGGAGTGGGCAGAGGGTGGGTACAGCTGAGGCGCGCCGCCGCTCAGCCGGCTTTGGCCCGCAGGCAGAGGAAATTGCGCTCCTGATCCAGCGGCAGGGCTCAGCGCGCGCCGCCATCAGACTGGAGACATTCCTGCCGCCACAGCTGAAACCCACACGGATTCCGGATCCCCTGGATCGACAAGAGGTTCTGGCAAGCCCTGGGTGGGTGGGAGGACCCCTCGCCTCCTCCCACACCGACCCCAGATCCTCTCCTTGCAGCGGAGGCGTGTGGAGACCATTCTGGAGGAGGCGGTGGATGGCAGCATCTTCCCACGGTGACAGTGACCCAAGTGTGTCCCCACACCCTCTCCTTACATAAAGTTCTTCTCTGAGGGCTCTCTGGTCTTTCTGGACCCCCACAGGGAAGGGGCGAATATAAATGCTGTCTCTCCCCAACATTTGCAGTTAGACATCATGGTATAGGAGTGGGCCCCCCACAACAAGTAAGATGTGAGTTGGCAGGAGTCAAAGTAAGGGAATATTCAGATCCCCCAATCCCAGCCTGCCCCCATCAGGCAACCAGTGCCACGGTGGCAGACATGAGAGGCCCCCAGACTGGAGGGCAAGAGAAAGAGCCTGTCTCAACACCAGCACCCCATCAACCAGGGCTGCCTTCAGTGCTGGTCACCCCATGGAGGGTTGCATTCTGCAAGGGTGAGTGACCACAAACCAGAGCCAGCCATGCCCAGAGCCTGTGGAAGATACCCCCAGGGCGTCCTACCTTCTGGAACAGAAAATCTACCCTCCAGCCTTCTCTCACCCTGAACAGTACCCCCACACACACCCTGCTTCCTTCCCCCAGACCCCCCACACACACACACACACACCAAGCACAGTAAGGAAACCACCCCAGCCCATTTTGACAAACAAGCCCAAGTCCTATAAGACCTCTGCCCAGTTTCTGGACAGCTCTTACTTGTATCCTTGATGGGTTCTGCAGAACCTGGGGCTCCTCTTGGTCTCCTCTCCCCTGTCCCTCCTGCCCAGAGGACTACACAGAGTTGGGAGCTATAAGGAACCAGAAGATACCAGGGGGCTCCCACTGGCTCTGCCTGGAGCAGAGAACAGATCTGGAGGGAAGGCAGAGGTCAGAGCTAAGGTTCTGCAAGGAATTCTGCTCACTGGCAGTCAATCCCTAGCCCCACGGGGACCTGTGTCCAATATCCCCTCAGCACCTTATCCTTCACCTATTCTGGGTCTTTGCTGCCCTGGGCCTCGACCCATGCCCACATTCTGCAGAGCTCACAAGTCAGCAGGCCTCCTAGGAAGAGCAAAGAGAAGGGGGAGGAGTCAGGCAGGAGGAAGGACAAGGGGGAGCAGGGAGATGGTGGGCTTGGGCAGGGGCAAATAAATAGGGACATGGCCTCAGAAGACAATCTGTGTCCCGGGACGACAGCCAGCCCTGGGATCCTCCAGTCAAGCTCCCTGCAGTTTGTATGCCAGGATTTTGTCTCTAGGGACGTACTGAGTGACTAGGAGGATCTTGTCTGGTTAATAAAGTCATGCATCATTTCATCACTTCTCTGCCCTTCATGCCTTCATGTTTAAGATGAGCACCATGGGGCTACTCAGGGACTCAGGGCAGTGCCCAAAATGACAAGTGTAGAGGCATGTGAGGACCAGAGGCAAAGCCTTGCACCCTAAGAAGACCTGCAAGAAAGGGGCCAGAGACAGCTCTGTGCCAGGCCCCCTTGATCCTCACGCCTGAGAAGAGCTGGGTCTGCAGAGGCAACTAGGGAAGAAGACACTTCTACCAGCAGAAGCTGTACAGGGGAGCAAAGCCTGCAGGCTAAGGCCCAATGTACTGTGGTCCGTGAGGGGGTCTGGAGCAGAGGGTCCTGGCTTTAAGTCCCACCCCCATCACCACATGCCCTCCCTCACTGTTGGGCTCCTCCCTCACTTAAGGGGATGCTCTGTGCAGGCCAAGGGAGTGGAGAGCAGGCCTGAGGGGTCAGAGGACATGGAGGAAGAGGGGATACAAAGTAACATGAGAGGGTGGAAAGTATTTGGACCCCCACCCACTGTCAGCTCCCCACACCTGCATTTCCCTACAGTGGAAAGGCAATGACAACCACTTCGGGATCAGCCAGTTAGGTGGCCTTCACCAGGTGCTGGACATCTCTTTTGGGCCTGCTGGTCCTCACCTGTACCTTCCCCTCAAAACTGGTGTCTAGGCTAAAGCAACAGCTGCTTCCATCCAAATCGGCTTCCTTGCCTCTGTCCTGTTTTTACTAGCCCATTAACAGGACAGCCAGAGCATAGTTCTGTTAAATCACCAGGCCCTGGGCACACAGCACTGCAGGCAGCATGGCCACCCAGCTGTTCTCAGCTCAGCCAGGCGTGAGCACTATGCAGTGCCCTGCCCTCAGCCCTCCCACCTCTCACCCACCCATTTCTTGTCTGCTTCCCACCCCCTATCTCGGATACCAGCCATTAGGTCCAAGCTGGTGTATCTGGCTCACTGCCTGGCATTCAGAGGACCCCAGATACTTCCAATGGAATGAAGAGCTTTTGTGAAGTCTCCAGTTTGCTTCTCAGAGTTCTATACAACTACTTGTGCAATTAGAAGGCATTTGTGCAGAGGACCCCAACACCTGGAGCTGGCCAGGTTGCCTACCTACACTGGGCAGGGCAGGAGCCTGGCAGCCCAGGGAGACCAAAGACATTCCGCAGACCATTTCCAGAGCAGGGTAAGGGCTAATCTGACTCAGGGCCAAAGCATGCTGGGATAACAAATAACCCACATCTGTACTCACTTATAAAAGGGCCAGAAGAGTTGGCCAAAGGGACAGGCATTGGTGGCAAAGGGGACAGTGGGGCTTTAAACTTTAGTATATCTTGGGGCAGCTTGAAGGAGAAACAGGGAGGGACTCAGCCAGACCCTATCAAACATTGTATTCACACTGGATGCAAGAACTTGCACCCCGGCACCCATCCTGCAGTACAGGAATCTCCTTTCTTGAGAAGTTCCACCAAAGGTGACAGGCTCTTGACCCCATTTTACAAGAGACTCAGGCGAGGGGTTGGCCAAGCAGGAGAGGAGTACTCCCAGCGACCAAGGCACACATAGGGCCCAGGCTCTCCTGCCCTGCGCTGGATGCCCGCATGAATGAAAAGGCCAGAAGGGCCACGCTAAGCAAAGTGGGGTGCCGGCTGCGGCCGCGTTCCACGCGCCTCAAGGCCCGGGCCACTCAGCTCCACGGTGCGGGCGGATGGGGCACGGGGCCCTGGGCGGGGCGCAGCGAGCTGGGCGGGCCGGCGCCTACCCGCTCAAGGAAGTCCCGGCCCCTGGCTTTGGGGAAGTGCCGCCAGGCGCCTGCGCACTGCTCCTGCGCCCCCTCCCCGCGGCCCGCCGGACTTCGGAGCGCACCGGCGGCAGAGGCGGGGAAGCGCGGGAGCGCGGCGGTGGGTGCGCGCGCAGCGCAGGACGGCGGGCAGGCTGTGGGGGAGCGGGCAGGAGCCTCAGAGCGGGCGCCGGGCACTGCCCTTTCTCGCGCACGTGGACCTGGGCTGCAGTGAGACCCGAGCCCAGCCCCCGCGCGTGGGGGAGGGGGCATCGCAGGAGAGTTCCCCTTTTTCTGCAGTTCAGAGCCGGGGGAAGTGATTGCTCAAAGGTGGGGGCCGGAAGAACCCAGGTTTCCGCGTCTCCCGCCCCCCCCCCCGAGCCTGGTGGGGAGGGGCAGGGCGGGACACGACACGACACCCAGTCCTCGTCTGCCCCACCCGTTGGGTCCAGCAGCCCTCCGCTGGGCAAGCCGCAGGGGAGGCGCTGTGCCCCCCCCCCTCCCGGCCCTAGCCAAGCGGGGCTCCGCGCCAGCCTCCCTCCTGGAACGCCGCAGGAGTACCTCCTGCCGTCTGACTTGAGTCCCCACTACAGCAGAGCACGCCCCTTCGACAGCCAGGGTGGGGCCAGACCGAATCCGGCCCTCCCGCCCCCACCCGCCTTTGGGTCGCCGGTGAGTGGGGCGCCATGGAGACTTCTTTAATTTAAGGGAGGGTGGGGGCGTCAGAGGCTGGATGAAGGGGCCCTGAGGAGGAGATAGGTTCCTCCAGACGACCCCACTGGCAGAAGCTAGGCAAGGGAGGTGGGTGGGGAGTGAGGGTCACTAGGGGCTGGGAGGCCCGGCCTGCCTTGTTGGAGGCCAGTTGGGATAGCAGCAGATAGGAAAGGTACTAGGCAAAGTATGGGGCTCTGTTAGCCCCCTCCCAAAGGTTACGACATTGTTTTCTGAGATTGTCACTTTTTAATTCTTTTTTTGGCCTGGGCTGGCTGCAGACGTTCTTCTTCCTTCTGTGGAGCAGAACAGCAGCCACTCCCTAGGGATCCTCTGTCCCCAGAGACCAGATTTGTGCCTGCCTGGCCTCTCCCAGCCCAGGCTTGGGGATCAAAGCCTGGGGGGCTGGGGAAGAGGGAGGAGGCCCCCAATGCCAGGATGAGAGGCCAGAAGACCCTGATTCAGACCGTGTGCCCCACAAGAAGGAAAGGCAGTGGTCCAGGGCCCTGTGGGCATTCTGGGGATATGTGTGGTTCCAGCTGGGTTGCGGAGGGAGCCAGGTCCAGTGTCTGCCTGGGAGGAAAGGGCTTGCTCCCACCTCTGCACCAAACCAGGTCCCCAGCACCCAGGCTGAACACCACAGACACCCCCTTCTGCCCCACTCTGAGTGGAGCCTCTGAGGACATCTGCAGGGAGAATCTGGAGGAGGAAGAGAGAGCTCTGGGTGCCACCAGACTTCCAGTGGCTGTGCCCCTTCCTTTCCCTAGAAATTTGGCCCCTGGAGGAGCCCTGCTGCAACTATTCTGTGTCCCTATCAGCTCGAGGGAGCCCATGGGACTAGAATCTCAGAGAAAGCCAGGCGGATAGTGAGGGGCCAAGGCCCCCTAAGTGTGTAGCTCTCAGGTATTGTCCCCTCTTGTCAGCACATACAGGGCCCTGGAAGGCTCAAAGAGGCCAAAACAGGCAGAAACAGGATTAAAAGGCCACAGCCTGGGGGAGGAGCAGCAGGTGGATAGAAAGTAATGAGAAAATTAAGTGGGATGGATTCTGAGCCTCATGGCCACTAAAAGGGAGGGTGGTGGATATGAAGAGCTGGAGGCCTTGCAGGCCCTGACCTGAACACAGGTGGGCACAGGCAAATGGGGGTAAGGCTTTCAAAACTTCCTCCTGGCCACCTTGCTCCACTGTCCCTGGAGACATTGGGATTGCATTTGGCTTTAGTGAGGGGGATGAGCTCCCTGTACATCCCACTGGTGGTCCAGGGACACTGAGGCTCTAGCTGGGGAGCTACCCCCGCCTCCTTCCCTGACTCGAACACCCTGCAGTTTCTGGAGGTGTTGGGCAGGGAGGGAAGGGGAGCCCACAGTGTTGGAGGGAAGGTGTAAGAGGCATTGAGGACCAAGGAACCTTGTTTCCCCATATACGTTCCTCCTCACCAGTGCATGCTCCACTCCCCACACCCTCAGGAAGTCCTTCTTCAAGTCCCACTCACGTCCTCAATGCTGCAGGCCTAGCTGCCCCTCTGGCCAAGTCCCAGGTGAGTAGTCAGAGTTCTCTGGGTCCCTTTTGGTGGGGAGCACCTCTGCCCACACTCTAACCCCATAGTCTAGCAGAAAGACCCTAGGGGTAAGAAGTGGGTCCAAGTGTCTGACACCCCCACATACCATACACCAGCCTCAAGCCCCAGCCTCCTTGGGAGGGGCTAGGAGCCGGAAACCAAGAAAGAGGAACCCAGGCTTCCGGCTTCCCAGGGACTGAGCAGATGGGGGTGTCCTGGAACCTCCTGTGGGTGCCTCATTTGGGGCCCAGTCTAGAGTGAGAAGCCGAAGGTTGCTGCAGCCCCTTCCTCACTGACCTGGGTCTGCCCCCTGGCCCTAGTGTAAACTAAGGCTGGAGGCAAAAACTCTGGAAGGGACATCTCTTCTAGGACCTAGAGAGTAGGCAGGGGCCAGAGTCATAGGTGCTTAGTGAGCTTGACCCCTTTCCCCCCCAGGCTGTGGTGAAGGTCCTGGAGTTGGCACCACAGAGCCTGGGCAGTCCCCTCCACCTACCCATGCCCACCCCGCATGAGGCTGAGAAGCAGGTAAGCCACTTCCTCCTCACCTCTGCCCCAGGGAGGGTCGGGGGCAAGCAGGGAGAGGAGCTGGGAGAATCTCTAGGGTATCTGGGGGCTGAGGGTCATGCCCTTGGGAGCATAGCCAGATGCCGGGTCCAGTGGGCTCTGTCCTAGAGGCTGAGGCAGCCCCATCTTTCCCAGCACACAGGGCCAGAGGAGGCGGACAGGCCCCCCCCAATGTCCAGCCATGATGTGGTCCCCCCGGCGGCCCCCAGCCGCAACCCCTGCTGTTTGTGCTGGTGTTGCTGCTGCAGCTGCTCCTGGTATGTGGGCCTGGGGGGCATAGTTCACTGAGAGGGGCCAAACCCAGGGACTCACGGGTGGCTCCATGGCATCACCTGTGGGCAGTTGGCCCTTTCCACCTCAAAGCATTGTCCTGTCCCAGGACTGCTGGGCCCTGGTGGCCGGCACCCACGCCCCCTGGAGGACTTTATGTGACTCCTGTGCCTGGTGTACTGAGGGCTCCCCATGTGCAAGGACCAGGCCTGCTGCATGCACACGGGAGCGTTCTGCACACACCCATCAGTGCCTCTGTGAGCCAGCCCAGGCAACACCCTAGGAGCCCAGAGGAACACAAGAGGCCCAGACCCTGCAATAGGGCACATTTGAGCAGAGACCCAGCTGAGGGAACAGCGGTCCTAGCACACAAGGTATCTGCACGAGGGAAGCAGTGAAGCCTCCAGGTGGTGACAGGATTCCCTTAGGTATGTAGGGAAGCGGAGGGTCATGGGCCTTGCAGAAGCCTGGCCCTCCTCAGGGTCGGGGACCCAATGGAGTCTACTAAACAGTGATAACGAGGCCTGAGCCCAGGCAAGGGGCTCAGCCATGAATTCAAGGGACAGGACAGGGTGGGGACTGTGTCTACTGAGAAACAGGATGTGGCAGGAACGCAGTGTATCTAGACCTTTGGGCTTTAGATGTCTGTCCCCCAACACAGCAGTTGGCTGGGCATAGACTTGGGGCCAGCACTGACAGAACAAGTTTCCTTTGGAGCCAGGGTCAGGATCCAGGACCAGACAGATGTAAACACACAGACTGAAGGTTCTGACCCTGCATCAACCAGCAGTTCCAATTATTGATATCAGGCCTGCAGTGTGGGCCTGTGAGTAGCCTCTTCAGAAAGAGACAAACAGGTCAGGCTGAGAAGCCCTAGATCCTGCCCATTAAGCGAGGGAAGGGGAGAAGCTGAGGAGCCACAGAAGCACAGATGGTCAAACTACTGACCAGGAAGAAGTACTATAGGTACCAGGAAGAAGTACTGGGTACTATGGCCAGGACATCAGCCTGTATAAGTGGATTCAGTAAGGGCCCCAGAACGTGTGGAAAGATCCAATGCTCAGGACCATGCTCCCTACACATGTGCCAGGCACCGATCATGCTTGCTCACATGCCAAGGCCACATGAGGCTATGGCAGCACCTGTGGAAGTCCCAGGTGCCCAGGGCAGAGCCACCTTCCTCTCTGCTGCCAGGAACCAAGAGCGGCGGCGAGCATGGCAGGCCTCACAGGAGAGCAAGCTGCAGCCCCTCCCCAGCTGTGATGCCTGGTGAGTTCTGCCGCCAGGGGCATCTGTGTCAAGGGGCAGGAGGGGACAGGCCTAATGTGCTCCGTCCCTGCCTTCAGCACCCCCCCAAGCCCTGAGGAGGTACAGAGCTGGGCGCAGTCCTTCGACAAGCTGATGCACAGCCCCGCGGGCCGCAGTGTGTTCCGCGCCTTCCTGCGGACAGAGTACAGCGAGGAGAACATGCTCTTCTGGCTGGCCTGCGAGGAGCTGAAGGCAGAGGCTAACCAGCACGTGGTGGATGAGAAGGCGCGGCTCATCTATGAGGACTACGTGTCCATCCTGTCCCCCAAGGAGGTGCGCCAGCTGCTGGCACGGGTTGGGGTGGCCTGGGGAGGGTGCCTCTGACCTCGGTGCCCCGTCCCACAGGTGAGCCTGGACTCCCGAGTGCGGGAGGGCATCAACAGGAAGATGCAGGAGCCGTCAGCACACACATTTGATGACGCGCAGCTGCAGATCTACACGCTCATGCACCGGGACTCGTACCCACGCTTCCTCAGCTCCCCAGCCTACCGCACCCTGCTGCTCCGGGGGTCCCCACAGTCCTCTTCGGAGGCCTAGGCTCCAAAGGGCTCAGGAACTCCACCCTCTGGTGGGCAGACTCAGGGCTCACACTAGTGGCCCCCACATGGCTGGCCCAGGATCTCCAGCCCTGGAAGCAGCCCAGGCCCAGGGGGAAGTGCCACACCCATGACTCCACCCCTCACCAGCCTGCTGCTGCCCAGGACATGTCTCTTGTTGGTAGCAGGAGACCCTCCTACTTGAGCTGTCTGCACTGCAGAACCAGACCCAGAACCAGATTCAAGTGACAGGACCTGAATATATTTTACATATTCATGAACTCTAATCCTGGAAACATCTCCTTACTGTATGTTTTACCAAGAAAGAAAAAAAAAAAAAGTTTTCATATTTATCTCCATTCCTACACCCCCAAAATGAGATCTTATTCTTGAAGGTGTAGTTGAAACAGAAGCCTATATTTATGCCCACTTTGTGGGGGGAGACAGGAAAATGAGGGATCATCCTTGACTGCTCCCAGACCCTCCCCACAGCAGGGGCCTCTGGAAGCTGAACTCAGCCTCACCCAGGTGGGCTCCAGACCTGGTGTCTGCCTCCTGAGTCCTGAAGCAGGATCAGGCTTGAGCTGACACAGACTGCAGGAGTCCCTGGTAGGTATCATACCTCCCAGAGGGGTGGCCACTAAGGAGGCAACCTTCCCAAGAGTCCCTTGGTGCTGTCACAATGTTGTCTTCATCATAGGCCCCATAAGGCATCATCTCATTCCTCTGAATTTCTGGGAGCTTCAGTGACTTCAAGCAGGAATTGGCCAAGGGCTGGGACCCCGTTCCCTTGGGGCAAACTGCATTCTGTCTCCCCCAGTGGAGGCAGGATGAGGCAGGCTGTCCTAAAGAGGGGGCTGAGCCCTGGCTGCCCGTCCCGTGGGTGGGTGCTGAGCAGGTCAGTCTGACCCCTCACATGGACCCCAGGTTGTCTGTGTGTATACAAAGCCCCTTCCCCACCTGCCCCATGGCACACTCAGGAGAGGCAGCGCCACCCCATCATCCTGGCCTCGTGTCACAGGTGATCTCTCCAAAAGTCGCCTAAGCTCTTGCCTCAGGAGCTGCCCTGCTAGGGCTAAGCCCAAGAGTTGCCTGTCCACAGCAGCAGAGAAGAAGCAGATAGGCTCAGTTGAAGCCTGTGTATAGCCCACCAGGAGCAAGGCCCAAGGATGGCAAACAAGACATTTAATAACAGGGCAAAGGGCAGACAGGTGCACACCAGGCAGCTGGGGCAGGGCATGCCGTCTACTGGGGGTCTCCAGAGAAGCTGTGTCCACCAAGAATGCAGGAGGGGCAGCATTGACCAGGACCTGGGGCTACAGCGCAACTGCACAAGTGCTCAGCAGAACTGCAGGGAAGCAGTGAGACGACCAAGCCATGGTTTCAGGACCGCCAGGGCTGGGGTCTCCACCCGCCCCCACCATCCCTGAAATGACTAGGAGGCAGGCTGGGCACGGCCATCCCTGGTTCACGCCACAGACCCTACATAAGCCAAGGTACCCACTTAACAGAGAATAGGGTTGGGGGTTGTCCTGAGCCCACCCACCTACCTTCCAGCGGTTTCCACATTCATTGCAAACAACAAAGGTGGTCATGGGCTCATCAGAGCTGCGGGTCTGTACCTGTAGGGCACGTGGAGCCCAGGGTCACCACCAATCTCTGCAAAGGGTGTCCCTTGACCTAAGCAGTGCTGGCCTCAGCCCCTGGGGCAGCCTGGGTGACCTGATCTGAGAATGCCCAGTCTTCCAGAGCTGAGCCTGTTGGTACATGAGCCACCAATGGGGAAGTCCTTGTATGGGTCTGAAGGGCCTAGCAAAGCTAAGACTGTCAGCTGAGAATAGGAGGGACCCCATATTGGGGTGACTAGCAGGGATGCCAGTGACCATAGCCACCTTCCAGGAGGCACAAGGGCAAGCCTCATCCCACAGGACCATGGGAAACCAAGACAGCCCTGCACAGACCAAGGCCCCTTGCAGGGCTGGGGCCTTGTTTCCACAGGGAAACAGCAGTTCTCACTGGCCTCCGCAGCCTCACCAGACAAAGACTTATAACCTCCACCTTCTTCCCAAGCTCCCACCATCACTTGTCTCCCCAGACACTTCGGCATCCATTTCCACAGCAGGGTCAGGATCCTGCCTGCACTGACATCCTCATGTCTCCTGTACTAGGCAGGACAGCCCTCCAGCTTCTGTACCCCAGATCAAGTGGGACACTACTTACTAGGCTGGGAGTCCTGGGGAAATGAGGGCCCTGAAAATGCAGGAGAAATCCACACTTGGGCCTCTGCCCTGGCCTAAGTCCAGGCATGAGAGCAGCCCCCACCCAGCCAGGCGGTGACAGGTGTGGGCTCCAAGGAGAGTATGAATGCCCAAAGACATGGGCTCAGGAAGTGGCAGCCACTCGCCTGCGTGTAGGTACAGTTCTTCTTCCTGCACTTGCCACAGGTGAACAGGTCTGTCTGAGTGCCACCTGTGCGTGCCATCTGGTGCTCGCGGATGGCCTCCTTGGTCATGGCCTTGCGGATCTCCTTCAGCTCATCACTGGCCATCTCCTGGGGTGAGGGGCCAAGCACTCAGCCTGCAGCCCCACAGAAGCAGCCCCCAGCCCCTGCAGTGGGGCTCACCTCCGATGTCATCACCGCAATCTGCTGGGGGGTTATGGCACCACACAGCACATTCCGCCGGAGGTCAGGGTTCTTGGCATCCTTCAGGTTGGCAATGCGACTGCGCACACGGTTCTTGTACTTCATGTCTGTGTTTCCCACATCCCGGAAGATGCGTGCAGGCATTTAAGGACCCATGAGGCCACTGTGCTCCACCTGCCCTGCTGGGGGCCATGTGGGGATGTTCTGCCCAGCTACACAGGAGCACTCCACCCACCCAGGCCTGGTGAGGAGCTGAGGGGCCACAGTGCTGCACCTCCCCCAGACACATTCCTAACTGAGATCTAGGCCCCACCAGCAGGCCATGCCAGCCTCTTGGCTCCTCCAGGGAGGGCCCTCCCAGGGTAGCCACCCCATGATCCAGAGAGGCACAGGCCCAGCAATGGTATCCCCCAGCCACCAAGAGGACCTGGGGCCAGTAGCCTATAGACCACCAGAAGCCCTGGGCCCCAAAATCCCTGCACAAAGGATATATTCCTCAATCTGGGCCGACAGTCGCTCACAGTCTGCACCAACAGCCGCATGGTCATCTGCAAGAGGGAGCCCTCACTTGCCACCCACTTGCTTTTCTGCCTGCACCAAACCCTGGCAGCGGGGAGATACACTCACGTCCCTGGGGTCACTGCCCAGGATCCAGGTTCTCTGGTAACCCCAAACACCTCCTGCCTCCTCCAGGGTCACAACAGATTGGGGGAAGAGAGCCACATCCCTGAAGCAGGCCTCTACAGCAGGCAGGGGCAGGCCACGCTGTGCGTCTGGGTGCATATCCAGCCAGGGCCTGCCAGGCACTCACGGTCTGTTTGCAGGGCAGTGGTCAGCAGCTCCCGGCACTTGTTGCGCACAGCATCACAGGTAACAGGCGCTGGGGGAAACGTGGTGATCCTTGGGGTGGACAGCATCCTAGGCAGCTCCGGCCTCTTGCGGCTGGAGAGACAGGGTCAGACTTCAGGCCACAGGCACCCTAGTAGGATGCTGGTCCCCAGAAAAGTAAACGTCACGGCACTGTCCCCACCTTCAAAGCCAATCTGCTGTGCCCTGACAGGCCCTGGCAATGGCCTATCTTCAGTCAATGCCCATGCAGCCTGCCCAGCTCCCCAGAGGGAAGAGTAGACTGTAAAGTCCCTAGTGATCAGGGCGCACTCCCCACATGGGGACAGAATGCTGGATTCTTTTCCCAGAAAGATCTGTGCAGCATCCCCAGCTGCTCAAACTGAGCTGGGGATTCCCTGACACCTCTACAACGTTCCCCTTGCGGAGGACCCAACCGTGGGCCACTTTGCCAACACCTCCCTCTGTTGATGGCAGACCAAGGACAGGGAGTGACCTGCAGCTGCCTGGAGGAAAGATGGCGCAGGAGCTGCCCAAAGTTCAGCCTGTCCCGACCAGGGCCCAGCCCCCATTCACTTACTGCCTGGTCAAGGGCAAAGCGACCCTCAACCACAGCCTGTCACCAGCACACTTCCCAGTCTCCATAGCAACAGGGGCCTGACTTCCCTCCTGGGGACAGTGATGGCCACATATACTTTCAGGACAGGAGAGGGGAACCAGACACCCTGCTTCTGACTCTGAGCAGGATCTTGTAGAAGGGGTTCCAGCCTCAGGCTGAAGGGGACATCCAGAGCAGGCCAGTGAGAACTAGACCAGGACAGGGTCTTGAGGAAGCAGGCAGAGGGTTCCTACAGAGGATCAGATGTGCAGCAGCTCTCTGCTGAGGAAGATGTATGTCAGGGGTCTCATTGACATCTGGGAAGACATGGCCACCCACCTCAGATGGCTGGGGCAGGGAGTCTCAGCTGTGAGACACAGTGCCCAGCATGAGGCTGACAAACATCCTTAGAGAAAGCCCCTTCTTCAGTGCAGTGCCTAAGCACATGAGCATCAGCACCCTTTTTCTGCTGAGGCAGGAGGGTGTACACCTGAATTCAGGTATGCTACCTGGGATCCATGGCCTCTGAGCCATCCTTTGAGGATGATGTGGGCAGAGGTGTGCCCTTCCCCCGGTTCCTGGTTTTGGCATCAGAAGCATCTGCCATTGTCAGAAAAGAGAGGGACAGACTGGTCAGGGGCAGGCCACCATCAAGGTTCAGTTCCATCACCACCAGCCCTTGTCCAACAAAGTGCCAGGAGGCCACCAGGTCTTCCTGCCAGTGGTCCTCTCTCACCCATCAAGCCCATCTACCTCCCCTCACATTCCCCCACTCAAGCAGCTCACTGTGAGGCCCCTCCAGGGCCCCCTCCTGCCCATCCAGGGCCTGCCTTGGGGACTAGGACATGAATATGGTACTCCCAAAGGCCACACAACTGGAAAGTCTCAAGAGATGATGATCGTCTCTCAAGGGTGTGGACAGAACTCAGGAGAGGCTTGGTCCTTCCCAGGTCCAGAAACAAGGCTACCTCCCTACCCCATGGGGGATCTGTGCCGCCCAGGCATCCTGTCCCCAGGAGGAGACCATCTTCCCTCAACCCAACTTTCTCTAGTGGTAGCTCCATCTCCTCCTTCTCCATCACTGGGAACCTGGAGCATCCTGGCCTTACCCTTCTCCTCTGTGTGATCTAAAACAGCCCAACTCCCTCTTTTCTAGGGCTCCTGGATGTCCTCAATGTTCAGTCCAGGTTCTGCACTTGACTCTGCTCTCTACCTGTTCTATATGGAAATTACTCCCCAACACACACCTTTGTTCCAATAGTCATGCCCTACAGACTATCCCACCCATCACTGATGGGCACCCATTGGTCCACTTCCACCCTGAGCTTGGCTCCAGACTTCCTGTAGCCCACTTCCAGGAGGCCAGCTCAGGGTAGCACAGCCAGCAAGAGGCCAAGTGTCCCCTGAACCAGCATGTGGCCTGACCCACACCCAGGAGCTTCTTCCAGGACTTGATGAGGGACTTGGCCAGCGCAATGACCTCCTCGTCCGAGCTCTGTTTCCGTAGGGCGTTGACAGACATCCCAACACGGGTGGACTGCAAGGCAAGTGGCCTAGGTTGGGAGACAGTGGAGACCCATCCCAGGAGTCAAACCCTCTTAGCAGACCCTTGGTGGCTTCCACAAGGCAGGGTCTGGGGATAAGTCATGAGGAAGTAGACACCTCTCTTAGTGGCTCTTGTCCCATTTGGAACTCAGGACAGAGTGAGTTATTCTCAGATGTACCCTCCCTGCCTCATCAAGCATTAGAGAAAGGCAGGAACCCTCTCCTCAAAACTGGTGTTTGTGCCAACCAAACCCTAGGGTGGGGGTAGGCATAGGAAGCCCTGCCACATGCCAGTGGCATGACTATTCCTGGAACTGTGCTGGGCTGCAGCAGGCAGGGCCTACCTGGAGCAGGTGTAGAGTGATAGGCATGGCCTTCAGCTCCCGCAGCAGGTCCATGGCTCCCTCCTGGAAGGAGAAAGGACCTTCATAAAGGAACTTTAGACCTCAGCAGACAATCTTACCTCCTGCCCATGAGGGAAGACACAAGGCAGTAACAATTTGGAGATCAGAAAGAAACCATAATTATTCCACCAGGAGATGCTCAGAGCTCTGCACCAAGAGAGTTTCTGCCCCATGTCAGGGGGGCTTTATTGCCCCTATCTCAGGGTAGGAGAAGGAAGGGCTTTGTAGTCTCACTCCTCACAGGTAACATGGCTTCCCAACCATATCCCTGGCAATGACCTCCCTGACCTCACTCAACATCAGGTCATTGACCAAACAAGAAGAGTAGAAAGGCCACAGCTCCTTCCCAGTAGTAAGGAACACACCCAGATGAAGGTATACCCCAAGTTCCTTGGCCCCCTGTCCCATCCAGGCCCTGGTGGGTAGGATAGCCACTCCTTATAGTGCTCAGCAGGCCAAACCCTTAGGGAACCCTCACTCTGGTTACACCACAACTAGCACCCACAAGGCTCATAGTCCCACTCCTCATGTATTGCCCCAGGACAGCCCCCATCCCTCCTCTGGACCTTGCAACAAATCCCCTGGTCTCCCTCCTCTGCTCCATCCCTGCCCAAGATCTTTATTTCCTTAAAATCCTCATCATACTTCCACAGCAGACGAGCTCCTCCATATTCCCTAAGGGTGGCACCCCAGGACCCTTGCTCCTGAAGATGCTCTGCCCAATACCCTCCCCAGCACATTGACAGATTTCATGCCCCCCAGCTTTGTTCAAACACCTTCTCCTACTTAGGACTCACCTCAGGTAATACCCTACCCTGCCCCTGCCTTGCTGTCCTCCACAAACCACATCACTTTATCCTGCTGTATGCTCACATTGTGTCTCCCCACACTACAAGGGGGCCAAGACAACCCACCCAGCCACTCAGGTAGAGAAGCTGGCCTGCCCTAGTATGTGTGACTTCTATGCTGAGGCACCCCCTGTTTACCCCACCAAGGTAGATCCTACCCCTCTGGCCCTGCAAAGACCAGCCCTGAGGTGACCTCTGGGAGGACAGGTGATCCCCCAGAGGCAAAGGCAGTCCTCCCCTGCAGCCATGTGCACCAGGTGACACAGCTCCAGAGAGTCATAAAAACCACACTAAAGCCACAAGTCCCCAAGGGTCCTCTCAAGTGCTGCAAGAACCCGGGAGGCCCCTCCTCTGCATCCTCTCATGCTGTGCTTCCACCAGCCATCCATGCCTTGTCACCCCTCCTGCCAGCTCATGTGTTGCCATCAGAAGCATCTGCCATTGTCAGAAAACAGAGGGACAGACTGGTCAGGGGCAGGTCACCATCAAGGTTCAGTTCATCACCACCAGCCCTTGTCCAACAAAGTGCCAGGAGGCCACCAGGTCTTCCTGCCAGTGGTCCTCTTTCCCCCATCAAGCCCATCTACCCCCCCTCACATTCCCCCATCTCAGCCCCCTCCCACTTAGGGCTCCTTCAAGGAACAAAACACCTTTCTACGGTCAGCAGGTCATTATTCACTCCCTCTCTGCTGCCCACCATAACCCAGAGATAAGTAAGCACAGTCTTGGAGGGGTTGTTTCCAGCTTAAACAAATGTGTGGGAGCCTGCCCCCTTCCTGGTGTACACCCTAGGCCCGACCATGGCCAACGGGAGCCCAGGCCCAACCCTGCTTGTTCCAAATAGCTACCCGGACCCACACTAAAGTCACAGCCCTGGGCAGGCTACACAGGCCTGAAAAGCCCGTGACTCAGCCGCCTTCACCACCCGGAGTTGTCCCGTGGGGGCGCGGTCCCATTCAGTGCGCTGGCGGGCTCCTTCCAGACCCCTCCCCACCCGAGGCAGGCAGGATGCAGGATGCGCAAAGGATGCTCCCTGGAGGCTGCACGGGTTGCCAACGTATGAAGCTGGGCTGGACCCTGGAGGCCTCGCACGCCTCCTCTGAGGCTCAGCATCCGCAGTCAAGCGGTCTGGCTGCAGGGGCAGAGCCGGCCCTACTCGGCTCTCCACCACCTGCCCACACCGGCTGGCTGCTGGCTGAGGCCCGGCTAAGGGAGGGAGAGAATTTATTAGAGGAACCTCGTTCTTAAGGGTTGTGACAGACAAGGAGAAGCCGGGCCAGGGCAGGAACGCCCCCCGCCGCCTACGGGCCGGAGGGCCGGCAGGGCGGGGCGGCGTCTAATCCAGAGCGGTGGTCCGACGACGAGGTGGAGGGCGGGCCCGGGGCGGGGGTCTGGGCCAGGGCGACATCTCGTCCCGCCTGCGGTGGGCACGATGGGGTCTCGGCGGGATTCGGGACCCGGGGTCCTGGCGGCCCGCGCCCCTCACCGCGCTCTTTCTGGTCACCATCTTGTCCAACCTCCGGGCGATCCGCGCAATTTCCTCCTCCTTGCCCATCATCGCCTTGGGGCCAGCACCCTGCTCAGCTCAGCAACCCAGCCCGGCCGGACCAGGGCCGCAGCCGCCGCGACCCTCGGCCCAAACCCCCCGATCGGCGGCTGCGCACTGCATGATGAGACGCGGAGTCCCCGCCCCACGGACTACAACTCCCAGAAGCTCCAGCGGCGCACACAGCTTCCTGGGAAAAGTAGTCCTGACAAGGCCTCCAGCGGATGACCCAGCCCACAATACCCTGCGCAGAGGACGAGAGGGCGGGGCGGGGAGTGGGAGGAGGGAGGAGGGAGGGGCGGGGCACTCAGGGCGGAGCGGAGTGGGGGCGGGGCTAGGATGAAAAGAGGAGCGGCGAACAGGGAGCAGGGCAACGGGCGGCGAGGGACTAAGGTGAGAAGGAGGAGCGACGGGCGGGGGGGGAGGAGCTAGGAGGAGGAGGCGTGGGCGGGGCGGGGAGGGACTAGGGAAGGAGGAGGAGCGACGGGCGGGACGGGGAGGGACTAGGGGAGCAGGAGGCGTGGGCGGGGCAGGGAGGAACTAGGGGAGGAGGAGGGGCGACGGGCGGGACGGGGAGGGGCTAGGGAAGGAGGAGGCGCTGGGCCGGCCACGATGACTTCTTTACGTTTGTTCCCTGTCGCTCCCACTTTCCAGATGTTCTCGTGGTTCCCTTTTCCCTGTCCTGTGGCTCCGCTGGCCCCTGCACTCGTCGTCCTAGGGCATAGTTTGAATTGTTCATGCCTCTGGTAGAGGTTCCTCCACCAAGAAGCCTGCGGGCATTGGGCGGTGTGAGGGGCAGTACCCAGAAGTGGGGCCTGGAAGGATGCCGGCCCCTTGAGGAAGACGCCCTGGAATCCTGGAGAGGCTGAGAGGACAAGTTCAGCCTCCGAAGTCAGCCTTCCAGGGCACAGATCCCAAGCTCCTCAGTCCCCCCACCTGTGACTTGGGACTATAGAGTCCCCTCACAGCACTACTGTCAGGATGATGTGCACTGACTCATACTGGGAACAGAACAGGGCGGTTAGCTCTCGTGGCATTGCCACGGAGGTTTCCAGGAAGGGACAGATTGCCCTCAGCCAGAGGATGCCAGGTCAGAGAGAGAAGAGGCACAGGGCCAGCATCTCCACCACTGCCTTCCACCTGCTCAGGATGCAGATGCTGGGTGGTGTACTGGAGGGGCACAAATCTGGGGGAGAGTGCAGGCCAAGGGACTGGTGACTATATTCTTATGGGGCCTACTGTTACTGAAATTAAAGCCAAAGAACCATGAGGCCAGGTGGCAGGTTGGGCTGACCAGACACCCTGGGCTGACCAGCCCTGGGCTCTCAGTGTCATTAATTAGATATGATTGAACTCCCAGGAGTTATTGTGCAAATGGAAACATGGTCATGGTCAGTTATGAGATTCATCTTCTTTAATATTTATTTTTTACTTGTAGTTGGACACAATACCTTTATTTAATTTACTTATTTTTATGTGGTGCTGAGAATTGAACCCAGGGCCTCTGCACATGCTAGGTGAGCACTCTACCGCTGAGCCTCAATCCCAGCCTGAGAGTCACCTTTATCACAAGGAAAAAGCATGGGATTCCTTATAGGTAACAGTGTTTACAAATGCACCCCATGATGGGTGAACACAGCCATCCCAGCTTCCACATGGACTGATTTTGCCCCTTTTTGTGAGCCAGGTCTATTTTTCAGCCCAGCCTAACCAAGCTAATCCTCTGTGGCCAGTATCCTGTGTGCAGGAGTGAAGGCTAAGTGTCCAGCCACACCATGAGCTCCAAGAGAGGCTGGAACCACGTACTCTTCAACCACCTTCTGACGAGCTGATACCAACCATACCAACAAGCTGTCAGGATCCCATAAAACCAGTTCTGGGGCTACCCTTGTGCGAGAACCCCAGAAGAATGGCTTCAGAGCTCCAGGCTGTGAGGGCTGCACAGTTGGCTCCCCGCCATCCATGGTGTCAGGTCCATGAACACTGCCCAGCCAGCCCTTGGAGACACAGGTTTCTCAGGACAGAATTGATTTGAAGGCCACCTGAAGGAAGCCCATACCCAAGCTGAGGGAACCTCTGACTACCAGGATGCATCATCACGTCACCCCCACGTGCTCTGTGTACTGTTGCTGGGAACCCCAATGGTCACTTCACCCAGGAGTGAACCTTGCCCTTCAGTGAGTCAGGAAATCAGCACTTGAGTTTTAAGGGTGACAGTTGTGGGGAGATGCTTCATAGCTGTGTGCTGATACGATCGATCAGTTTCCTTTACAGTCCCGTGCGTTTCACTCAGATACTGTCGTTTTGCATGGCACCAACACAAGGACAGGGAACTGAGGAGCTTCCAGCCAAGCACCAGGGCTGCTTGCTGAGCAGAGTGCGGTGCTGGGCTGCAAGTCTTGGGCTCACTTCCCTCCTCCAGAAGAGGCCAGATAGCGTCCCTCCTTGGGCTGCAGTAGGGCCATATGAGATGGCTCAAAGGAGTCTGCCCATATCTAGGGGGTCTCCCCTGGGCTCCCTTGGTATAGCCCTTGAGGAAGAAGGCTGGGAGGCTGGGTCTCTGTGCAGGAGGTGTCTCCTGAGTGGGTCCAGCCAGTGGGCTGCATCAGGGTACAGGCTGAGAAGCATGATAGCCTGGCCCATAGCAGGAACAGGTGAGGAAAGGAAGGAGTAGACCAGGCAGATGGGGTGTTAGAGGCTTCCATCTGGGTGGGTCCCACTGAGGCTGGAAGTGGCCCATGATATGAGCAGCAACAGCCTGTAGGTGGCAGGAGCGAGCCACAGACCTGCCTGGACATTTCATCCTTCCCTAGGGAGGTCCAGCAAGCTCCCAGCAGGAGTCACACTGTCCAGACAGGACCACTAAGCAACCAGGATGAGAATGTGGCCCATCCTGAATGGCTCTTGCTTATAAGGTTGTGGCACCGACCAACTCCAACACTCCTAATCCCAGTCTTAGAATCCCTGTTCCCAGGCCCCTTCTGTGGTCCTAACCTCTATGCCCTTGCTCAGAGGCCCCCCTGGGCTGGGCCTCATCAATCTGGGAAACTTCTTTTCTGGAGCATATTACCCCCAAAACTTCCTGGGCCCCTAGAACCTCCAGGCCCTCAGGAAGCCATAACCAGGTATGACATCAGGACAGGAGGATTCTCCTGGGGATGTTTGCCCCAACAGGGCCCTGTGTCCCCCAGGCCTCACCTTAACTCAGCACAGGGGGAGGGGAGGGATGTCACACTACCCAGGTTGCCAGAACCTAGGAACCAGGACAAGAACAACGTGTCACACAGGTAGAGTGTTCCTGGTAGGAGCCTGGCTTACCCTCCCAGCCCAGCCACCACAGGAGGCCCCCCACTCCACTTCCCATGATGCCCAGACTCAGATTCACCCCACCAGGAGCCCCTGCAGAGGTCCACACCTGCCCCCTACTCCCTGAGGTTGAGCCCCCAGCTTCCTTAGGGATTCTGCCCCTTCCTGCAAGGTATCTTTCATACTTGGTGCCTTTCAAGAGAGACACACCTAGATCTACCCTCAGGACCCCTTGGTGGGCAACCAGCACTATCCTGGGGCCTCTAAGGGGGAGATATCCCAGCTTGAAGTTCTAAGGGGTGGCCATGGCCCTGAGGAGGTCTAGGAATATCCCCCAGGGTCTGCCCTACCAGGTCTGCAGCACATTTGGCCCCCAGCCTACCCCTCCCCCTCCTCAGGCCAGGAAACAGCGGAAGCTCAGGCCATTTATTTTTCTATTTGTGTCCCCCCACCTCCTCCGCTGCCTCCCCCAAAGCCGGCCATGACCCCAGTGACCAGCACAGTGCTTCCCCTCTTGACTGAGGCAGGGCGGTGGTGGGAAGGCTCCTACTGCCAAACTCACATGGAGCCCCCCTTTATTTCCCATCACCAGGAAGTGGGGGGCATGATGCAGCCTCAGGAGCCCTACCCCTCTGTTACCCTGGAGTAGGGGCTGTATTCCAATCCATAAGACCCTCCAGCCTACTGTGGGGCTTCAAGGTCTCTGCCACAGGGCTCTATGGAGCTGTGATCCCAGCCAATCCCACACAAGCCTCCCTTGGATGCTAGCCTCTGAAGTCAAACAGGACAGAGACCAGAACTGACATGCTGCTGCTGGCTTTGCTGATGCAGGTCCTAGCCATCTGGCCTCAGTCTCCCAGTCTGCAGAATGGGAAGAATCACCAGCTCAGGACAGTATCTCTTGGAAAGTCCCCAGCCAGCCCATAACCTGGCCAAGGGCCCAGCTCCCTCCCCCAGAGACAGCACTGGGGGAGGCAAGAGGCATCCCCCAGAGGCCAGTGTCAGCCCTGGCTGCCTGCAGCAGGCTCACTCTAACAATGCACTTCCCCCACACAATTCCCAGAAATGCCGCCCTCCTGCCTTGCCAGCCCGCCAGCCTGGCGGCCACTCCACCCTCCTCCTCCCCAGGGGCCCTAGACGGCCACAGGGTCAGGGGCAATGGGTGAAGCATGGAGGTCTGAGTCCCTGCAGCAAACCCAAGGAGTCCTGAGGCAGCCTGCCCTGCCCTCCTGCAGAGACCAGTGAGACTCCTGGGCCAGCCAGAGCATGGCCCTGGGTAAGGGCAGCCATGGCCAGGCCCCCTACAGGAGCAGAGCCCCTGGCCTTTCAGCTGTGCTGAGGCTGTGGGAAGCTGTCAGATCACACCCTCAAGTCCCCAAGGCTCATTCAGAGAAACTGGCAAGACCCTCCCAGACCCCGCTGGGCCCTGGCCCTCTGTACTCCCTGCCTTTCCACACTGCAGCCCCTTCCCCAGGGCCTCTTCAGGCTCCTATGTCTCCTTCACACATTTCCTTCAGGTTTTCAGATATTGGCTCAAAAGTCACCTCATGAAAAGACAACCTTGTCACCCCAACACAGCCCTCCTCGGGCCTGACACCCTAAATTGTGATGTTTAGGGTTTTGTTGATTTTCTGTCTCTCCACACTAGAATAAAATATTCCCAAGCAGGGAGTTGGGTCTTTTTGTTGTCTACCAAATTCCTACCTCTTAGAGTATGGCCTGGTACCAGCTGGTACTCAATACCCAAGAAGTGGACACAGCCATTCCTGTCTATGACCAAAGAGGGTGGGCAGTCCCCTGGGCCCACGTGCAGCCCTGCTGGTTTTCCACCAAAGCCATTTACAAAGCCAGGACAAGGCACAGAGAAACAAACAGATTCCAGGTGTCCAGTGGCTACTAAGGCAGTGTTCTTCCTCTCTGTTCCTGGCCTCCCTTTCTCCCATCTCCCAGTCTGGCAGGGGAAGGCAGGGCAGTCAGGTTGGACACTGCCCTCCAGGGACCCAGGGGAACCAGCCCACCTGTGCCTCCACAAAAAACACCAAACAGACCAGGGCACATACTGGTACAGGACCAGCAATGCCCACAGACAGGTCCTGGACACAGAGCCCAATAAATGCAGTCGCAGACGCACAGGGGGCCACAGGAGGCTTGGGGCAAAGCCAGGGTGAAGCCAGCAGCCACCAGCAGGGGCCTGGGCGCTGGGCAGAACGTCTGGCGCCGGCTCAGCCCAGGCGGCCCTCCACTCCCTGCTCCGCCACACTGAGGCCGGCCAGCCTTCCTTCCTGAGTGGGTTTCCTGGCCCCGCCCTACAGTTGCCACGGAAACCCGGAGCAGCCCAGTCCAGGCTGGTTCCCACGGAGCCCCTGCGGAGCCGCCTTGCTGGGGAGGCCCACACAGCACGCGGCAACACTCAGGAGGACACACACATCCATGCAGCCCCCAGGGCAGAACACCCCTGGAGGGTGGCCCAGCAGCCCCCCCCCAGGCGTGCGCAGCATGGGACACCCCTGGAAGTGGGCACAAGCTGGGATAGCACCCTCCGCACCTGCAGGCCCTCCACAGCACAACACCCCAAACTCTGGAGCAGTCTTCAGACATCACCGGGACCCTGGACGCACCCTGCTGCTTGTGACCTGCTCACTCACTCCATAGGACATGTTCCAGGCTGCCTTTGGCTTTCACACCCCCACCTCATGAAAAGACAGACACGGACACTCCAACACAGCCTGTGCCCCGCAACACAGAAAAGTCCCCACCCTGTCTGGCTTGCCCTGGAGCACCCAGGGTAGGTAAGATGCACCCCACACAACAGTCTGAGTGTCACTCCTTAGACTACAACAGCACCCACTGGTCTCGCGCACTAGCAGGCCCCACATAACCATACCCTCACTGCCCCACCAGTCCAACACCCCACAAGCACATCCCAGTGCCCACACCACCATCTAGCACTTATGCAACTGAGTCCACTTAATGTGGTGAATTGTGCACTGAACCCTGATCCCAAACCCAGCCTTTTAAAGCATTTGTACCCACTTGGGTCTGTTTGCACCCTCATGCCAGGTGTGCCCAGGCTGCTTCTGCCTGCCTCACTTGCCCTTCCAGGACTGAAAGCAAGGCACAGAGCAGAAAGTCACACTGTCCTCAGAAAAGGCTGAGTGTCCACCTGACCCAGACCTGTCACTGGCAGAGTCACACACACCCACTGGTTCTGAGACATCAGGTCCTGACCACAGGAGAGAGGTCAAGGATGACCCCATTCTCACATTCTCCCTGCTGCATCCTCTGGAGGCTGGACCTGGAGCCCAGAAAGGCAGAGGTGGATAGGGTCTAAACTGGGTAGCTGGCTCCAAAGCCAAGGTATCAGAGGACCAGAGGCACTCTCCACCTGGAGCCCCATCCAACAGGGACCCACCCCATCCTTTGGGAGTGGAAGTCTAATTGGTCCCAGCCTCACTGTTCCTGAATCAGCCAGGGCCCGGCTGGTGGGAGCCTGGGAGGTCTGTGCCCAGGCAGCGCCTGGGAGGTCCCTTACCCCCAGCCCAGAGCTGAGCTGATCCCCCACCCAGAACCACTGAAGGGAGTACCCAGCATCCTCTGCAGGCTTCCCAGCAGCCAGGATCCAGTCCAGACTGAGGGAGAGGAGCAGGTAAAGGACAGGGAGGACAGGGTCCACTCGGTGTCTACCTTGGCTCCACACTTGCAGAGAAATGTTGCCCCTCGTTCCCCATTTCTGTGGGCTGGGGCTAGAAAAAGGGTTCCCATTAGGGTGGGCAGCAGCAAACCTGGCCAGGCCAGGCTGAGGTGGGCTCTAAAGATAAATGTGCCTTCATTTGGACAGAGCTAGGATCGCAGCTCAGGGAATTGAGGGCCATATTTTCCTCAGCAGGACCCTTGGTCTTCAACCCACAAGTCTTCATCTTCTTATGGGAGAGTCCAGCTTGTCTGGCTCCCCAGACCCTGGGTAGCCTCCAGCACTAGGGTCCACCTCACCCCACAGCCAGGCGGATAGGCATCACGCAGACCACACACAGACAGCAGTCTCTCCACCAGATGCCACTCCCCCAGCACAGCCAGCCACACCTACACCAGCCCTCCTACAGCCCTGGGGAGTCCCTCCAACCCTGAGGCTCCAGGGTCAGGGCCACCCAGCTGATGGCAGTGCCCTCCCCCATTATTGTCCCATCTGGACAGTGGGCGGGGCTGCCATCCTCACCCCTGCCAGGCAGCACAGAGAGGGCAGCCTGACCCTGCAGAAGGAAGGTAGCACCCCACCAGGCTCCCCGAGCCCAGCTCACAGGACATGACAGCCGGACACCTGAGTCTCACAGCTCAGCCAAGAAGGTCACTGGCTGGCGCCAGGGGAGGTGACTACTGGAGGGACATGTGCAGGGTGGAGGAGGGGGTGATGAGGTAATGCCGGACACAGCAGGCCACTATGTTCAGAGCACTTGGATGACTCTGGGTCCTTAGGGGCTGCAGAGTGTCTGGCAGAGCCCCAAGGGAACTCTAAATCCACCCAGTGTTGGGGGGGCCTACTACAAAGGACCCTGGAGGCCGTCTTCAGGAGCCCCAGGGACCATCACTGCAGACCACTCACTGCCCCTGCTGAGTCAAGCCCTGGCAACCCCAGCCTTCCCTGGTGACCCCAGGCTGCACCAGCTCTGGGTAGAGAGAGCCTCTGTCCAGCACTTCCCAGTGGGAGACCAGGGTGGCCCTGACTCTTTGGACCCATTCCCCAACCTGGAGTACTAGAAAAGCTTTCCATCCTTCACTATGCCCCCTACTGGCTTCCCAGTGCACCTACCCGCAATGAGACCTGGCCAAGAGAGTTGGCACCACAATAGAGCCCTGTGGATTGGTCCACCTCCATGCCCACCACCACTGCCTATCTCGTGAGAAATGCCAGAAGCCCCCCTCCTGGGGCCCCAACTGCTCCTCATGCAGGAGGTACTAGGGCCAGTGATGGACTGGGGAGATCTAGAAAGCAGCCTGGGAAACCCAGTCTTTTATTGGCCTATGTGACAATCTGTGAGGCAGGGATGATGGACATGGGACAGTCCTCAAGCTGAAAGACCCTTGGGGTTCCAGCCTCTCCCTGGGACAGGAGTGCCCTGGGGGCAGCTCAGGAACAGCCACCAGGGATTCATACAGGACCTACCCCATTCCTCAGGAGATACTGCATGTGGTCTAGGAAACCACCAGAGACTACACATGCCTGGAGTGCCTGACATCTGTGGCCTCAAATCATGGTGCTCAGGGGGAGGGGTACTCTGGCATGATAAGGGGAGGTGTAGAACATCCAGGTGGATGCTAGGATGGAGATCCTGACCCCAGCTGGGCTGCCCACAACAGTCCACCTTCTCCAATAGAACCATACTTGGAGCCAGGTGTGGTAGCCATCCTGTAATCCCAGAGGCTCAGGAGGCTGAGGCAGGAGGATCACAAGTTCAAGGCCAGCCTCAGCAATTTAGCAAGACCCTGTATCTAAATAAAATTTTTAAAAATGTCTGGAGATGTGGCTCAGTGGTTAAATGCCCCTGGGTTCAATCCCTGGTGGAAGGAAGGAAAGAAGGAAGGAAGGAAGGAAGGAAGGAAGGAAGGAACCATACTTAGTTTTCTCAAAAGAAGGGAGAAGTTCCCTGGATGAGAGCCAGCAGCTTCTGGAGCTCAATCCCTTCCTGATGTGCATCAATGGACACAGGGAACATTAGTGAAGCTGGAGGTTCTTCTGAAACCGCCCCCATAGGCTTGTGGGCCCCAGGGGGGAGACCTCAAAGAAGACCCAGTGCTCCCCTGCCTCCCTGGCCCCACCTGGTCCAGCCTCCTTGCTCTGTCTGTCCTGCTGGCCTCTGCAGAGCAGGGGAGCTAGATGCCATGGGTTCCAGCTCCACCATGCAAGAGTTGGAGAGTGGGAATGCGGCCAGGGTCCCTGCACACCCAGACTCCCTGCTTCTTGGGGTCCCTGTAGGGTTAGCCTTGCTCCACAGTGGAGGGTTTGGAAGTGAAGGAGGGAAAAATAGGCCCATCTTCTCCTCTAATCCCTGGGACAGGCTTGGAGTTGAAAGTCCCCAATGCTGAATTCCAATTGCATGCGCTGGAGGGTTGTGGGGAAAGGAACACCTCAAAACACAGGCGCTTTTCCCACGGTGATTGACTAGAGAAGGCGGCCTCCCAAGAACTTTGTGCTAAAATAAATCTGCCTCTTTCCAACGCAACCTCATGGCACTGCCCACTCCCCCAGATACTGCCTGGGGGTCTTTCTCCGTGGGTGGGGCGGCGGCAGCTCGGCTCCGAAAGCCTTACAACCTCATGAGGACTCCCTCCTTCCAAACCCCAGCCCAAACCAGCGGCCTTCTCCTACTGGGGGTCTCTCCTTCAGAGACAGTGCGGGGGGGTGGGGGGCTCTGCGCAGGGGAGGCCTTGGCGGGATCCGGCCCAGCCCAAGAAGAAAGGGAGCCCCCGGGGGAGGGGGCGGCCCTGGACCCGGCCTGCCCCGCCCCAGCCTGCCAGACCCGCAGCCGATTGGCCCCTCGCCGCTATATCTGGGCGCCCGCCCAGCACAAGGCCACCAACATCCCCACCGTTGCCCGCCCGCTGCAGGTCTGTCCTCCGCGTCCTGCCCCACAGTGCCCACCATCCTTCCTCTGCGCTTCCGCGCTGCGTTCTGCCCAGGCCGCGCCCAGCTGGAATGCAGAGATCGCCGCCCGGCTACGGCGCAGACGACCCGCCCGCCCGCCGCGACTGTGCATGGGCCCCGGGCCCCGGGGCCGCCGCTGAGCCGCGCGGTCTCCCCACCGCGCCCGTCGTGCCCGCCGCGCCCGCTTCGCCACCCAGCCCGCCACGCAGTCCGCCGCGCAGCCCCGAGCCGGGGCGCTATGGCCTCGACCCGGCCGGCCGCGGGGAACGCCAGACTGCCGACGAGTCGCGCATCCGGCGGCCCATGAACGCCTTCATGGTGTGGGCGAAGGACGAGCGCAAGCGGCTGGCTCAGCAGAACCCGGACCTGCACAACGCGGTGCTCAGCAAGATGCTGGGTAAGCTGCGGAGCAGGGGAGGGGAGGGAGTAGGAGGGCTGGGGGACTTGGGCTGGGGCGCTGGAGATTCGGGCCCCGGGCAGAGGGGTCCGAGTCATACCCTCGCAGCTTGCCCAGGTGGCACGCAGGGTCCGATGGGCCGTGCACCCGACGGCAGTCCACTCACCTGTGTGCGCGGCCCGCAGGCAAAGCGTGGAAGGAGCTGAACGCAGCAGAGAAGCGGCCCTTCGTGGAGGAGGCCGAAAGGCTGCGCGTGCAGCATTTGCGCGACCATCCCAACTACAAGTACCGACCCCGACGGAAAAAGCAGGCGCGCAAGGCCCGAAGGCTGGAACCTGGCCTCCTGCTCCCAGGCTTGGCGCCGCCGCCGCCGCCGCCGCCTCCTGAGCCCTTCCCGGTGGCGCCTGGCTCGGCGAGAGCCTTCCGCGAGCTGCCCCCACTGGGTGCCGAGTTCGACGGCCTGGGGCTGCCCACACCCGAGCGCTCACCGCTGGACGGCCTGGAGCCCGGCGAGGCCGCCTTCTTTCCGCCGCCTGCGGTGCCAGAAGACTGCACGCTGCGGGCCTTCCGTGCGCCCTATGCCCCGGAGTTGGCCCGGGACCCCAGCAGCTGCTTTGGGGCTCCCCTGGCCGAGGCGCTCAGGACCGCGCCGCCCGCCACACCCCTCACTGGCCTCTACTACGGTGCCCTGGGCACGCCGGGCCCATACCCCAGCCCGTTGTCGCCGCCGCCGGAGGCTCCACCGTTGGAGGGAGCTGAGCCACTGGGGCCGGCCGCTGACCTCTGGGCAGACGTGGACCTCACCGAGTTCGACCAGTACCTCAACTGCAGCCGGACTCGGCCTGACGCCTCTGCGCTCCCATACCACGTGGCTCTGGCCAAATTGGGTCCACGCACCATGACCTGCCCGGAGGAGAGCAGCCTGATCTCAGCGCTGTCAGATGCTAGCAGCGCTGTCTACTACAGCGCCTGCATCTCCGGCTAAGCCGCTGTCCGCTTCCTCCTGTTGCCACTGCGACCCTATGGCCGGCTGCCGCTGCCCTCTCCTTCTTGCAGATGTATGTTTTGACTATGCCACAGCCTCAGGACGCTGGCAGCTTGCTGCCTGTCTTCCTGCCACCATCCTGGCTCTGGGGGTCCTGAGGGCCTCTCCCAGGAGTTGGGGCTGTTGCAGGGGCCGGAGTCTCGGACCTCCTGGCTGGCCCTGCCAGGGTTCAGCTTTTCAAAGCACTTAGTTCTTTCCCTGCAGTGTATCTTTTAGAACCAGATTTTTTTTTTTACTTTCCCTTTTTTTATATACATAATACAATATATTTAATTTTTAATTAAACTTTTCAACTTTTTTTTCCAAGGGGTTTCAGTGATCACCAGCATCTATGTAGCAAGGGCTTTTAAAAACAAGGAATAACAATGTTGGTTTGCTGTAAAAGAGGGACCAGGATCTGGGTTACCCTGGCTCAGGGGCCACAAATAAAGTGCGGGGCCTTCCCTCTGCATACCTGTGTCTTGGTTGTTGGGGCAGGAAGAGTATCATCCGCAAGAGTCCTCAACCTGCCGTCCTCCTGATCTCCCTAGGGAGCTGACCTCAGATGAGCCCCACGGGTCCAGGGCCCCTTGGCAGCAGTCACAGGTCACCCTCCCAGCCTGCTCTAATGTGCCCCAACCCCACTGTGACTCAAAGGAGTGAGTTGGACAAGCCAGCAACCCCCAGGCCCTTACCCCATCATGCTCATCTGCTTCTTAAAACTGTCAAGCCCAGGGGCTGGCTGCCCAGAACAGCATCCCTTGCCCACTGCCACCACAGGCCTGACACCTATGGACAGACACAGCACCCCAGGGCCCCTGCAGGAGTTTCCACTCACCCCCACATCCCAAAGAAAGGCAGCACCCACCCAGGCTGTGCCCACCCTGCTCCCCACAGTGAACTATCCAGCTTCTGCTTGCACAGTGTTGATGACCAAAGATCCCCAGACATCAAGCCTCAAGCTTTCCAACTGTGGAACCCCAATCATACTACCCCTGGGCCCCTCCCAGGAGGTCTGGACCCCACTTTCCATACCATCTCCTTGGGCCTCCCAAGTCCTTTCAAAGCCTCTCACTGAATGAGGTCTCCTTTAGAGAAGGGTATAACAATCACCCCCAGTGGGGACCCTGATTACTCATACCCCCAAGACCTCCCAGTTCTTCTCAGCCTAGAGAAGGGGTCCTATTTTCCCTACCTGGGGAAGGAGCCTGTCTTACCCCAGTGCCCCCATGGCATACACCAGGGGTTGTGCAGATGGACTTTAAGAGTCATCACAGCTTAGTGTCAGATGTGGGGTGTGAGCACACAGCCTGGGAGTGGGACAGACTCTCAGTATGGCCCCCACCCACTATCAGTTGGAGAGCCCAGAGAACTCAGAAACAGGACAGAGACACACAGAGGGGACAGAAACAGACAAGTTGGGGGAGAAGGAGAAAGAGGGTTCAGCTTGTCCTCTGAACTCACTGAAAGGTTCCCAAGTGCCTCCCTGTTTGGGGTGGGGCATGCTCCCAAGGAACTCACCCCAGCCACACCTGTAAACACACAGAAGTGATGAACAGACATGCTGCAGCAGGCCAGAGTGACATTCATCCCCCCCAGAAGGGCCGCCCCCCTAGGCCAATGGGGTGGCAGTTTAGCCCACAGTCTGTGTGAGGAGACCGCAGATCTCCAATGTCAGGGGCCCTGTTTGGGGCAAGTCCTAGGGGCTTGTAACATTGAGAGCAGGATCGTGCCCACCAAGGGCAGCTCCAACAGTGGTTCCTCAGCAGCACTGGGTGGCCTCCCTCTTCCCTCTCCCCCAAGGATGGAGCTACCCTCCAGCTGGACCCCAGACCATGGCTAGTCTTTCCCTCCTTGCTCTATAGGTCTCCTTCCTGGGGGGTCTGATCTCCCTCTCCTTCTCCATGTTCAGAACCAGGCTCTCCCTCACTTGGAGGAAGTGTCGAACCTCTTCAACAAGGAAAGGGGTGCTGAGAGAAGATAAGGTGCACTTCTGTCCCCAGCAGGCATGCTTATTACCTTGAGCACCCTAAGGACACCAACACATGCCACCTGAAGATACACATTGGGGCAGACAAGGGGGGCAGGTGTGTTTGGAGTCTATGTCCTCCTCCTCCTCCACTCACCTGGACACTAGAAAACTCAACCACTTAACTTACGTTCTACAAAACCTACACACACATTTTATTTTGTGATGCTGGGGATTGAACCCAAGGGTGCTCTACCACTGAGCTACATACCCAGCCCTTTTTATTTATTTTGAGACAGGGTTTCTGAGGCTGGTCTTAAAGTTGCAGTCCTCCTGCCTCAGCCCTGCAAGTCACTGGGATTATAGGTGTGCACCACTGAGCCCAGCCTACATGACATATTCATAGAGTTGTGAACCATTATGACTGCCTCATTTTAGAGCTTTTTCATCACCCCCACCCCCATAAGAAACCCAATATTCTCCATTTTTCCCATGCCCTGCCCCTAAATAATTCTAACCTGCTTTTCATCTTATGGATTTGCTCATTCTGGACATTTCATACACACTACTCCCCTTATCCACCCAATCACTTTTTGTTACTTAAGATTAACAAGAAGAGGGTGAGCACAGCATGAGGTATCTTGAGAGAAGACATTCACATACTTTTCTTATAGCAATGTTGTAGCTGTTCTATATTATCAGTTGTCGGTCTCAATGTGCTTAATTTGTGAATTAACCCTTATCATAGGTCCCTGTCTAGAGAAAGCAGTGCACAGGACTCAGTATTGGGCTGAAGACTCAGGCAGTCCTGCGGTCTTGGAAGTGTGCCCTATAAGGGGCGGCTGTATGTGGAATCAAGGTGCGGGCACCGCCCTTGTAGTAGCGTACGACTGAATGTCATTCCTTCTCGCTGCTCATAGTCTGCGTGGTGCCACTTTTCCTATTCGCCAGCGGTTTTAGCCTCTGGCTGTTGTAACCCTGCTGCGAACCAGTCCACGGAGGAGGGCCCAGGAGGAGAACCTGGGAGGGGTTCGGGGCCCAGCATGTGCTTAGGGTAGGCAAGAGGGCACCGCGCACCCCTTAGCGCGGCTCTCCCGGGTGTCCCTTCCCTGGGACCCCGCCTCTCGGCGCGCCCCGTCTCCCACGACCCCTCCGCCAGCGTGAGAAAACAGGAAGCGTCGCGCGGCGGCGCTGGGAGCGAGTGCAGGAAGCGGTGCTTATCTCGGGCCGCAGCCTCGACCCCTGGCCTCACGCCGGGCAGGGGGCGCCTGGGGCAGCTCAAGGACAGGGCTATTCGTTTGGCAGGGAGCCTTGGCGGCCTCTCCCCAGCGCCACAACTAGGCCATGCGGGGGTCAGGGAGCGACAAGGTGGACACTGATGTCAACGAGTCCCCCAGGGCACTTCGGACTGAAGTCCCTCCGCAGATAGGAGCAGAGTCCAGTCAACACGGTCAGGAGATGTCCCCAGGAGACGCCTCTGACCCCATGGTGTCCCACCACCAGCCCCTGAGGGCCTGACCGTTTAATTTCCCCCAAGCAAGGACTCACTTCCCACAGCAGGTGCGACCTCCTTGCTGGTTCTTCCGGATTTTAATGGAGGGAATGGTTGTTTCTGTGTTTACAAAACTGAGTCTTTTCCTGGGGAGGGGCAGGATGGCGGCTTTCCCTGGGCCTCCCCCAAGGTCCTGAAGGCCACTGGCAGGGACAATGGGTCTCAGCACCTGGCACTGGCCCCCAGTGAGTATGTGCTTCCTGGGGTGGGGGTTGTTTGTTCCAAGTCCACCACAGCTGGAGCAGGCAGCCTCCTTGCACACCTGCAGGTCTTGGGACCCCACACTCACACTCACACGAAAGGGCCAAGAGCCCACAAAGCCAGGCATCCTCCAGGTCTGGGAGCAGGTGTTTCCTCCCTGGTCTCCCTGCCTGGGCTGCAGCCCTGAGCCCATTCAGCACCCACACCAGGCATGCAGCAGAGCTTATTTGCCCAGAGTCTGCTTGGCTGAGTCTCCATGCAAAGGGGTCACAGAGAAGACAGCCCTCATCTTTCCCATCCCTCCCTTGTTCAGCTCAGCAACAATCCTGGGCTGGGTGGTGGGTAGTGGGATGCGGGGGAAGGTGCTGCCTCAGTCCACAAGAGGCTGCAGCTGTCACCCTGGTAGAGGTAGAGGTGGGAGGTGGGGCTGGGTGGGGAACACACAAGTGGCAAAGTCAGGATTAACTTTTGGTTTTGGAAATCCAGAGACTGGCTTGCCTGTTGCCCAAGTTCCAGATGTTCTTTCAAAGGCTCCCAGTCTGGGAGGCCATGGAACCCAGGCTCCCTTCAAAGCCTGCCAGGCCCCCTCCTCCCAGTGCTGCACATGGGAGGCCTTGCTCCTGGGCTGCAGTAAATTGCACAATCCTAGCCAGTGCCCTGCAGGCCCCATCTGCCACCCTGGCACAGCCCCCTCCTTCGGGGCCATACCTCCTACATCCCTGGAAACAGCTGAGCCTTGAGAAGGCATGCATGAGACAGAGCAAGACTGTATGCAGGCTCCAGCCCCATACATGGTTGAGTCCCTGCATCTCTGGGCTGGTTCTGGTTAATTCCAGCCAGCAAATGTCTGTGGAAGAGCTCCTGCTGCTGGTCTGTGCCAGATGAGAGTGAGGACAACATGACCTGTCCTCTCAGAGCTACAAACAGAATACAGGGAAGCTGCCCCTGGGGTCCCCATGGTGAGATTGAAGAGCTCAGCTTCTCAGGGTCTAAGCAGGCACCCAGCTTCTCCTCTGGTCTCCATGTCTTGGCAGCTCTGAGTCTTGGTGTGGCTGTGCACCTGGTCTTGCTCTAAAAGAAAAAGACCTACAGTGGATTGAAGCCCCTCTCCCCCAGGTTGATGCTGGCATACCCCCTACAGAGGAACTATGGGACTGGGCTTCTCTCCCATTGGCCCAAGAACTCAGGCATCAACCTGTGTCCCCAAAACTCTGAGGTTTCTGCCTGTCCTCCAGCCAGCCCCCAGAACACTGTGGTTTGTTTCATCTTTCCTCAGTCACAAGGGCGGGGAGCTGCCCTGCTGCCCACCCACCTTCCCAGCCAGATTGCTCTGAACAGGGGGTCACTGTGGGCAGGTAGAAGCAATGGTGGAACACTCAGAGCTGACTCCCAGCTGTTTATTACAGCAGTGCTCTTGCTTTCCCCAGGGTGGGGAAAATGGGTCCAAGAGAGCCCTGGTTAAGCCTGTTCATCCTGTCCCTGCACCCAGCCCAGACACACCTCCCAGTTCCTACTGACCTTCTCCAAACCCCCACTTAACTGCCCTGGTCATGCTGCACTACACCCTATGCTCCAACAAACTGGAACTTTTTCTCCCCACCTGGACTTGGCCACACTTGAGTATGTAAAGCAGAGGTCACTGAAGGGAGTCACATTCAGCCCAGGTTCATGCTGCTGAACTCCCTCCACTTCCCCGCTATCATCCCCAATGCAAGAGGAGGCTTTCCTCCATGTCCTGGGATCCCAGGGTCTTCTTCATGTCTTCTCCTTCATTACCCCTTCATGTCTGGCACCCATCTACACACAGGCCTGGGTCTTTGTAGGCTCCCATCTAAGGTGCAGGAAGCCCCAGGTAGGTTCCAGCACTTGGGCCATGCCTGGCATCCCCACCTCAACACCTCTAGCACTTGCCCACACCACCCCCATGGAGCACACAATGCAGAAAGCAGGTCTGGACTGTTCTGTACTTGTGCTCAGAGGTGGCCTGGAAGACTGTTAACAGGTCTGAATCTTTAGTCCTGAAGTCCAGGAAGCCCCGCCCCCTGTCCACAGTGCTTTGGTGGGGTAGAGCCAGCTCTTACAGTTCCTGTGTGATTTGGGCCCCAGATTCCCCACCCGTGAAGCAGGGACAACAGCTCCCTTTGGAAGACCCAACGTGTGTGATGGGGAGCTGGTGGGGATGGGATTCGTGGCTGATTGCCTCACCAAGGCCAGTCTCTTCATGTCCTACAGGCACAGGGCAAGGCCTGCCTCCATTCCTCCTGTTCCAGAGCAAAGGCAGGCGCCCAGCCCATGGGCATTACCTCTCTTTCCCATGGGCTAGGGGCGGTACTAGGGACCAGCCAGGCGGGTCCGCGGACAGGGCTGGGGCAGTCTCTGGAGGCCCCCCGCAGTGACCACCCCCCTGAGGCCGCAGGAAATGGCCTGGCCAAGCTCGCGGCCAGGGGCGGCAGTGCTGGTTTCCCTTCAGACCTGTTTCCTTTATCCGGTTGTTTTGCTCCAAACTCACCAAGCTTAGCTTCCCCTCCCCTCCATTTCCACCTCCCGCCTCCGGTCCAGAAAGGAGCAGGACGGATATTTGACGTTTTACAGCCCCCAACGGGCTGCAAGTGCCCCACCCAGCAGCTCGGCTCACAGGGAGCCACGTCCAGTGCCCCGCGCGCGCCCCCTGCAGCCCGCGCCCAGGTGTGGAGGGAAGCTCAAATCCCTTGGCCCTGCCACGGAGGAGCATACCATGGGTGGCCCAGGGCCCCACAGCCTGACCAGCGAAAGACTCAGACCCATAGCACCAACTCCATTTATTGGGGCCTCGCTCGGTGCTTGAGGGCGGGCCACCTCCGGGACCCGCCATGGCTCGCTTCTCCAAGTCCCGGGCCCTCGGAGAGGGCAGGCTGGTTGAGAGAGAAGAGGCTGCCATCGGGACATCAATCAAACGAGGCTTGTTCCCTGATTCCGCGCGGATCCCCAAGTTTTTTGCTGGGTCGGGGGGCAGGGCAGGCCGACTAGGATTCCCCGGTGGCCGTGGCGCGTAGCGCGAAGAGTTTCTCCCAGCAGGTGGCGACGGTGTCCAGGGCACGTAGCAGGAGCCGCCTCCGACCACCGCGGCGCCTGACAGGACGCATCCTGGGCCGCCGGCTCTGCTGTCCAAGACCCATGCTCAGTGAAGGCACCCTGACCATGCGCCCGCCCAGTGGGCCGGAAGTGAGCCTCCAGCTGGGAGAGCCATGGACCGAAGGGCAGCTCTGTGGCGGGGAGGGGCATGCACTAGGGACACACACCTGGCGAGGCTTCCAGCAGTGGCGCCTCATCACCGCCTCGGTGCGTAGGGCCACAGTCCATGCAGCTTTCTCCAGGGAACCACGGCGGCCCCCAGTCACTGCCCGGCGCAGAGTCTGGCCCAGGGACTCGATGGACAGAAGGATACTGTGCTCCTGGGGAGGGAAGGAAAGCTGGGGCCAGGGAGTCCTAGGGGAGGTCCCGAGGGAAGGTGTAGGTGGGCGAGGGAAGGTGGATGGGGTACACCTACTCCATACCTTCTGGGCACCGCAGGAGACACTAGGTCGTCTCCGCCCTCCGCCCATTCCAGTTAGGTTTTTCTCAAGGAGATGGTGGTATCCAGAGCCTGGCTCTGGCCCCAACTGTCTCACTGCCGCCTGCAGATCCTCGAAGATGACTGCGCGATAGTGGCGGAGCACCTCTGGGACGCTGCAGGCACTGGGCCTAGCCCAGTCAGGAACCAACCACAGCAGTGCCAGCAGGAGGGCGCAGAGTGTGGGCTTGGAGGGCACCTGGAGGGGACACCAGGTCTGGGCTTGGGATGTGAGCCTATGGAGTGCCTTCCAGTACAAGGGGCATCCTTTTAGGCACTTTGGGCTACCAGAGAAGATGTACCCCTGCCCCAATCTGAGCTGGTATAAAACAGATGTCATTGTCCAACAAAGCCTCTGGACACAGGTCTGAAAGGATAAGTCCCTGTCTCAAGGATGGAGAAACTAGACAGGCCTGCAAACCAGACAGCTCTGTGCAAAAAGACCTTGGGGTATATGTGGGGTGGGGTGGGGCACCTTCCACTGATCCCTGAAGGACCAAGAAAATAAAGGAGCTATTCCAAAACAGGGCCAGATGCTGTGGTTATCTGGGAAAGACAGACGATGATGGACCCCCTGCAAGGCTGGAGGGCAGGGTCTAGGGGCTCTGCACAGCAAGGGCACAGCCTCACTCCTGGCCAGGGTCAGGACCATACCCACCAGCTACAATCTACCACTTGGATCAGGCTTTCCTCTTGCCAAGTCCCCCACCTCATCCCCTCTGGATGCCCACAGAATAGGCACCACTTGAAGCTCTGCCATCCCAGAGGGTGGAGTAGAACCACTCTGCCCTGTGTGACGGGGTGGCTCCCACCCTCTACCCATGGCTGTGCTTTAACCAGCTCACAGAGCCATGAGAACTAGGGTCCTCACACGCACACCCCAAGTCAACCTAGAGAGAGGCAGACTCAGAGCTGCAAACTACACCTCATTGGAAAGGGAAAGGCTGGAGAAACCCCCAAAGATGATGGAGAGAAAGGGAACCACCATATCATACTGCAAGCAGTCAGCCAACAGGTCCCTTCCTACCCAGAACAGGGGTGGGGGTGGGAACTGGCTCTCAGGGGAAACCCAAGCATCAAGAAGACAATCCACGGTTCCCAGGCCCTCAGGCTAGAGTCAGGGCTAGAGTCAAGACAGCCGACCCGGGCTGGAAAATTAATCATGTGAACCCAGCCGGACCACAGGACTCGACTCTGCTTCCCAGCCCCAGCAGGGGAGTCTGACTGCATGTACCCAAACTTCATCTAAAGTGGGGGGGGGCTCCTATCCACAGCACCAAGCAGGAATCAGAAGAGCAGACAGTTCACTGTGCCCTTTCCTGAGGCCCACCACACACCATGGTCAACTGTTTGAGGGCTTAAACCTTCTATGGACTGCAGTCACAGTGCAGCACATCCAATTCAGGACAGGCCAGTGGGACGTGCTGGAAGGACAGGCTGGCTACCCAGGGAGTTGCAGGCTTAGCCTAGCATGGGAAGAAAGGGTTCCAGGAAGGCTGTGGTGCATGCACTCAAAAGCTGGTCCCAATGCTGTGAGCTGCTGGGAACCACTAGTGGCTTCTTCCAGGGCCAATGCGCACTCCAGCCCCCCCCCCCCCCCCCCCGCCTACACCAGCCACCCCCCCCCCCCGCCTACACCAGCCACCCCCCCATGCCCAGCTGCTCACCATTGGTCAATCAGGGTCTTGCCCTCCCTCACTCCCTCCAGCCGACCACGCACATGGTCCTGGGTCTATGGTGGTAAATGCAGCTGGCACTTGGCAGTTGCTCCAGGTCCAACACCAGCCTACGGGGCTCCCTGGACAGGACTGCCTTGCTGCAGGGCAGGCGGAGAGGCTTTTGAAGTTGGCTCCTCCAGCAGAGGAGGGAGGAGACAGGCAGAGGGAAAGAGAGGCCCACAGCCAACCTGCCCCTCCCTCTCCCAGCCTCTACCCCGCTGCTTCAGTCAGTCTGGCCCTGGAGCCCACTGTGGCCTGTCCCGCAGGCCAGGGTGCTCAGAGACTGAGGGTATTGGTTTGACCCACAGGGAGTTGTCAGCCCCAGGGAGACTTTGCACTTCGTCAAGGAGTGAGGGTGCTTAGTGAGCAGGGCCCAGCTGTGGGCAAGGCTGACTGGGGTCCCCCTCAGTGGTCACCAAGTGCTGCCCCTCCCAGGAACTGGCTGACAGAATCTGATGTGCAGGACTCAACTCCCTGCCCCATGACTACAAGCCCCTGTACCAACTCCCAGGAAGTCCTGCCCTCGCAGGTCAAGATCTGGGATTTCCCAGACTCCCATGCTGCTGGCCCAGCCTGCTCCTCCTGGACTGAAGGGGCCTCTCATGGGCAGGGGCTGCTGCTCTGCCTCTGGAACATGGCTTACCTTCAGTCTGGGCTAAAAACCTTCAGCTGAAGAAAAGGTACATTAAGCCTCCCAGGGAGGGAAGCTGGTGACACGCGAGAAAGCCATCCCCTTGCAGATGAGAAGATGCACCTCAGGACATGCAGGTGTTCTGGAACCTTCCAAGGGCCTTGTATGTAGTTTCATGCCAATCACTCTTCCCCGGAGGAACCAAAGGGACAGGCCACTCAAAGTAGAGGCCACCTTGCCCCTTCCCACCAATAAAGGAGGCTGCTTACAGTGAATCCAAGGCTGCTTCTGAAGTTCCCAGCAAGACAAGAAGCAGCTCTGTGGCCACCCCTCAGGACAGGGCAGCAACAACTGACCACAACTTCACAGGTCACAGGTCAGCTGGCACATCCATATGACTGCCTGGTACCAAACAACCAGCATCTCTGGTTCCACCCTGAAGATGCTGAAGATGGTCCCTGCCTGCTATCTTCGAGTTGGGCCCATGGCTTCCACAGCACGGCCTCATCCACCCCAGATGCCCACAGTTGAAGCTGAGGTCCTGTGGCCAGCACTCCTTAGGGCTCCCTGTTCTCACCTGGGAGGAGGGGGAGAGGCACCCCAAGCCAGCAGGGCCCTGTCTGCAGGAAGGCTGAGCTGTGTTGTGACTACCACTGCAGGCCTTGCTACAGGCACAAGAGATGTGGAGCCCCCTGGGGTGCACCACTTAAGACTGGAGAACAGCTGTTCTACAGGAAGTAGGTGTCAGAGGCTCAGAGGCTGTCCTTCACCATCCCCAGAGGCACTTTATCTTCTTGCTGGGCCAATGTGGAAGACTGTCCATTGCCCTCCAGAACAGCCATTTTCTCTAGCCAGCCACCTGGCATGGGCTACACACCACTCCTGAGAGCTATTTCTCAACTGAATGCGCACATGTGTGCGCACGCGCGCGCGCACACACACACACACACACATAGATTCAAGGTCCAAGAATTTTTTTTATCCCCACAGAGCAGAAAGGCTGAAAGAAGTCATGTCTCTGCAATACAAAATTCCATCTAACAATGAGGACAGGCACAGTGCTTCAGGATAAAACTGCTAATCATGAACTAGCAAAAGCAGACTTTCCTGCAAAAGCAAGACAAGCTCCTATGGGGGACATCTCCACAGGGCCTGGCCAGCACCGAGAGGCCTGGGCACAGGCAGGTTCTGCTGGGTACACTCAGCACTCCAGGAGGCCCCAGCTGGGAAAGTCTCTGACCATATGGATGTGACCATGGGGGCTCCTGTAAGTGTTTTCCCCTACTCACAGCTCAGTCCCTATGTGGCCTCCAACCTGTGCTACAGACTGGTGACCGAGTGTCTCCACTTTTTCCAGAGTCTTGACTCCACTACCTTCTCCACAAAACCTCAACAAGCCCTGGCACCCCACTATGCTTCCTCTGTAGGATACAGGTGTCTGCAAGAGGCCTTGCCCCAACCAGAGGAACTAGGACCACCCCGTACCTGTGTGGGAGGCTGGTGGGGCTGCAAAAGCACAAGACAGCAGGTCCCACCCTTACCCACGACATGAAGATCTTTAATGAACGTTGGGCAGAGAGTCAACCCTGCCCATGTATATCCATGAGCCACCTATGGTCCCACCCCTGCCCCAGACTGGGTCATCAGAAGGTGTTCTTGATGCGGGCAGCCACCAGCACCAGGATCTCTCCAATCTTCCTCTGCCAGTTGGCGATGTCCTTGGACACGGTGCACCACAGCTCCCCATGCCGGGGCTCTGCGTTTTCACAGCGCTTCCTCACCTCCTCCTGCTGCTCCTGCAGAAGGGACCACAAAGCACTCAGGCATGGCTTCTCCTGGGACGTCTCAAGCCTTGCCTGTCCAACACCTACCCCCTTTGCAGACTTGGTCCCAGCTTGTGGGCAGGGCAGGTACCCATGTGGCTCCAGGATAAGCAGGGTGAGCCTTCAGCTGGGCCCCTCAAGACAGCCTCTCCCCACTGTTAGAAGCCCAGACCCAGCCAACGTGGTTGTGTGCCGACCTAAGTCAGGCTCCTGGTCCACTGTCTGAATAAGGCACTCACTAGATTCAAAGTAGTCTGCCTGCTACCTCTGGGGAAGACCCCAGGACACCCTGGTGACTACCCCATGGATATGGCTCTGATAAGGCTTGGCTGGGGAGGGGCTGCTGTCTAGGCTCCCCTGGAATACCACCCCTGGATTAGGCCTAAGAGGACAAACCAATTCCAGTCTCATTTCTAAGGAGACTCAAAACCCCATCAATCACTAAACAACTCAAAATATGCTAACAGGGCCAATCTCTTAGTGGCACATGCCTATGATGGGGTGGGAAGACCAAGTTCCAGGCCAACCTCAGCAACTTAGCAAGACTCTCAGCAACATATCTCAAAATAAAAAATAAAGAATGGGGAATGTAGCTCTGTGGTAAACTGCCCTTGGGCTTAATCCCCAGAACCAAAACAAAACAAAATAACAGACCACTTAAAATGAACCAAGCAAATAAATTTCAGGCTATAATAAGAAAACAACTGTGATCAGTTAATCACTGTGCCCCAACCCTATTCTCCAGACCCAGGACTGAGGGGTGCTGGCGGAGCTCCCTATAGTACCAGAGGGTTGGGGACAGACAAGAAGGCATGGCACACTGGTTGGCTTGTGTGGCCTCACCTCAGTGCCATGCTGCAGCTCGAACTTGTAGAAGAAGGCCCAAGCGTCCCCCAGGTCGGAGTCAATCTTCACCGTGCGGTGGAACCACTCCCGAGCCTTGGTGATCTTCCGCTCACTCCAGAAGAGCCTGTGGCAGGAGGGCAGGAGGACTCAGAGGGAGGGTACACCCCAGCGCAGGCAGTGACTGGCAGTGTGACCCCAGGCTCCCCTACCCATCTGCACCCACATTGGCATATGCCGTGGGAAGGCCTGAGCAGTGGTCCTGGACTGCCTAGGCAGCATCTGGGTCATCAACCACAACTGTCCTGAAGCATCTAATCACACTGCTCCTTCAACACTCCCAACTCTTGAAAACTTCCTTTCCTCCAGGTCAAACAAAGAAGAAGTGTCAGGATGACTGGGAAAACTGTCATCTCAGACGGATATCTGCTGCCTATCCAGCTCCAGGCAGCAAACTAAGCAAATACTATGAAGGCAGGCTTCCAGACTCCTGCTGGGGCTGTAGCTCCCAGCCCCAGGACTACAGCACAGTGGCTGCTGTGTCTGCCAGGCATGCAGACACCAAGAGCCAGGCCGAACAGGGTCCACACATGTGGATCCTCAAAAGCCAGATCAGGGTCTTCATGAGCATCCTCCTCCTTCCCACTGGTGCAGGGCATGCTAGATGGTGGGCACTCTGGCAGGCCCAGGACTCGGGGCTGCTCCCACCACCCCTCAGCTTAGCACCCCACAACACAGGCACCAAGCAGCTGCCAGCACAGTGGCCTCCACTCCACTACCGTCTGGGCCAGTTTCAGGTACCATACGGAGTAACTTCACATTTGATAACCTGATTGTTTTTTAAGCCGTGTGGCACTCTTAATTGCTTGGTGTTAGATAAACTGTGATTTAAAGAGTGCAAACTCAGATATCAGAACAGCAAGGAGTGACTTATTTACTTTAGCAAAGCCTTTATAAGGTTTTTATGGCTGCCCTATCTGAGGGCCACATATAAGTCACTCTGGGAGGAGGAAGCCCAGGCAGGTACTAGCCAGGCTTTGAGAAGCCTCCGTTGTCAGCAGGGGCCCAGGAGCTGAAGAGGGGCACAGGTAAAGGGCCGCCACATCAGACCCTGGAGACCGTTGCCACCTGGAGCAGAGTAAAGGCCAGTCCCAAGAAGGCTCTGCCTCTAAGCATCACTACAGGGTTGAAGAAGGCTGGGGATATAGCTCAGTTGGTAGAGTGCTTGCCTTGCATATACAAGGCTCTTGGATCCCCAGAACCAAAAAAAAAAAAAAAAAAAAAACAAACCAGGGTTGGAGAACACAAAACACCTCCCTGGGGCAGCTATAATCCTCCCTGAAGACCCTCTTCAGTCCCATCTGCACAGTCACCTGCTGGCCTTTCTGCCACACCCAGCCCAATCCTTTCTAGAAGGAAGCAGAGCGCCTGTGGGGTCAGGATGGCTCTCAAGGCACAGCACATTCTGACCAAAACCTGGTGCCATCATCCTGAGGTCCTTCAGGCTCCAGTCGCCTCCCAGGCGCAGCCTCTGACCTAGCACCACAAAGCAGCGTCGACCACGTGTTGAGGTCCCTCCCTGACTCCTTCTTCCCCTGAAGACCATGTGCTCTGAGAGGTTGTCTCTAGTCAGTCACCTCCACGCTCTTAGGCTTGCAGACTGGACTGGGGTTGATCCCAAGACCATAGAGCCACAAGTGCATGATTTCTTGCTCTGACATAATGAAGCCCCTTAAGCCAAAGGGTGGACCAACGCTAGCAGATGTGTCTCTGCTGAGTGACTCAGGCCACATGCAGTACAGCCCACAGGACACCCAGGAATGCAGGAGAACTCAAGCAACCAGAAGGCCCAGGAGAAGGACTGACCTGGACAGAAGTCCAGGTGACTGGACAGTGCACGCTGTGGGACTCTGCCAGGAGATACACTGCCCCAGAAGACAGAAGCAAAAGCTTCCCAGCTGAGGACCAGGATGGCCCACCCTGCTGCCTGCTCATTTGGCACAGCTAGGGAGAGGCAGCCGTGCCGCCAAAACCCCACTGGCACCCAAGGCCAGTAACCCAAAAGGACACCCACTCACTTGGCCACAGCCAGCAGCACATGGGGGTCATGCTCACACTTCTTCAGGGCGTCCACACTCTTGGTCTTCCTCTGGGGCCTTGCCTCCAGGAAGACGGCTTCTGACCACAGAATCCCTGAAGTTTGAGAGAGAGACGCCTCAGCCTTGTCTGTGGTTACAGAAGCACATCTGCCTGCCCCACACAGGCCACGTGAGGGCCCTCAGGGCCAGCCACAAAGGCTGAGCTTCCATCTGCCACAGCCACCCTGCACAGCAGCAGCCTGGACACCCCTCTACCCGCAGGGGGAGATGGCCAGAAGCATCAACCACTGCCAAGACTCCAGTCCTGCAGACTCTGCAACTGCACACCTAAGGGTTTATTATAACAAGACAATCAAAAATCCTAGTAAAGGTTCACACAGGAGGGCTGGGATTGTGGCTCAGAGGTAGAAGGCTCATCTAGCATGTGCGAGACGCTGGGTTTGATCCTCAGAGCCACATAGAAAATAAATAAATAAAATAAAGGTATTGAGTTCAACTACAACTAAAAACGTTAAAATTAAAAAACTTTTAAAAAAAAATTCACATAGGAAAATGGGGGTCAAGCCAGGCACAATGGCACAGCATGCAATCCCAGTGACATGCAAGCCAAGACAGGAGGGTGCACATTCCAGGCCACCCTGAGCTACTCAGCAAGACCCTGTCTCAAAACAAAAAGGGCTAGGATGGAGCCCAGTGGTAGAGCACCCCTGGGTTCAGTTCCCAGTTCCACAAGGGAAAAATAACAACAACAACAAAAACTAAAGATGACCTAAGCAACCAACAAATGACCAAGAACTGAGGGTATGTTACTGAAATTTGCATTCTTGAACATTCAACAAGAACCAAAAATTCTCACAAAACTTTCAGCTTTATAAAGGTAAAACAAGCCAGGTGCAGTGGCGTATGCCTATAATCCCAGCTACTTGGAGGCTGAGGCAGGAGGATCACAAATTTCAGGCCAGCCTCAGCAACTTAGTGAGACCCTATCTTAAAATTACAAAGTGGTTGGGGTGTAGCTCAGTGGTAGAGCATTTGCCTAGCATGTGCTAGACCCCGAGTCTGATTCCAGCATCATCACCAGAAAAAAAAAAAAAAGGTAAAATACTCAATACCCAATATGACTTTAGTTGTACACCATCATAGAGGTTGTAATCCTACAAACAAGTAAGAGTAGGGATTCCTGATTAGACTAGTGGACCTGGAGGTGATTTCTAGTTTCTCCTTTTAGCTCCAAATTTCTTTTTTTTTTTTTTTTTTCTTGGTACTGGGGATTGAACCCAGGGATACTTTACTGCTAAGCCACAGCCCTAGCCCTTTTTATTTTTTCAAACAGGGTCTTGCTAAGTCCTTAGGTCCTCACTAAGTAGCCCAGGCTGGCTCTGAACTTTCAATCCTCCTGTTGCAGCCTCCTAGGCTGCTGCGATGACAGGCATGTGCTACCAGACCCAGCTCCAAATTTCTTTATGCCGCATATGTATTCCTTATATGCTTGGAGTAAAATGATAAAAGTTAAAATCTTTTTTGCTTGAACCCAGGGGTGCTCTACCACTGAGTCCTAGCCCTTTTGATTGTATTGAGACTCAAACTTGTGATTCTCCTGTGTCTATGCGATCACAGGCATGCACCACCGCACCCAACAGTAAGTTAAATCCTGAAAGAAAAATAAACGGCAGCACTTCAGAACATGAAATCAAACTCTTCCATGTTGAGACTGGGAATTCAGTCCAAACATCTTAATTACCAAGTCCAGAGAAACTTGAACAAAGTAAGCCATATACAGGCCCCGAGAGCCAGCCAGGAGCCCCTTACCAGAACTGGGGCACTCCTGCAGTGCCTTGGCCATGAGTGTGTTGGCAATGTTCTTCAGCCCTGCTCGATACTCCAGCCGCACAGACTCCAACCTGAAGAGACAAGCCCAGGGACATCCAAGCCCCATCTACTTGCAGCACAAACCCCTGCTGGCCCCTGGAGGTTCAGGAACAGCAGCTGCAGGGCCGAGCTCATCCACAAGAGGTGGCTGTCCCTGCCGAGCCCTGGATTCCCACTGCTCCAGATGAAGTGAAGATGCAGGACAGGACAAAGACTAGGGAGTGTGTGCCCACCCTGGGTCCTTCAGGGTTCTCACACTGAGCAGAGCCCTGCAGCTCTCCAGACAGGACACCACCCTTCCCCTGGCAAAGCCTTGCCTGTGTCCCCTCTTCTGTGCAGTGTGCTTGCTCAGCTCCACACCCAGCCCATCACTAACCCCTGGCTCCCTGGGCACCTCTATCAGAGCACGTTAAACAGCACCCATAGGCCGGTCCTGCTGTCTAGGCCCACTGTGAGAACAGCCCTCTAAAGGGCAAGCTGGTCAACAGCCAACACTCACCACAGCCCAGGATTTTTGGGGTTCTTCAGGCGAGACTTCTCCAAAATGGCCCGAGCTCGGGTCAGCTGCCCAATCTTCTCCTCCAGCCGGGAGAGCAAGAGCCACAGGGGTGTGGAATGAGGGCACTTTTTCAACTGTGGCCAACAAACCAAGCAAGAGAGACGCTCAGACGGTGTCCGGGAAGGACTGCAAAATAGCAGAGGCGTGCTCCACCTGACAGAACCTCACAGCTGTGTCCAGAGATGGCACCTCATGCTCCCCGAGGGTTTTATAGACATGCTGAGGGGTTACAGACATACACGTGTATGGGGTGTGTGGGAGATGTACAGGAGTGTTCAGAGCATGTGTTCTACATTTGTGGTTGTGTTATGCACACGGGGGCACATGTACTACATGTTCTGTGCACTACACCCCACAGGTCCTGGGCACAGGGTGTGTAGCTCTGCAGAGGTAAAAGCACTAAATTCAGAGCGGGGACCAGTGCTTGGTCCTGAGCCTACAATCCCACCAACTGGGGCCTGAGTGATTCACTGACCACCAGCCCTCCAATTCTCCCTGGAGGTGGGGGCGACAGCCAGTATCAGGTGCTGGCTCCATGAGGCAGGTCAGCTGCAGCCCAGGTGTCCCAGCAGAGGCTCACCCCCTGGTTGTAGGCCTCCCGAGCCTTCTCCATCAGCTCTCCCTGCTCCTCGATCTGCCCTTTCATCATCCACAGCTTGGGGAAGTCCTCGTAGTGCTTCAGGGCTTCCTCACAGAGCTCCTGGGCAGCTGCAATGTTCCCTAGCACCCACTCCAGCTTCACAGACTTCATGAACACCTGTGAGCAGACATGTGTGAGTCACAGTGGAGACACTCCCGGGACACTCCCTGCACACTGTGGCTCATCCCTCTATGTCTATCCTGAGGGATGTGATGTGCCTTGTAAACTGATTCACAGCAGGGGAGTTAAGAAGCATAGCTACACAGGACTGGGCTGTAGCCTGGGCTCTCCTCCTCTCCCTCTTCACTGACATGCAAGCCAGGTGCCAGGTCCATGCCTGCACATGCAGCATCCCAATGGCCCCACCCTGCCTGCCCATCACTACGCACACGGGCCGTAGGTGCACTGCTCCGCGCCTTGGCCAACAGCCTGCGGGCCCGCTCATACTCGTTGTTCTCAGACTCCAGCTTCACAGCCGCCAGCCAGATCTCCTCACTATTGGGGTTGGCCTATGGGGCAAACACAGCATGTCAAGATGGGTTCAGAACCAGTGGCAGGGCTGGTGCACACATAATTAAAGACGGCCTGGGATGGGGCCAGGCCTTGCTCTGCTGCAGGACTGGTAGGTCCAAGCCCTTCGCAGGCAAGGCAAGGGCAGTAGACTCCAGGCAAGAACTGAGCTCACCTGAAAGCACATGCTCCACCTTTATTCTGTGCAGAGGAAGGCCCCACAGCACTGAAGCAATGCTAAAGGCTTCAGAGGCACATCCAGGATCCACCCGAATCCTTCACAGCCCTCTCACACTCTTGAGTAGGTCATTCACATTCTGCATGTGTGAACTTACTACACATGACCTTACTTTTCCTTCTTTCTGTTGCCCTAGTGTGTTCACGTGAGCAGACAGAGGTGCAGGGTGCCTTGAGTTGCGTGGAGAGGGCCCCCCAACAATCCAGAGTCTAATGGACATGCAAACAGTGACTTCGATGTGTCCTTAGAGCTGGTAGCCAGACAAAGTCTAACCAGCAAGAGTCAAGTGACACCTGACAAGCAGCCCCCAAGACAGGCAAGGAAAGCCACCTTGGGGCTTCTGGCATGCAACAGTGTGAGGTGGTGGGCAGTAGTCACCAGGTGGTAGGGAGGACACTGCCTCTTTTGCGTTCTCTCCAGGAGGCAGCTGGGATAAGTGTTAACCCAGCCAGGCCCTCTGGTGGAAGGACACACTTTTTGGGGGCAGCCTGGGCTGCAAGAGTGCATGGCATTTTCATGGTACTCCATGGTTTACTAAGAAGTGTGCTGTAAAACCATCTAATACCCTGTTGTCACTAGGATGTTATACATGACAACAAAAATAAAAACATACTTAAAAACACTGCACACCACATGGCAGCTGGATGGTCAGACTGGCAAGAGCAGAAATTTCAACAGGGTTCCCCTCAGATGGGGCCTTGGGGCTTCCACAGAGCCCATATGTGACCCTGTGTTCTAGGATCTGAAACATCAACCTGTGGTCACACTGAGTAATAGGGACAGGAGGTAAGAGTTCCCCAGTTGGGCTTCACGCTCACAGGGCCCCTCAGGGCATCTAGATCATGGCCTGTCCATCCCAAAACACATACATGGGAAGTACTCAGGCACCAGCCAGCAGAGGTTGGGGTCTGCCACACAGGTGACCCCTCACATACCTGAAAGGCCAAGGCCAAGATGCTCCGCGCTGCAGGCACATCCCCTGCCAGCCATTTGGACTTGGCGCCCATAAGCCACAGTACCTCGGCCTTGGGGCAGTGGGCCACGGCTCTCTGCAGGAGCGCCTCCAGAGACTCCCTGAAAGACAGAGATCAGGATCACCAGAGCCAGGGCCATAAAGCAGAGCACACAGGCACTCACAGACACAGCACGGGCAGCAAAAAGACAGTTACTACTCCAAAGTTCGGCACTATAAATGATTTACCAGAGTTTACAACGGGGAGAGTGTGGGGAAATCTTTCCTCTCTATAAAGGTTCTAAATCCAACTACTGAAGAGGGCTCCACAAAGCATGCATTGTTTGAACAGCAGGGCCTTTTACAGTGTGTGGCCTGGAGGCAGTGATAACTCCCCGTCAGGTGACAGGGAAGGCCTTTCACCTCAAACAGGAGGACACCCTGGATTCACTGACAAGAGTCTACTCTTCTGGCCTTATTACAAAAAAGTGATTTTTAGGTGCCTCCTGAACAAGAACACTTCTAGCACTGAGGACCTCTCCTTGGTCTGCTGCCTCTGGGTCACATCCCCTTTACCAATGACCCCTGCGGGGTTCAGCAGCAGGTCACAGTAAACATACAAAGCCACACTGTGTGAGGCCTGAGGGCAAGGCCATGCCCCACTAGAACTCCCACCCCAGCATCACTGCCCTCCCATCCTTCTGATTGGACACCCTGGAAAAAGCCCCTGAAGCCCACTGGACTTGGCGCCCATAAGCCACAGCACCTCGGCCTTGGGGCAGTGGACCTGGAGGACCAAGTGCACCTGAGCACCAAGCGGGCAGCTGTGTATGCTCAGGCCATGGGGGCCAAGAGGTCTCAGCCCACAACTACCCTGCCCAGGTGACCTACAATGTGAGTCATCAGGATCATTTCAAAATGTCCCGTGGCCCCGAAGGGGTTAACTCTGAAACACCAAAACAGCTGGCAGTGCTGGGAGGGAGCTCCAGCAGTACAGGAAAGGGCCCTGAAGAGACTGACACTCAACAATGCCAGAACAGAGAAGAAACAAGGGCTGAGCCCTTGCATTGCAACTTTACTGAGCCAGCCAAGCACAACCCACCCAGCACCGGGGCAGAGGCCCCAGGAAGAGATGGATGGAGGGTCCCTGGGGACATGAGCCTGATGCCCTGGAGCACTACCCCATTTAAAACAAGAAACTGCGATGCCTAATTTAATCAGCACTTCCAGGCAATAAGGCAGACCCAAAAGGTTTTTTTAATTAAAGAGTACAATTAAAGAAAATTGTCAAGGACCTCCTCTGAGCACAAACCAGCCCAAACCCAGAGCCAGCACAGCTTAAGTGAAAACAGCCTGCGTGGACGAGACACAGCTGCAGCACTGCTGCACCAACGGTGCTGGCTTCAGCTTCCAGACAGCACCTCAGGACAAGCCTCCTCCAAGCCTTGGTTTCTCAACTCTATGATCCTATTTCAGATGGAACCATAAAAATCAGTCCAACTGCAAAGTCCCATAAAGCTCCTGTCCTCATCACACACACCACCCCCATCAGGCCCCTCACCCAAAAGGAAGCACTCATGGGTCCCCAGTGCCATACAGAGAGGAGCCAGGGGTTCAGTCAGTGCCAGGGGCAGGTGGATCACCTCGTACCTGGTGCCATGGTTTTTCTCGAAGTATGCAGCTCGCAGCCATACGCTCTTTTTGCTGGGGAACACTTGCAGGGCGTAGGCGTAGATGGCCCGTGCGCACTCCAGGGCATTGTGGGCCACACACTAGAACAGAGAGATGCACATGAGGGTGCTGACACCTGCCCAGCCTCCATGATTCTCCAGATTCTAGATGACATCTGCTAGAAAGTCCATAGCAGGCCAACTAGTCAGAAATGTGATCTGAGAGGGACAGCAGAGATGGACACTAGCGCTGAAGCCAGCTGGGAGCTGCCTATGAGGGCACCAGTCACCATGTGGCACACGCACGCGCCATAGCTGCACATCGCCAGCATTAGTTTCCTTTTTTAAGATTAAGGTAAATATTTTCCTTTATAAAAGTGACACTGAAAACCTGAAGACAACGATGAGAGGGAAGAGGAAGGAAAGCTCCCACTCCAACAGAACCACTGTGCAGCCTGCTTCCAGGTATTCCCACGCTCAGGAGGTTTTCTTTCTTGGGTAGATTCAAACAACAGAACTGAGTGAGAGCCTAGCCATCACCTGCAGTGACAGAGTACCCAGCAGCCAGCTGAATGGATCTGCCGCTGTGGCCGTGACAACCAGACTCACTGCACAGGCGCAGACATCTGTCCTCTAGCAACTGCACACAGGACCACGGGAACCATCCCCAAGAGAAATCACTGCCTTCCATACCATGCAGACATGCAAGGAACCCTTGTACCAAGAAGGGATTAAAATCTGGAGGTGAGTAAAAGGCCACTAGGGAGAAGGGACAAGGACAAGGTTTTTCAGCCATGAATGCCAAAATGCCACAGGGGAGGTACCTGGCCATACAAGATACCTTCCCAGATGGACAGCTGCCCTTCCAGAGAAAGGACACTCAGTGTGTGGAAATGGGAAGGGACAAGGAGCAGGTGTGACCTCCTCTGTCATGGAGTCTCCCTCTGACTCAACCTCCACAGAAATCAGGGAGAGACCTGCCTTGCATGCTGTGTCAGACATGGACAGAGTAAGCCTGTCTCCCCTGTGACTGCTGTCCAAAGCAGATGGGGCCAGTGACAAGGCTTTCACATCCTCCACCACCTTGTCTGATCTTGGCGGGGAAGGGGTGTGAGAGGTACCGGGGATTGAAGTCAGGAGTACTCAACAAGTGAGCCACACCCCCAGTCCTATTTTGTATTTTATTTAGAGACAGGGTCTCACTGAATTGCTTAGTACCTCACCACTGCTAAGGCTGGCTTTAAACTCGCGATCCTCCTGCCTCAGCCTCTCCAGCCGCTGGGATTACAGGCATGTGCCACTGTGCCCGGCTCCTTGTCTGATCTTACAACTGTCTGCAGAACGGCTGGGACACCCCACAGGATCAATTAGGTGTCCAGGGTCTTTGGGGTGGATGAGCCAGTCCCAGGGTGGGGAGGACACTAGAGAACACTCCCTACTTCTAGTACAAGAGAAACTTCAGTTCTGACTCTTACATCACAAAGTGTTGAAAAGTAACTGTACTTACTCTAGTCAAGATAGGCATCACCTGCAGTGACATCCACCAAGGGCCTCTGAAGTGGTCAAAAGCCATAAGGAGAAGGATAAAGGGGGAAAGCATTATGACTCTATGTCCAGAATAAAGAGGGCTGGACACCAGGTACTGGATTCTTTCATTTAACCAAGGAATTTTCACTCAATACAGAGACTACAAAAGTTTGTTAAATTAGTCTTTTTTTGAACATAGGGATGCTTAACCACTGAACTACATCCCCAGCCCTTTCTAATTTATTTTGGCACTAAATTACTGCCAGCCTTGGAACTTGCAATCCTCCTGCCTCAGCCTCCTGGGTCACTTTGATTACAGGCATTGTGCTCGGATTAAATTAGTCTTTATACTTTATTTATTTATTTATTTGGTGCTGGGATCAAAGGCAATGCTTGGTACATGCACACGCCCTATCACTGACCTGCAACCACAGCTCCAACATGATAAAAAATCTTCTGAAAGACCATCACCACTAACCTAGGTTTCAACTTCCATATGCAGGTCAACAAGCCAGTGCCTGTGCTCTGGGTCATGCCACACTGGGACCTGAAAATACAGGCTCAGAGGCTTCAGAGATGCCGGCCTTGGAGCATGACCCCACAGGCTGGGGAAAAGTCCTTAGCCTGCCCAGATGGAAAGGGATAAGCACTCATATAGCAAAGTGTGGGAAGCTGCTCTCCATGACTACATAGCAGCAGCTCACAACATGTACAACAAATAGTATTTAGGAAACCAATTATTTGCCTGGGCTGTGGCACACACCTGTGATCCCAGTAACCAGGGAAGCTAAGGCAGGAGGATCTCAAGTTCCAGGCCAGCCTGGGCAACTTAGACACTCTCAAAATAAAAATGTGTTTTAAAGAAGTAGGGGGTATAGCTCAGTGGAAGAGTCACCCTGAATTCAATCCCCAGAACTGTCCTCTCCCGCCAACCCACACCCAGCCAAATTGATTATCTGGCAAACACTACATAGAAACTAATGATTTGGCCAAAATTGCCATTATCAGCTCCTGAAAATAATGGGTCAAAGTCTGGGGAGAACAGGGTATTCACACAGTCTCAAGGTTTCTCCTCACAAATGCTTACTAGTCCCAAAGGAAAAAAGAGCAGCCACAAAGAGGAGAGACCTGGCACCATCCCCTGAACCAGCTGGTCAGTGACCACAAGGAGACCTGACGTCCCTGCCAGGCACAGGATCTCAACCCAGCCATGAGCAAATAGTGCAGAGACCCAGGTCAAAGAAGGACCTATGACACTGCAGCCTGTAATCAAGATTCAGACTTGAAACACACAGACAGACCAGGCCTGGTCCAGACTGGCCTGAGCACATGGCCCTGAACAGTTCTAAGCAGAACATAGTTGCCTCTTTCTTTTGCCTGGTGAGATATGAGCCAGGTCTATAGGGTAGGCAACAGCACACATGCTGTGCTGTGCCACAGTGTTGAGGAGCAAAGGACTGCACGTCTGCACAAGCTTCCCTAGCAGTTCAGGAGCAGGAGCACAGTGCAGGCGTGTGCCCCTGAATGAGGAGATCAAGGCACACTGGCAGAGTGGTAACTTGGGGGAGTGAGGCGAGGGGCATGGAAGAACTCTTTGCAGTTTTGTAACATTAAAGTACATCTGATATTATTATTTCCGAATGAAAAGCTAAAAACAGAGGGCCATGTCTTTATTAATACTTTATATATATATATATATATACATATATATATATTTTGTTGTTGTTGTTGTTGTTACTACTGAGAATTAAACCCAGGGATGCTCTACCACTTTTTATTTTATTCTGAGACAGGGTCCTGCTAAGGCTGGCCTTAAACACGCTTATCAATTTGGCCCTATGATCTTTCTTCTGGAAACTTGTTCTGAGGAAAATAATCCCAAAGGAGGCAAAACTCTGTATTTGGAATGTTTTTGAAATGAAACATGCAGCAGAAACCAGGGAATGGGAAGCACCTGATGTCACTGAGGTAGTCAGCTAAGGGCACTGCAGCCAACATGCTGCCACCTGCTGTGTGACACTAGGTGACACACTGGGTTCCTTAGCCACTTAGCCTCATTAGCTATTCACCTGTGATCCCAGCAACTCAGGAGTCTGAGGCAGGTGGATGCAAATTCCAGGCCAGGCAGCAAATCAATGAGACCCTATCCCAAAATAAAAAGGTCTGGGGATGTTGCTTGATGGTAGAGGGCCCTTGGGTTCAATCCCCAGTGCCTCCCACCCATACACACAAAAACGCTCTTCACAGAAATTCAGGTTCACAGGAAATCCTTCCGTTCAACTGCAACTACATTTACGATGAGAATGTCAAAAAGACTTTTGGAACTGCCTACTAGTCCTAGGGCCTGATGTCACTCTCAGAGGCTCCAGGTCTTGTACAAACACCTGCAGGCCACACTCACACTGTCAGCGTCTTCCATCCAGGTGTGCTTCCGATCTTCTTCCTCGATCCCGATTCCAATCACAGCGCGCATGACTGCCTGGCAGGTGGCCACGCTCCCTGCCCTGTCGCACTCCTCAGCATCCTGAAAAAGTCACAGAAATTCTGTTTTTTGAATTTTGAAGTCAAATCGCCTGAAAAGGAGCACGTTATTGCTGGGCGGTGGTGTCACAAGGCATAGCTCAGGGCTCTGACTAAACACCACGTCTGCCCTGTTTCCTAAGCACCTGTCCTTGCCACCTACCATACAATAAATACTGAATGAGGTGTGGGGGTAGGAATGATAGTAGAATGAATTGGAAATTATTACCCTGTGTGCATATATGATTACATACATCTGTGTAACTCTATATCATGTACAACCAGACAAATGAGAAGTTATACTTCATGTATGTACAATGTGTCAAAATGCATTCAAATGCCATGAGCAACTAATTAGAACTAATAAAAAATATTTAAAAAATAAATAAATACCGAAATGACTGAATGCAAGCATACTCATCCATGCAATGAACTTTAAGTGAGCACTTACTATGCACAAGCAATTATATTAGGCCATTCAGTGGCTATAGGTTTCCTATACTAAGGAAACTTTCAAAGTAGGAAGAGTGAAAGACAAGTTCAAAATAACTGTATTTGTTGGGCTGGAACTCAAGGCAAAAGAAGGAAATGTTTGGACCCAGCCAGGCAAATATGACTGGCAGGGAGCCAGGTGCATAGGGGGTGTGACAGAACACCCAGGGGGCAGGGGCAACCAATCACAGAGCCTTCTACCAGGTAGACCAACATCAGAAAAGAACTCCTGCTTCAGGAAAGCAAATCTTTTTTTTTTTTTTTTAATATTTATTTTTTAGTTGTAGTTGGACACAAGCCCTTATTTTTCTTTTATTTGTTTTTTTTTTAAAGAGAGAGAGAGAGAGAGACAGAGAGAATTTTAATTTTTAATCTTTTTTTTTTTTTCTTTTAGTTTTCGGCAGAAACAACATCTTTGTTGTATGTGGTGCTGAGGATCAAACCTGGGCCGCTCGCATCGCGCTACCGCTTGAGCCACATCCCCAGCCCTCTTTTATTTGTTTTTATGTGGTGCCGAGGATCGCACGTGTAAGGCTAGCCCTCAAGCGCTGAGCCACAACCCCAGCCCAAAGAAAGCAGATCTTAGGATGTGCAGAAAGAAACCAACCAAGCTTCATAGCAGGAGACACAAAAATGATGACTGAAGATTTGAGATGATAAAATAAGTACCTTCATATTAATTAAAAAACAGAACATTGATGCAGCAACACAGTGAAACCCTGTCACATTAAAAAAGGCTGCAACTCAAGATGTAGGTGCTGGCTGAGGATGTAGCTCAGTGTCAGAGCACCCCAAGGCTCAATCCCTAGTACCACAAAAAAAGAAAAAGAAAAAAATCCCTTGATTCAATAAAGAAACACTGCAAAGGACATAGACACCAAAAAATAAAAACGAAAACAAATTTAAACAACTGGAAAAGAAATCCAAAGTCAAACTTACTTTTTTTTTTTTAAACTACTGGGGATTGAACCCAGGGGCACTTATCACTGAGCCATATCCCCAGCCCTCTTTTATATTTTTTTGGAGACAGGGTCTCGCTGAATTGCTTAGGGCCTCACCAAGTTGCCAAGGCTGGCTTTAAACTTAGGATCTTCCTGCCTCAGCCTCCTGAGCCACTGGGATTACAGGCATGTGCCACCATGCCTGACCATTCTCACTCTGATGAGAATTTTAGCATCTTTTTGGGATGAGTAACACTGAGGTGTGTGCTGGCTGGCTCACTTGGTGAATGCAGGTACATACCTCACACTACTCCGCACACACAATGACCTCTACAGCTAGCAACTTCACACCCTCCATCAAAATAAAGCATAATGCACTTGACCTGCACCTCCACTTCTAGGGGTCCACCTAACAAGCATGTCCCTGTGTGCACAGCACACTTTCACAACATGGCTTGCAAGTAGAAAGCCGCAGGAGTCACCCCCACATGTACCCTGACAGGTGACAGCACACCTGAGGGCTCCTGGCACTAAACAGCATTCCAAGCAATGGGCAAGCACAGAAAAGTCTAGAAAAGGGCTAAGGACTAAACTGCCAGCACTTATTATAAACTGAAAAGAAAAGGGAGACCAACAAAGGTGGTGGAGGAAGGTCCAGCAAGACAAAAAGAAAAACCAAGGAAGAGAAGGGAGCACACAGCATTTGTGAAAGAAAGCCCCCTGGCTCAGGTCAGGGATGACCATAAGTGGCATCTCTAAGATTTTTAGGAGTATGGTGCCTAGAAGCTGCACTTGAAGGGTGAAGAAAGGGTCAGATATCACAATACAACAAGCAATTAAAGTCTGGCACATAGTAGGAAGTTGGTAATGGTGACCACTGCTCAGGAGGCAAGTCACCTGGATGTCACAGCACTCCCTGCAGGGCACTGTGGAAACACAGCGACCCAAAATGACTGGGTAGGAAAGGCAGCCAGTGAGGAGAGTAGGACATGCACAGCCAAGCTCAAGCCAAGTTTCCCTGCACCCTGGCACAGGCTCAGGGTTCTCCCTCACCTTATATAGCATTCTTCTCAGCCAGGTAGAGAACGCAAGCTAGTAGAGCAAATGGGACTCACTGTTGGCCAAGGAAGTGCACCAGAGGGGGACTGGGGAACCCTGGCTTGGCTCGGCTCCATGTACCACCACCACCAGGACTGCAATGAGGACCTCACAGAACTGGCAGAGTGAGCCCTCAGGAGGGCCAGAACCAGCCCTCATGGTGCCCTGGGGCTGGGAAAGCACTGCAACTGTTAGCGTAGGTAGACCCTCTCCCAACACAAGCAGACAACCAGGACAAAACACAGAAGCAGTGGCTGGAGCCACACGTGGTGAGGACTGAGACACAGGAAAAGGCTGAGGGTGCTGCATGGTGCCCAAGCCCACTGTCTGGGAATTTCTAGGCCACAGATCAAAGGGACTCCCTGAGCAGAGGTGGTGGAGAGTCCAGGGAAAACAGGGAGGACAGAGCATCCAGTACCAAATATTAGGATACACAGCAGAATCCCAGAGCTCTGCCCTGTAGGGAGAACCCATGAGTCTAATCAGGGCACCACCATCCAAAAAGAACCACTGGAAGGATTAACAAGAGCAACCCTGGGACCACACACAGGGCCCCAACCAGTGCCTACTGTACCCAGCCACACTAAAATATCTCAAGAGGCATAAAGCACTGGGAGAAGACACAGAGAGGTCCAGGCTTGGTGGGGCAATCAGCCCAAGGCTAAATACCCCTTGGATCCTGAATTACAACACGTAAAAGCAAAACCTGGGGGCTGGGGATGTGGCTCAAGCGGTAGCGCGCTCACCTGGCGTGCATGCGGCCCGGGTTCGATCCTCAGCACCACATACAAACAAAGATGTTGTGTCTGCCAATAACTAAAAGAAATAAATATTTAAAAAAAAAAAAAAGCAAAACCTGAAGAATCAAAGTCACTCCCAGTGATAAAGCTGCACTCCAACACCAAGCTCTAGAGTATTTCAAGAAATGTAAATATGTCTAGGATCCAGCAAGGTCAGCCTCACAATATTTAGCAACAAACCAGGCGTGCGTAATTCCACAACAAGAAGGGGAAGATCCATCAAAACTAAGCCATATGACAGCTGTCAGAAGCAGCAGACAAGGATGCTGAAACATGCACTGTGACTACGCTCCATGTGACCAGAATCAGGCAGAGACATGAAAGAAAAGACTAAAACTAAATTTCTAGAAATGGACACCAAAAGATCCAAGATGAAAAATACACCTTAAGAAATAAGGTTAGACACTATCGAAAAAAAAGGTAAGTGATCTTAAAGAAATAGAGAAACTAGACGGGTTCGGTGGCACACACCTATAATCCCAGCAGCTTGGGAGACTAAGGTAGGAGGATCATGAGTTCAAAGCCGGCCTCGGCAATTTAGCCAGGCCCTAAGAAACTCAGTGAGACCCTATATCTAAATAAAATATAATAAAGGCTGGGGATATGGCTCAGTGATTGAGTACCCCTGAGTTAGAAAGAAAGAAAGGGAGAGAGGGGAGGGTGGAGGGAGAACTGGGACTGGGCATGGTGGTGCATGCCTATAATCCCAGCAAGATGAGAGGTTGAGGCAGGAGGATTGCAAGTTCAAGTTTTTTTAGTCTCAGCAACTTAGTGAAGCCCTAAGCAACTTAATGAGACTCTGTCTCAAAATTAAGAAAAAAAAAAAAAAAAAGAGGTTGAGTATGTTGCTCAGTGGTAAAGTGCCCCTGCTTTAAACTATCAGTATGGTGCACATGCACACACATTATCAACAACTTGAAAATAAAACTTAAAAATAATTCCACTTAAAATAGCAACCAAAAATAATAAAATAGGGCTCAGGGTTGGACCTGGGCTTAATACCCAGTACTGCAACAAAAGTAAAACACTTAGAAATGAGTTTAACAAAAGAAGTGCAAGATTTGCATACTGAAACACTGCTGAAAAATTTTAAAGACCTAAAAAAATAGAAGATATCTCACCCACACAGATAAGACAACTAAATATTAAGATGACAACATTCCTCAAATTGATCAAATTGAATCGATGCCCTATCAAAATGCCAGCTGTTTTTTTTTGGCAGATCCTAAAATTCATATAGAATTTACTTACAAAGAAGTAAGCATAGTCAAAACTGTTTGGAAAAGGAGAAGACAGGACTAACACTTCCCAACTTCAAAACAGATACAGCTGCATTTGTCAGAACAGTGTGGTACTGCAGAAAGACATGCAGACCAGCATAGAAGATCCAAGTCCAGAACGAACCCTCACAATGACGATCCACAGATTTTCAACAAGCATGCCAAGACCATTCAGAGGGGTAAGAAGAATCAGTGGTGCTGGGACAACTAGATGTGCACACACCAAAGAATGAGGTGAGTCCCCACCTCATATCATGTGCAAGCACTAACTTAAAACCAGCCCCTGGGGCTGGGGTTGTGACTCAGTGGTAGAGAGCTCGCCTAGCATGTGCCAGGCCCTGGGTTCCATCCTCAGCATCACACATAAAAATAAATAAAATAAAATAAAGGTTTTTTTTTTAAAAAAAAAAAAAAACAGCCACAGTCCTAAACAATGAAACTTCAAAAAATACAGGAGCAAATGTTAACAGCACTGAGTCAGGGTAAAATTCTGATATGACACCTGAAGCATGATCACAAAAAGAAGATCAATTTGATGTATAATTTTAACAAGCAAAATTAAAAACATTTATGCTATATGCAATATAGTCAAGAAAGTGAAAAGACAACACACAGAATGTGAGAAAGCATTTGTATATCATCTATCTGATAAGGGATTTATATCCAGAATATACATAAAGAACTTAGGGCTTCAATGTGGCTCAGTGGTAAGCACTTGCCTAGCATTCACAAGGCCCTGGGTTCAATCCCCAGCACCACGATGGTGCACACCTGTAATCCAAGCGGCTTGGGAGCCTGAAACAGGAAGATTGTGAGTTCAAAGGCAGCCTCAGCAAAAGTGAGATGCCAAGCAACTCAGTGAGACCCTGTCTCTAAATAAAATACAAAATAAGGCTGGGGATGTGGTTCAGTAGTCAAGTGTCCCTGAATTCAATCCCTGATACCCACCCTCAAAAAAAAAAAAAAAAAAACCACTCGATACAACATAGTAATAAAACAGCAGACAACAGTAACAACTGAAAAAATCCAATTTAAAAAGGTAAAAATTTTAAAGGTGAAAGAGCTGGGTGCAGTGGCACATGCCTGTAATCCCAGTAGCTTAGGAGGCCGAGGTAGGAGAATCACAAGTTCAAAGCCAGCCTCAGCAACTTAGTAAGACACTAAGCAACTTAACGAGAACCTGTCTCTAAGCAAAAAATAAAGGGCTGGGGATGTAGCTCAGTGGTTAAGCACTTCTGGGTTCAATCTTTGGTTATAAAAAATAAAAATAATAATAAGATAAAAGGTAAACGATTTCAGTACATCTATAGTACAACATGGAAGTCCCATACCAAGTGAAAGCCAAGTTTCAGAAGACCATACACTGTATACTCCATTTACCTCTAATTTCCAGAGAGAGGAAAGTAGAAAGGGAAAAGGTAGAAAACCAAGTCTTCAGAGGAAAAAAAAAGAGCTTGCTTAGGGAGGGCAGGGAATCAGGGATGGCTGGCTGATGGGCACAGCATCTCCTCACTAGTAACAGGAGAATATCAAGATTACAGTGAGGGCTGAAAAGCCAGGAACATACTAAAAACTGCCCAACAGTATACTTTATTTATTTTGTGGTGCTGTGAATTGAACCCAGGGGCATTCTACCCCAGTGCTCCCCACCCCCCTTTTTTTGGGTGCTGGAAATCACTCATGCTAGGCAAGTACTCTACCACTAAGCTACAAGCCCCACCACCTTTCTTATTTTATTTTGATACAGGGTCTTACTAAGTCCCCCAGGCTTCCCTTGAACTTGTGGTCCTTCTGCCTCAGTCACCTGAGTCACTGGGATTGTTAGAAATACCAAGGTGTCACAAGAAATCAGACATGTGCTGGGCATAGGGTGCACGCCTGTAATCCCAGTGGCTTGGGAGGCTGAGACAGGAAGATTGTGAGTTCAAAGCCAGCCTCAGCAAAAAAGGTGCCAAGCAACTCAGTGAGACCTTCTCTCTAAATTAAAATACAAAATAGGGCTAGGGATGTGGCTCAGTGGTAACGTGCCCCTAAGTTCAATCCCTGGTGCTCCTACCCCCTCCCCCCAAAAAAAAAAGAAATCAGACACTTGAAAGTGTGTGGGCAAGGCATTTACTCCTGCTAGAAGAGCGTGAATGGAACCTGGTAGGCAGCTTTCATCCCCGACACAGTGCTGCTTGGAGGAGCTCAGGGGTAGGTACAATCTACATGATTAGCTAATTTTAAAATTGGGATAACAAAGATAAGGACTAGTAATTAAAATGGTTATAACTAGATCCAACTAAAGTTAAATGCTATATTCTGAAAATGGACCACCAAACTTTCTATTTCTCACAAGATTAGAGATGTGCCACCACAGCTGACTTGATTTATACACTGTAAAAGAGTGAATTTCATCCAATATTAATCATACCTTAATCTGGGAAATGCTTGATGAACTTCAAGCATAAGAAACATGAAGAACACTACACTAAGGCCTGTCACAATCAAAATCAGATGGAAAAAAATCTTAAACACTGCCAGAATTTAAAACAAGACAACAACACACTGCTCACTGGAATAGTGTAGCTGAGAAGACAGTGAGATGCATCCTTGAAGCACTGGAGAAAGAGGTATCACCCTGACTTCTACACCAACCATGAATATCCTTCAAAGACAAAGGTGCAATAAAGACTGTTTCCAGACACACAAAAGCAGAAAAAATTTCCGTAGGCAGACCTACACTAAACAAACATTAAATGCAGGCAGGAGAAAATTACACCTGCTGGAGACCTGCACACAGAGAAGCACAGAAAAGTCTCAGAAACAGCAGCAACAAGGTTGCAGGACCAAAGGAGCCTGGGCTGAAGGCATACAATCTGAGGTCTTGCACCTGAGTTCTTCTTTGTCTGTCTTTCTTTTTTTTTTTTTTGCAGTGCTGGGGATTGAACCCAGGGCTTTGACATGCTAGGTAAGCACAATACCATTGAGCCATAACCCCAACCCTGCATCTTAGAATAAAAAAAAAAAAGTAACAAGGCCTCAAGGAAAGGGGCACACAGTAGTCCCATCTACTTTGGAGGCTGAGGCAGGAGGGTCATGAGTTCCTGATCAGCCTGGACAACTTAACAATTGTCTCAAAAAGACCTGGGGATGTGGCTCAGTGGTAAAGTGCTTGCCTAGCAAGAGTAAGGGTCCAGGTTCAACACCTAATACCTCTCCCCATAAAACTGCCAAACACAGAAAGGAGCCACATGGCCGAATAACATCCTATGAAACAAAGGACAGGTGCTGAGTGAGAGGAGGGTCATGAGACCTAGGAACACATTGGGGCAGAGTTGACACAATCTCTCCAGGAGTCTCACAGAGGAAAGGAATAGCACACTCTTGAGCATCTGGAGCAGCAGCCAGCTACAGATGACCAGTGAGTAGCCATTTGCCTGTGGCACAGAAGGCAGGCTACAAAGCAGTGTGAGCACTTTCCAGCACAGAAGGGCCCTCCTGGCAGGACACGGCTCTGGGGAGTTAGGGTACAGGGCCATTACAAAGCACTTCTGCTCAGTAGAGCCAAACAGCAGAAGCCTCATTTGCTTGTGGCTCCTTGGAGGGGACAACGGAAGACCACGCCCTAGGGGTGATCTAGATGAGCTTCAGAGGATTCTCCAGCCCCAAGTCTACAGGTAAGTGGAACATCCCCTACCCTATGTGAGGCCTCAGCCTGGGGAACACATCTGCTTTCATGTGAACACAGGACACAGGGTAGCCTACCTGAATCCACTGCTCACGGTTGATCTCTACACCATTGGCCCGCAGTGAGGTGATGGCTCGGTCGATGATCTTCTCCACCATTTGCGTGTTCCCATTGGCCTCCTCAAGCTTGGCAGCTGTGATCCAGATGTGCCGGTCTGTAGGAATGTTCTCCCGTGCTTTGTTTAAGACCTTGCGGGCATTTTCATAAGTCTCCAGCCTCGCGAGAGCAAGCCAGAGCTAGAGAGGATATCAGAAAGAGGACAGTATGCTGACAGCCACTAGCATGGAGCACTACCCCCCAGACCTGGGATAAGCCAACTTCAAGGACCCCATAGCACCTGCTTTCTCAAAACTAAACTGGGCACACTGGCAGATGCCTGCAATCTCAGCTACCTGGGAGGCCAAGGCAGGAGACCAGCTTGAGCAAGTTGGTGAGATCTTGACTCAGAATAAAAATTTTCAAAGGGATGGGGATGCAGCTCAGTGGAAGATCATTTGCCTAGCATGTGCAAGACCCTGGGTCCAATCCCTACTATTGAGGGGGAAAAAAATCTTTAAGGACCATTTAAACAAGAGCCCAGAAAATGTTTACAGCAACATTTCTCATCAATTGACCATTTGGTTGTGCTTCTGACTCAGCGACTGGTACACGAAAAGTTGATGGCACTCTTGATCAGAGGTCCTAAGCCCTGGATAAATGTATAGAGTACGTCAGCCTGACATCAGATGATGGGGCAGTAGGTGAGTAGGGTGGGTTGGAGGAGAGATGGCTGCTCAGCCTTCTGGAATTCTCATCCTAGATCTGTTAATTCTGCATCACTCCATCCCAAAATGTGTATGGGCTCTATTTATTTTTATGTCAATAAAATAAGATTAATTGCAGAATTTCACAATGTCCCTTAGAATAATTAAAGACATACTGGATATCATAAAACCAAGACAAAAATCACTGCACAGAATGCTGTGAATTGCAATGCTTCAACTAAAGAAACCCCACCAGCCATGAGGTGAGGAGATGAGCCACGAGGGGCTGGCAGAACAGCACACTGCTCTGCATACCTGCCACCCTTCAGTTCCCACCTATAAACTCTGAGGTGCATTAGAAGTAATATCCCTGAAAGAGTGCCCAGTGCAATTTTCTGTAGTGGTCTGGGGTGAGCAAAGATTTAGTTCTGCATGCCCATTCCCCAATTCATGCACCCACTCCTGCTCTGCACTTCTGTCAGCATATGCCTAACTGAAGCCACCTACCACCCTGCCTGGCAGCTGTGCAAAGAAACTGGGTTTCACCCTGCCTTCTACGCCAGAAATCAGAGCCCAGGTGAGACCTTGCTCCTTGTGGGTTGCTACAGACACTGAAAGGCTTGGGTCTTCCTGAGCCCAGCACACTTACCTCCACACTGGTGGGGCAGCACTCTACAGCTCGGCTGAGCATGATCCTAGCATCTTCTGGCTCTTCCAGTTCAACAGCCGCTTTCCACAAGCGAACCGAGTTTGGAACATGCTCAAGGGCTGGGAAAGGCAAACACGAAAGCAGGTCACAGAAAGGGGAAACAAAAGCAAGAGGTTCATGCAGAAGCATGCTGCTTCCAGCAAAAGCTGAACTCCCCTGGTCACAGCCAAGGGCTACAGATCTCAGCCAAGTCAGGTCACAAGACAAATAGAGCACCTGAGCACCCCAGAAAGCAAGGGAGTAATCAAAGGCACTGGTCACACTGGCAGGAGTCAGGACACAGGAGGAAGAATGAACCTCAACAACATGCTAGCCAGTACTAGGGCAGCGACACCAGTAGGCCCCACTTGCAATGACGATGAGCACAGGTGGAACTGGTCCTGGTGGTAGGTGTCAGAAGGCTGGCTGCGCTGGGTACACTGGCCCACACCTACAGCTTGGGAAGCTGAGCCAGGGGGATAGCGAGTTCAAAGCCAGCCTCAGCAACAGTGAGGTGCTAAGCAACTCAGCAAGACCCTGTCTCTAAATAAAATAATTTAAGGGGCTGGGGATGTGGCTCAAGCGGTAGCACGCTTGCCTGGCATGCATGCGGCCCGGGTTCGATCCTCAGCACCACATACAGACAAAGATGTTGTGTCCACCAAATACTAAAAAATAAATATTAAAATTCTCTCTCTCTTTCCCTCTCTCTCACTCTTTCTTTAAAAAAAAAATAATAATTTAAAAAGGCTGGGGGTGTGATTCAGCAGATAAGTGCCCCTGGGTTCAATCCCTGGTATCAAAAAAATAAAGAAGAGTGGCTGCTAGAGATGAGGCAGTAAGCTGGGACAGTCTATAGACCTGGTGGGGGAGGCAATGCCTACATCTTGACAGGGCACAGGAGCATTTGGGAGAACCACAGATGGCACACCTTACTTTCTTAAAAACAATGTTAAAAAATCAAAAAACAACTAGCCTCAGAAAGACCTTAGAATCACATTTTCCCTTAAAACAAAAGTCATGGAACTTTAAAACAAGAGGGAAAAAAAAAATCAAGAGCAAAATAAAACAACATATAGGATAAAGATGGGATACTCTGAAAGTCACTGAGAACACAGCTGACACCTGTACACTTGTGAGCCACAGTCTAAGACCACAACGAATACCTGAAACTGTGGATAGCACCATACCCAACTGTAAGCTCTGCAATAATATGCAGCAGGCCCTGATGACAACTAAGTAGCAAACAAGTAGGCGGGATACACAGTTGGAACACTGGAGGCTGGACAGGGGAACGAATGCTGTCCCAGGCAGGAAAGCATGTGATTAAGTCACACCATTAATGAAGCAACTCAAAACCAATAAACTATTTATTTCTGGAATTTTCTATTTATATTTTTGGGCCATAGTTGACCATGTGGGTGACTTAAGCCAGGGAAAGTGACATCAAGGATAAGGGAACACTATCAAATTGCAGTATTATTCAAATGCTCAACATGACAGGCAATGTGCAGGAGCTTAGAGCAGTGCTAAAGTGCTACTCAGACCCATGAAATACAACAATGCTAAAAAAAAAAAAAAAAAAAAATAGACCATTATTCAGGCACCGCTGCGGTCCTAAGGTCCTAAGGTCCAAGCTACTCGGGAGGCTGAGCAGAAGGAACTTGAGTTCATGACTAGCCTGGGCAAGTTGTGAGAACCTGTCTCAAAATTAAATAAAATGGCTGAGGATGTGGCTCGGTGGCAGAGCAGTTGCCTAGTATATGAGGCCCTGTCTTCTATTCCCAGCAAACAAACAAACAAACTCTCTCACACACACACACACACACACACACACACACACACACACACACCACACACACCCTGATTTTAAATCTTTAGAAAATGAACAAATTTCCCAGTCATCTTGGAGAGCCACTGGTTATTCTGAAAGCTAGCAAACAAAAAGAACAAATTCAGCACCTATTCTTTCTTGAATAAACTCAGAGTAAACAATACTGATAGAAGTTCTCTTTGGAATACTTCTAAAAATACAATCAAAACCAGAAGGAGAGCCAGGCATGGTGGCCCACGCCTATAATCCCAGAGGCTCGGGAGCCTGAGGAAGGAGGATGGTGAATTCAAAGCCAGCCTCAGCAAAAGCTAGGCACTAAGTAACTCAGTGAGACCCTATCTCTAAATGAAATACAAAACAGGGCTGGAGAAGTGGCTCAGTGGTCAAGTGCCCCTGAGTTTAATCCTGGGTACCCCTTCCCCGCCAAAAAAAAAAAAACAGTAGGAGAGCTGTACTATCACCACTGTGCACACCCTCATGACCTAATGGGCACAGGCACCTGTCAATTGCTGCTCAAAGCAGGAGCCCAATGACTGTGAAGAGCTTCAGGAAGGACACTCAGCTATTGGACCATCTCACCTGTCAACAGGAACAGAGGGCCTGAATGTTTCCTGATGCACTCCAACACTTCTTACAAAGGAAGGCAGAGGGGGAAAATCAAGCTTAATTCTGCAGAGCCTCCAAATGTACCTCCTGATTTCAAGAAGTCTCAAGAAATGACTGATCCACATTAAGCCTCATGGCTGAAGTGAGCGGAACCCACAGGAAAAGCCAGACACCAACCTAGAAAGGACACATCATTCAAAGGCGCCACTCAGGCCTGATTCACACCTACTGTGTGTGTGTGTGTGCCTGTGGCATGTATTGACATGTGGAAAATTTTAGCACTGTGGACACTGAATGAGACAATAAATTATTACTGTTATGTTGTTATGACTCAGAAGTAGCATGGTACTCTGACTGTAAAACATGCCTTCACTTTTTAGAGGAACGTGCTAAAACCTAGGGTTTGTTCTATAAGGGCCAAGTGTATGTTTATTAGAATAGCAGGTGGCACAGACCACACCACAAGGTCCATGCTTCTTGGACATTGGAAATCAGCATTAAAAAGCAAATTGCAGAGCTGGGTTTGTGGCTCAGCAGAAGAGCATTCACCTAGCACGTGCGAGGCCCTGGGGTGGATCCTCAGCACCACATATAAAGGTTTTATATGCAACTACAACTAAAAATAAATTAATTAATATAAAAAAAAAAAAAGCAAATTCCAGCCAGGCAAATGCCTGTAATCCCAGCCACTCGAGAGGCTGAGACAAGAGAATCATGCGTTCAAAGCCAGCCTCAGCAAAAAAGCAAGAGGTTAAGCAACTCAGTAAGACCCTGTCTCTAAATAAAATGCAAAAAAAAAAAAAAAAGAAAGAAAAGGGAAAAAGGGATAGGGATGGGGATGTGACTCAGTGGTCAAGTGGCCCTGAGTTCAATCCCCAGTACCAAAAAAAAAAGCAAATTGCAGGGACTGGGGATGCAGCTCAGTGATAGCGCACTTATCAAGTATATACAAAGCCCTGAGTTAGACTCCCCAGCACTATTTTAAAAAAAGCAAAAAAAAAAAAAAAACCCTGCATACAGAGAAGGCAACCACCATCCTCCATGAGAAAGGACTGCCTGGGCAGGTTGTGATGAGCAAACCGATATCACAGACAATAGAACCCCCGGGAGGCTGTGCACATGCTGGGGCAGCTTGGGCATTGACTGTAAGCACACAGGGCACTCTGCAGCTCCACCCACCGGGACTCAGCTTCGAGAAGGAACTGAGCAACACCAGGGAGGGGAACGGAGCCTTCTAGGAGCCTCCAGTCTGTTGCAGGTAGCAGGACCCTCTCTTCAGACACTGTTCCCCAAAAGCCCAGAGGCTAGAGCAGAAACAGAGCTCCACCTCAAGGCGGAAATCTGAGCCCCCGTCAGCCCAGACAGAATACAGCTCAGGACTTCGGAAACCAGAATGCTTCCAAGGACGCCCTGAGAGTATCTTCTTTCCTGTAAACTCATGGGCCCTCCTTGCTGAAAACAGACATAAATTTAATATTGCAGAATACGCAGACCCACAAACCTTCTCACATGACATTGGCGCCATCTGGAGAACTGGACAAAGCCAGAGAACCCACTCTGAGCCCACTCACTAGCGGCAACAGGTGCTCTCCCAAGTCTAAGGAGCCAGAGTTTTGCCCCTGTAAGTACCTGTGAGGCCCACACAGCCAAGCAGACCAGTCTGCTCCACAGCACACACACCAGTTCCTGTGTGGACTTTGCCATGCTGACTAGACCCAACAAGCAAGCAGCAGCATGCACCTGAGATGTACAGGCCCTGGAGGTAGCAGAGCAACATACCCCACAAACCCCAAGGACCCACTCCAAGGGGAATTTTGCAGGGTCCTGTGGTCTGGGATACACTGAAACACCTCTTATATGATGAAACTCAGCTGCTTCTTTCACAGCACCTATTATGGACATGGAAGATGACATTCAGGCCCCAGGCCCTAGCCCTGCACTGGGCCATCTCAGAGTAACCTTCTACCTAGTTCCCCATCACCCAGGCTCTTGGTGTGGTGGGCCTAAAGCAACAGACAGCTCAGCAGGCACACGATCTTCCAACCCCAGAGACCCAACAGCACTTGACTATGCTAGCCTCTGGGAAGGCTAACAGGAGAGCCTAAGCACTCTTCCAGGGGAAGAAAGCCTTGCCCTCCCGCAAACGCCTGTTGTCCTGCTGAAGGAAGCAGCCCTGGTGAGCAGCAAGCATATGATTAAGGGGCATGAGGTGACCAGAAAACACCCTCACCATGAACTCAGTGTTACCTGTAGACCAAGCCTCAAGGCTGGGTGGATGTGGCAGTGGCCTCATCAGATAAAATGGAAAGAAAGAGACAGGAGTGGACCAAAGGCAGGTACAGCACTGTTAAGCTGCCTAAGCCACAGAATGACACTGCCCATAACTGGGGCTGCTCAATCATCTGCCTCCCTTGGCCCATACTTGCAGCTTTGGGAACTAAGAAAGAAAAAGCCCTGAGGTTTATAGGATTCTGCATGGTACACTGGCACCAAACAACCCTGACTGATTCCTGTAGGGCACAGTCTCCTATTTAGGGTGGCAGCCAATCCTCCTGAACAGCAGGAACACTAAGAAAAACTCCCCAAAGCCAGGCCCCAACACTATCAGATGCAGTGTATGCCTGTGCACAGATGCCAGCCACATAGCAGAACACCAGTCTCAAAGGCACAGTGCTGCCTGCACAGGTCCCGAGGCCCTGAATCCCACTTCCACCCTGTGCACCAGCTGTCAGAAGCCTCATCCCAAGGCAGGAGGTGCTAACCAGGCACATGGCCACAGCTCCACCGTCTCTCTGGTTTCTTCATACACCATCCTTGATTCCCAGGGGGAAACCAAGATGCCACGATTCACTGGGAGATCATGTCTAAGGTCTAGAAGGTCCTGAGTCTCGGTTTAGTATTTCTAGGTATAAAAGTTAATGAGAGGGCTGGGTGCGGTGGCGCACCCCTATAATCCCAGCAGCTCAGGAGGCACAGGCAGGAAGATAGTGAGTTCAAAGCCAGCCTCAGCAATTTAGTGAGGCGCTAAACAATTCAGTGAGACCCTGTCTCGAATAAAATACAAAAGAGGGCTGGGGATATGATTCAGTGGTCAGGTGCCCCCGAGTTCAATCCCTTGTACCCACCCACCCCCTCAAAAAAAGTTAACAGGACTACAGTGGCCAGAACAGGCAAAACCAGCTCAGATGCAGACTTGCTGGAGGCAAAGTCTGGGTCCCTCTGTAGGCACAGCACTCAGCCAGGCACAGCGGAACGGAAGAAGAAGGAAGTCCTACCTCCAGCAGGCGGCATAAAAGGATTCTCCACACAAGGGAAGGCTGCCTATACACTAACTACCTCTCCCTGTGTGTGGGTGGGAGGGGATGCTGGAGACTGGGCCGGGGATGCTCTACTACTAAGTTACACCACCAGCTCTTTTTACTATGACACAGTGTCTAAGTTACCCAGGCTAGCCTCACACTTACCATCCTCCTGCCTCAGCCTCCAAAGTCATTGGACGTACACACAAGTGTCACCACTCCTGACTCCAGACTTCACCATTCCACGTTCAAGAACAGGGCATCCTGGTGGGACTGAACTGTGGAGTCCCTAACTTCACCTAGAGGAGGTGTGACAATCCCAAGACCCCATGTCTCCAACCTCTGGGAAAACCAGCACCTTTCATCAGGGGTTCAAGAGCAATCCACAGGAGCTGCTAAGACCAATCCCCGCTGAACAACTCAGTTCTTCACAGGGCTCCTAGGCTAAATACCTCCACAAGCTAAGACTACCCCACAGAAGCCTGACGCAGCAGCAGCATGTGAAACACTGAGTGCAGTCGGCCCAGGTGATGAAGCCACACACCACGAGTGGGCCAGAAATGGAAAAGCATTCTGAATATGAAGATATGACCACATGGGCTGGGGTTGTGGCTCAGTGGTAAGAGAGCTTGCCTAGCATGTGCAAGGCCCTGGGTTCAATCCTCAGCACCACATAAAAATAAATAAACAAAATAAAGGTATTGTGTCTAACTACAACTAAAAAATAAATATTTTTTAAAAAAGATATGACCACACAGTGGCCAACGGAACCTCCCATCCCATGGCCATCTGACCCTAAGGGAGGACACCCAGTGTACTGAGGGCTGTGCTATTCCTGTGCTCTCAGGCCACATCAGTGAAGCCACCAGAGGCTGCCTGCTTTGCAGACCTGAGCCTGTGGTCTCACTTCCATCACCACATTAACTGGCTGTGACAGTGATTCCCACACACCAGGGCTGGACTTGTCTTAGGGAGCTAAAGGAAGACAACTAATGGTCTGACCCCTCCAGGGCACTGTGCTCACTGGACACCCACTTGACCAAAGGACTCACAGGCCACAACACCTCTTCTGATTCTGACAACCCTCTTTTCCCAGATGGAAGACACTAAACTTGGAAGTCACCCACATGCCCAAAGTTATTCAGCATCCTCTTGTCTCAGACCAGAAACTAAAACTGTTGTTCTCCAAATAAAAGACTACGGTCCTAAAGCACTAGTGCAGGGGCAGTCACCTCCCTTTCACTGCCGAGCTCGTTAGTGGTACCTGTCTTAAAAGCTCACCAACAATTCAGTGCAGCAGCTCTGGGCTCTGCTGTAGTTACCTCAGATGAAGTATGCTGTTTTCAGAAACTCTCCAGGAGAAGGGGCCAGCCAGGACCAGGACCAGGGAGAAGCAGCAACGGCAAACCTGGTGATCTGAAGCTCCTTCACTCTGGTGCAGCAACTGTCTAAGTGAGCAGAGCCAGAAGGCCCCTCCCTGCAAGGCCCAAGAGGACCCTAGAAAGGCAATCCCTCCACAATCCCCAACACTCCTCCTCAGGTCTCATCTCCATGAACACACTCCCCTTTTAGATCTGAAGCCAACCAGAAATGGGATGGCATCATCCAGGTAATCTGGTGGTGAACAGGGAGTGACTAAAAACACATCTGTGACCCTCATCAGACTGGAAGGGGATATTCAGTAAGAGTTTTCCTAAATAAATAACACTAATTATCCAGCACTTAATGTACTTTTCATCAAAGAACTATTTTCCTGGCTGAAATAGACAAGAAGTTGAAGACAGTGTTAACTTTTTGCTCTTGGCCTTATTTTAAGACAGGCTCTAAGCATTACACACAAGAAAATAGACCATGAGACCCAACAGGAAACATGCTGGAATGCACAAGTCACATACTCAGGGAGAACTAGGATATAGAAAACACATACAGCAGACAGTAAGAGGGCGAAGACTACACATGTTAGATAAGGGATGTCCCACCCAAAAGCCCTTGCCTGCACAGACCTATCAGCACACAGTCCTAAGACATCTCTGATTCTCCTTCAAATTCACATCTGAAAATGGAGAGCAAGACAGACTCAACTGCACCTAGACTAAATACAGGCAGAACAAGACACCTACACAGCACGGTGCAGCACGGTGGCACACGCCTGCAATCCACGTTACTCAAAAGGTTGAGGCAGGAAGATGGCAAGTTTGAGGCCAGCCTGGACAACTTAGTATGACCCTGCTTCAAAATAAAAAGAATTGGGGATGTAGCTCAATGGCAGAACACTTACCTAGCATATATTAGGCCCTGAGTTCCATCCCTAGTACAGAAAGGAAGAAAGAAAGAAGACAGGCAGGTAGGCATGGACTATAAGGTCTGGTGGAGGCAGCCAAAGCAAATTCAAGCCAAAAAAGCAAAGCTGGAGGCATCACAACACCTGACATCAAATTATACTACAGAGCTACTGAAACAAAAACTGCATGGTTCTGGCATAAAAACAGACATGTAGAGGAGAGGTACAGAAGAGAAGACACAGACAAACCCACAGATAGTCATCTGATCCTTGATAAAGGTGCCAAAGACATACACTGGAGAAAAGATAGTCTTTATAACCAGTGGTGCTGGGAAAACTGGTTATCCACATGTAGAAGAATGAAACTGAGTCCTTTTCACTCACCACGCACAAAACCAACCCAAAATGGATCAAAGACCTTGGAACTAGACCAGAAACTATGCAACTCTTACAAGAAAATGTAGGGTCAACACTCCCAACACACAAGTATAATAACTTTCTTAATAAGACCCCTAAAGCTCAGGAAATAATGCCAGGAGTTAATAAATGGAATGGCATCAAATTAAAAAGCTTCTGCACAGCAAAGAAAATAATTAGGAATATTAACAGAGAACATACAGATTGGATAAAATCTTTGCTTATTACTGTTCTGACAGAAGATTAACATCTAGAATATATGAAGAACTCAAAAATTTATATAAAAAATCAAATAATCCAATTAATAGGGAAATGAATTAAATGGACATTTCTCAAAAGAAATATAAATGGCAAAAAAATACATGAAAAAATGTTCAACATCATTAGTAATTAGGGAAATGCAAATCAAAACTACCCTGAGATTTCATCTCACATGAGGCAGAATGGCAGCCGTCAAGAATACAAATAATAAGGGGCTGGGGATGTAGCTCAGTTGGCAGAGTGCTTGCACAAGGCCCTGGGTTCAATCCCCAGCGCCACAAAAAAAAAAAAAAAAAGAATGCAAATAATAAGCCAGGCATGGTAGCACATGCCTGTAATCCCAGCGACTCAGGAGGCTGAGGTAGGAAGACTGTGAGTTCAAAGACAGCTTCAGCAACTTAGTGAGGCACTGAGCAACTCAGCTAGACCTTGTCTCAAAATAAAATATAAAAAGGGGCTGGGGAGGACTGAGGTTATGGCTCAGCGGTAGAGTGCTCACCTAACATGTGTGAGCACCGGGTTTGATCCTCAGCACCACATATAAATAAATAAAATAGAGGTATTGTGTCCATCTAACAACTAAAAATAAAATTTTTTTAAAGGGGCTGAAGATGTGGCCCAGTGGTTAAGCACTCCTGGGGTTCAATCCCCAGTACCAAAAAAAAAAAAAAAACAAATATTAAGCAAAAAAAAAAAAAAATACAAACAATAATAAATGCTGGAGAAGATCTGGAGAAAAAGGGACACTTTTACACCACTGGTGAGATTGTAAACTAGTACAACTACTATTAAATCAATATGGAGGTTCCTCAAAAGAGTAGGCATGGAACCATAATATGACCCACTCCTCAGTATTTACCCTGAAGAATTAAAGTCATCTTACTACAGTGAAACATGCATACCCATGTTTGTAGCAGAACAATTCACAATAGCCAAAATATGGAACCAGCCTAGGTGTCTATCACTGGCTGAATAAATAAAGAAAATGTAGCATATACACAGTGGAATTTTATTCAGCCATAAAGAAAAACAAAATTATGCCATTTGCGGGAAAATGTTTAGGACTAGAGACCATTATGTTAAGCAAAAGAAGTCAAACTCAGAAGGTCAAGGGTCCTATGCTTTCTCTCACATAGAAACTAGAAAGAAAAAAGAAAAAGAAGTTGGGGGCAGATCTCATGAAAATCAAAAGCAGATCAGCAGAGGAAAGGGACCAAGGGGAAGGGGGCAAGTACTCGGAGTGAAATTGGCCAAATTATATTGTTATATGGTATGCATGTTCAAAAATGTAACAAGTCTCATCACGATGTACAACAATAATGCATCAATAAAAAAGTATGCAGTGAAGCACTAAGCAACTCAGAGAGACCCTGTCTCTAAATAAAATACAAAACAAGGCTGGGGATGTGACTCAGTTGTTAAGTGCTCCCGAGTTCAATCCCTGGTACAAAAAAAAAAAAAAAAAAAAAATGTGGTGGTAGGAGAAGCCTTGGTAGAGGGAGCAAGAATGCTCCTTTCATGAATTCCCAGTGATGAGCATCATATAAGCTGCCAACAAAGGCCACCTTCCAGGAGCCTGAGGCACAGCCTGATCCACACAGGAAGGAGCGCCATAACTGCAAACTCGGGTAGACCACGCAGTCAGCTCAGACTTACACCAAGCTACATCCTACCCACAGGCACTCCTCACCCTAGCACAGCACAGTCCTTCCCACAGGCACCCCATCCAGCCTCCAGAGCCCCCGAGGGGGTCTGGAACACAGTGTCCTCATCTGGAAGATGAAGAGTATCTGGAGGACAGACTGGCCAGCTTATGTGCTGGAGGAAACCAAGCGTTCCAACCAAGCCTCCGTCACGGTGGGCACTTCACACCTTGGTATCCCTCTCCTATGGAGTGTCCAAGAGCAGAGGCAATCCAGCTAGGAAAAAGCTTGGCAAATATCAGCAGCTCCTTACTCTCAGCATAAACCTTAGCCAAAAAAGATAAAAGTAAAACTACACTAAACATCCTGGGCCAAGGAGCAGAGTACCAGGAGTCAAGAAAGCACAGCTCCACCTTGGGATGAAAACCACAGGGATACCTCTTGTAGAGGACAGACCATGGGGACACCTCCTACAGGGCACAGGGACCATGGAGGGCAAGTAGGGACACTGACTATGGAAGCTATACGTCTTGTAGGGACGCAGAGACCAGAGGGCCCTCTAAGGGAGGCTTTGCCCTTACCCAAGGGAGGCTCACCTTTCCGAAGAACCCGCTTCTTTGCTCGAATGTCTGTTTCCAGCTCTGCAGCTCTGATGTAGATCCTGACAGACTGTGGGAGATGGCGGACAGCTTGGGCCACCACAGCCTTGGCCGTGTCCCCCGGCTGCAACCTGGCTGCTTCTAGCCAGACATCTTCACTCTGGGGCAGGAAAAAGAAAAAAAGCAGTGAGGCATGTGCAGACTGGGAGCCACAGTGGAGCAGTAGGTACTCGGGCACATATTCGATCAGTCAGCTTAGCCACACTCACCTACACCAGGACTCTCCCTGCAACACCAAGGCGTAGAAACACGGCTGCCACATGTCTAACGAAAGACATGTGCAACCACACTTCTCAAAAAGAGTATAATTACATTCTGCAGGGTTACCCCACAAAGCAGAGACTGTATCTGACGGAAATTTGTGCCTGATTCTTGGGTAAGTCCCCTTGGATCCTTTTTCACTATCAGTCTGCACAATAAAGTACATGGCACTCAATAGGGCTTCATGAAACCTTTTTTTTTTTTTTTTTTAGTTTTAAGTAGACACAATATCTTTATTTTGCATTTATGTGGTGTTGAGGATCAGACTCAGTGCCTCAAGCATGCTAGGCAAGCGCTCTAACCCTGAGCCACAACCCAAACCCCTTTCACAAAACTTTTTAAGCTTGTCTGGTCATTCCACCTTCAAAAATGCAAGCACTGTCCAGGAGTCCACCTGTAATCCCAGCAACTCGGGAGGCTGAGGTAGGAGGAATACAATTTCAAAGCCAGCCTCAGCAACTTATTGAGGCCCTAAGCAACTCAGGGAGACCCTGTCTCTAAACAAAATACAAAAAAGTCTGGGGATGTGGCTCAGTGGTCAAGTGTCCCTGCGTTCAATCACAGAACCAGGGGGAAAAAAAAAAAAAAAACCCAAGCTAGACACGTGGTGGAGCAAGCCTGTAATACCAGCAGCTCAGGAAGCTGAGGCAGAAGGATCACGAGTTCAAAGCCAGTCTCAGCAAAAGCAAGGCACAAGCAACTCACTGAGACCCTGTCTCTAAAACAAATATATTATAGGCCTGGGGATGTGGCTCAGTGTTCAAGTGGCCGAGTTCAATCACCAGTACCAAAAAAAAGCACTAGCATACTCTAATATTCTCCTAAGTGTTAGCATCGTCCTTAGGTTTTTTTTTGTTTTTTTTTTTTTTTTTTTTTTAAATATTTATTTATTTATTTTAGTTTTTGGTGGACACAACATCTTTGTTTGTATGTGGTGCTGAGGATCGAACCCGGGCCCGCACGCATGCCAGGCGAGTGCGCTACCACTTGAGCCACATCCCCAGCCCCTGTCCTTAGGTTTTTTACATCATGTGGCACAACAAACTACCCAGTTTCACTCTTACCTGCCATTAAAGGGAAAGGGGATCAGCTTCACTCCATGTGGAAACCAGAGAAGCCAACACCCTCCCCTAAGCTGCCTTACCCTCTGTACTTAAGGAAAAGGACTTGCTAGCTTCAGTCTACTCCTATAGGTATCCTGCATGGTATAGACACATACACAGTCCCTCAGGGGTAGCAATCTTGACGCTGTCCAGGAAAATACCCTACAATGGGCTTCACCTTGGGGCACATCTCTGTTCCCTTCATGATGAGGTTCCGAGCGACTTGTAGCTTCCCAGTCACTTCCTCCAGGCGGGCTGACGCAATCCAGGCTGGCGGGTGATGAGGGTTCGTCTCCCGAACAGACTTGAGGAGCAGTCGTGCCTTCTTGATGTCACTGTTGAGAGCAAAAATGCAGTACTGAGCCACACTGCCAGGGGAGCACCCAAGACCAGGAAGAAAGTGTCTATGTCACAATGTACTAAGCAATCGACTCAGCAATGCAAGCCAACCAAAATTCCCGACAGCACTACTCCAAGCCTGTTTAACGTCCATGCAGATAATTCTGAACATCAAAAACCACTTTCTAGCTCAGCCAAGGCACTGACTTTGAATGATATGTGTAAAACACTTACCACACCCACTCAAATGGAAAATATATACTTTAAAAGGAAAACCAAACTATGTCATTTCTTAGAACATCTATCCCATATTTTGACTGCATATTGTCAAAAAAAACCCAAAAAACAAACCTTAAAACATTCTAAGCAACAGGAGTTCCCATCCCAAATGACCAACTCTGCACATCACTCACTTGATATCCCCGCCATGGGTGGGGATCATGGAGTTGAGATCCGTCAGATAGCCTTTAGGGTCCACAACAGTCTGTCCACTCACTGAATCAGACACCTGCAACACAGGACAAGCAAAAAAATCAGCTGGACGCAACCAGGCCCATGCAGAACAAATGCTCATAGGGCCCCTGGAACAAGTCCTACCAAGAGCCCTGACCCAGTGGGGAGTCATGAAAAGAGGAAAATAACATTGATTCAGATGACAATTTGTGATGATGAATTTTTTCTACATGGAAAAGACACATTAAAAATGGCTAGGAGTAAGGCTGGGGCTGTAGCTCAGTGGTAGAGCGCTTGCCTCGCAGGTATGAGGCCCTGGGTTCCACCCTTAGCACCACATAAAAATAAAGATATTAAGGGGCTGGGGATGTGGCTCAAGCGGTAGCACGATTGCGCTCGCCTGGCATGCGTGCGGCCCGGGTACGATCCTCAGCACCACATACAAAGAAAGATGTTGTATCTGCTGAAAACTGAAAAAAAAAAAAAAAAATTAAAATTCTTTCTCTCTCTCTCTCTTTAAAAAAAATAAATAAATAAAGATATTTAAAAAAAAAAAAAAAAAAAACCCTGGGATATTTATCTCAAAAAAAAAGAATGGCTGGGAGCAGTGGCACACACCTGTAATCCCAGAGGCTAGGGAGACTGATATAGGAGGATCACAAGTTCAAAGTCAGCCTCAGCAAAAGTGAGGCGCTAAGTAATTCAGTGAAACCCTGTCTCTAAATAAAATACAAAATAGGTTGGGGATGTGGCTCAGTGGTTGAGTGCCCCTGAGTTTAATTCCCAGTACCAAAAAAAAAAAAAAAGAACCAATAAGGAGAGAAACCCAGAAATCAAAAAAGATTGGTGATTGCAAGGTTCGGTTTGGGTTTTAGTACCCGCTTTTAATTTTTTTTTTTTTAAGGGAAGCCCACAACAATGTAGGTATTTCTCTCTCTTTTTTTTTTTTTTTTTTAAGAGAGAGTGAGAGAATTTTTTTTAATATTTATTTTTTAGTTTTCGGCGGACACAACATCTTTGTTTGTATGTGGTGCTGAGGATCGAACCCGGGCCACACGCATGCCAGGCGAGCGCGTTACCGCTTGAGCCACATCCCCAGGCCCTGAGCTTTTAATTTTTTAATTTGAGATGGGGTCTTGCTAAGTTGCTTAGGGTCTCACTAAGTTGCTAAGGCTGGCCTTAAACTCACAATCCTCCTGTCTCAGTCTACAGAGGTCACTGGGATTCTCCTGAGCTGCTGGGATTACACGTATGAACCACCTACCTAGCTTGGAATTTTTTTTGAAGTTTGTGAAATATTCACACGTGATTCTCCAAACACAAATGGAAGATTATACACATCACTCTGAAACTGTTTTTTTTTTTTTTTTTATTGGTACCAAGGATTGAACCCAAGGGCACTCAACCACTGAGCCACATCTCCAACCCTTTGTATATTTTTAGAGACAGGGTCTCACTAAGTTGCTTAGGGTCTTGCTAAGTTGCAGAAGCTAGCTTTGAAGTTGTGATTCCTCCTGCCTCAGCCTCCCAAGCCATTGGATCACAGGCCTATGCCACTGTACCCAACTGCAAATGGTTTTCTTTTTTTTTTTTTAAATCTTTTATGTTTTTAAAGTATTTATTGAGTTGAAGATGAACACACAAACTATCTTTATTTTTTTATGTGGTGCTGAGAATCAAACCCAGTGCCTCACACATGTGAGGTAAGCACTTTACCGCTGAGCTACAGCCTCAGCCCCTGAAACTGGTTTTCATATGCATGATTATTTCTCCTAGTTTACTGGGTCTTTTGTTGACTTTACAGTGTTTTCCATTATGCAAAAATTCTGAATTTCACCATAAACAAATCTGAAACATTTCCCTTCGGGGTTTTTAATGTGTGTTTCAGAACCAGAAAGGGTTCCCTACTGCACTAGGTCCAGCACCCAGTAGTCTCTAGAGTGGAGTGCCCATTCACTTTAGAGCTGGGTGGCAATTTAGTGAAATACAGAAAGAAAACATTTAATTTTTAAATAAAAAGAAAAGACAGGTCTGGGGGTGTAGCTCAGTGGTAGAACACTTGCCTAGCATTCACGAGGCCCTGGGTTCCATCCCCAGCACCACAGAAAAAAAGAGAGAAAGACATTAAGCTCTATCAACTGAGACATATTGCTTGTCACAAGCACCCTCATCATCTCAGTTGGCCCTAGGTCCAGAGTGGAAGAGGATGGTAGTCAATGTCACATAGGTCTGGCCCTTTGGATGCGGCCCTGGGTGCACTGTGCTTGCCTGGACTATAGGTACACGCAGTCCTCACCTGAACACAGAATTCTATCTATTTTTGTAACAGAAAAAAGACTCTTTACTTTTTTCTTTTCCTTTTTGGTACTGGGGATTGAACCCAGGGGTGCTCTACCACTGAACTACATCCCTAGCCCTTTTTATTTTGAGACAGGGTCTCACTGTGCCTGGTCTTGTTGGGTTTGTTTGTTTAAATAACATACATTTTTAAATATCTTTTTTAAAAATTTATGTTTTAGTCATAGATGGACACAATACCTTTATTTATTTATTTTTATGTGGTGCTGAGGAGCAAACCCAGTGCCTCAAATATGTGAGGCAAGCACTCTACCACTGAGCCCCAGCCCCAGCTGGGTTTTTAAAACAATCTTAATAGCTTTATAATCAGGTAACAAGATTTTCAGAGTTATCCATAGAAAAACACCCAGGGCCACTCACCTGGCTCAGCCTCATGTCCATCAGGGTGTTCCTTGCTTGGCCAATCTTCCTCATGTCCAGCTCACCTGTGCCTGGCGTCATCAGTCCTGGGGTCATCCCACCTGGGTATGGAGTGTTCAGTCCACCTGGGTATGGCGTGTTCAGACCCCCAAATTGCTGGAAGGTAAAGGATAAAACACTGGTTTGCACTTTCATGTGAACTTCATCTTCCCTGAAATAGTCCCACAGGGGCTCACAGGCCCAGCTGTGCAGACTCAGCCACAGCACACCTACTGAGCTGCACGCACACTCAACCCATTGCTCCCACCTGACCTGTCCAGACCCCAGAGCCCCATTTGCCTTCTTTTCAGATGCTCACAGTTTGCCGGGGATCCACAGAAGTATGATTTTCCCCAGTCTGTAAATGCTTTGCAAAGAAACTATCAGGAACAGGGGTCAGCTTCTCATAACGTGGATTCCGTTGGCGTTTGTTTCTTGCATCACCAACTTCTGGGATGCTTAGCCACTCTTCCTCTGTGACCTCTGCCAGCTTCCTCTGGAAACACAGTCCAAAGCATGAATCATCAACAGAAGTTCATGGCTCAGGTAGGGCTACACTCACCTTCCTACAACCTGCAGAGCAGCAGGCCTTAGAGAGGACTTTGATGCAGAAATGGCCTTCTACTACACTTAAGAGAAATCCATTTATTGGATCTGTTCTATGGAATTAAAATATAAATTATTCTATCAAAGCATAGGTACAGTGGTGCACACCTATAATCCCAGCAACTCAGGACGCTGAGGTAAAAAAATCAAAAGTTCCAGGCCAGCCTGGGTAACTTAGGGAGACCCTGCCTCAAAATAAGAAAGGGGCTAGGATGTAGCTTAGTGTTAGAGCACCCCTGGGTTTGATCCCCAATACTGGGAGGCAGTGGGGAGCCCAACAGGCACAGTTTAGAAAACCTTACTTACAGGGCTGGGGTTGTGGCTCAGTGGCAGATACTCAGCACCACACAAAATGAATAATAAAATAAAGGTATTGTTGGGGCTGGGGTTGTAGCTCAGTGGTAGCGTGCTTGCCTAGCATGTGTGATACACTGGGTTCGATTCTCAGCATCACATACAAATAAATAAAATAAAGGCCCACCAACAACTAAAAATTAAAAAAAAAAAAAAGGTATTGTGTCCATCTACAACTAAAAATAATTTTTTTAAAAAGAAAATCTTACATTCAAATGAAGTTAAAATTACACAAAAATAAGTTTACTGTTCCCACCTTTTGCAATAGGTGAAGGAAAGGTGTTTTGTTTTTTAAACATACACATAATTAAATGTACTAAAGTACAAACCTTCTAAGCAATTAAGTAAAGCACAGTTAGTAAAATCTCATCAACTCCACAGCAAAGCAGCCAGGCCCTTTGCTCAGGCTACGTATATCAGAAACACACCAGCCAGGCAAAGCACCTGAAGCCCCAGCACGCAGGAGGCTGAGAGGAGTTAAAGAGATCAGTTTGGGCAACGTAACAAGGAGTTAAAGAGACCAGTCTGGGCAATGTAACAAGACTATTACCAAAAAAAGGGTGGAGGATGTGGTGTGGCTATGGCAGAGAGCTTACCTAGATCAGACATGAGGCCCTGGGTTCAATTCCCAGCACTACAAAAAAAAAAAAGAAGAAGAAAGAAACAGCATGCCACACCATCTGCTTACTTTGAGATCTGAAAACTGCTGCTGAATTTTAGGGCGTTCCATCCGGTACTTCTCAATTTCTTCTTTCTCCCTTTGCTCTCTATGAAATAAAATATGTACCTGCATTAGAAATATTAGGGACCCATGTCTGTAATCCCAGCAGCTTGGGAGGCTGAGACAGGAGGATCACAAGTTCAAAGCCAACCTCAGCAAAAGCAACTCAGTGAGACCTGTCTCTAAATAAATAAAATACAAAATGGGGCTTAGGATGCGGCTTAGGGGTTGAACTAAAGATTGAACTCATGCCCCTGAGTTCTATCTCTGGCACCCCACCTCAAAAAAGAAAGAAAGAAACACTGTGTCCATTCCAAAACAAAGCTGGCTAGTTATATACCTAATTAAATCACCAAAAAAGAATACTTTCATACTAAGCTGCTTAGTCAAGTGCATATTAAGGCAACTATGGAAACATTTATATACATAATAATTCAACTATCTACCAAATGAAAATAGGCAGAAATTTGATAAAATAAAAAGAAGTTATCTTACTTTGATATACAGTTGCTTGAGTTACAATGGAGTTCTGTAGCAATAAACCCATCACAAGCTGAAAATTTCCCAAGTCAAAAATCCATGTAAATGGATGCTTCTCATTCTCAAGACAGCCCGCACTCTCCCTTGAAAGTCTATCTACCTTCCTAAATAAACCTGCCTATGCAAAAAAAAAAAAAAAAGTGCGTAATACCCCTACTCTACTGAACACATGAGCTTTGCAGAACACACCACAGAGCGCTAGGCATCATTCCTTAGATTGCATGGATAACCAGGAGCTGCTCAGCATCGCAAGGAAGTATCTTGCCACCTATCACTAGCTCTAGAAAAGATCAAAATTCAAAGTACAGTTTCTGTTGAATGCATACTGCTTTCATACCATCTGTAATGTTGAAAATCATGAGTCAAACCTTTTTAGAGGGCAACCATCTATAAATTCTTCCATTTGAACACAAGTATATTCACTGCTTTAAAATTCACAAATTCCCTAAGGCCAGCCTATGAATGTTCAACTCAGAAGCAAAACTGAAACACTATGAGAGGTCCCTATATATATAAAGCCTTCAACTTATCTCGCCCCATCTGCCAGGTCAGATGGTTTGTATCACCATCCACGTAACTTTTTCAGGGACACAGGGCTATGGATCATTTAGAACTAAGCTTAGACAAACCAAATCAATCTACCAGGAGTTGATATGAACCAACTAGCTACAACTTTTTAAAATGAGATTTAAATTTTCCTCTATAAAGAAAAAGGAAAACATCCTTTGGTAGGAACATAAATTGGTAGGAATTTATGTGTAATCTGATAAATGGACTGAAGGAGCAGGGCATGGTGGCAGAACCCTGTAATCCTGGCTACTCAGGAGGCTAAGGCAGTAGGAATGCAAGTTCGAGACCAGCCCAAAAGCTAGTTGCCCTGCCTAGGCAACTTAGTGAGGCCCTATCCCAAAACAAAAATTTTAAAAGGGCTAAGGATGTGGTTCAGCAGTAGAGATCTGCCTTGCATGTGTGATGCCCTGGGTTCCATCACCAGTACTGGGGGGAAAAAAAGAGAGAGAAAGAAAGAAAAACAACAAAAAAGGCAAGGGGTGCAGCTTAGTGGCAGAGTGCTTGCCTAGCATGTGCAAACCCCTGGTTTTGATCCCCAGCACCATCAAAAACAAAAAGCAATAGAAAGAGAAAAAAGAAGTATTAATAGTTACTTTCTGGGCTTATAAAGAAACACACTTCATCTCATTTTTCTAATCCTCTATAATGAGAAATTTGGGGGTGTTTGTTTGTTTTTTACTCTTGCACTAGGTATTGAACCCAAGCTAGGCAAACACTCTACCGCTGAGCTACACCCCCAATCCTTTTTAATTTGAGACAAGGTCTCATTAAGTTGCCCAGGCTAGCCCTGAATTTATGATCCTCCTGCCTCAGCCTCCCATGCACCTAGGATTACTGGCATGTACCACCAAACACAGGTAAAAATGTAACTTCCTATTACAATAAATTAGAAACTTGCAAACCAATATAATGCCTTTTTATACATTGTAGCATCTTATGTTTACTTCACTAAGTTCCCCAGAATAAGGACAAAGGATTCAGAAAGCTGCCACATCAATTGGCACACTGAAGTAACATCAACAACAGAGATGCAGAACACCCACCTCAGAGGCCTGCAGAGAAAGTCTCCTCTCCAACAGGTACCAAGGACAGAGCTTGCCTGAGTTGGCACCATAGGAACCTATATCCAAAGCCTGCTTCTCATAGACTTCCTGATGTCTGCCCCTCCCACCAGCCCAACTTGGTTAAATTACTCCCAACCCTATAGCCACATACAACACTGACATGTGGAACAAGTTTTCAAACCACAACTACCATAAAATCTGTATATTAATTTTCAAATTATTTAACATAGATTAATCAACATCACTCTCCATTTCATGGATAACTCTAATGTCTAGTCAAAGTAATACCCCAAATTCTGATTTGAGAGGTATTCAGGCTATAGAGTTCTTAAGTTTCACTGTAGCCCCCAGACCCAGCTGACCCAGACCAAGACCCATGCTGCCTTGAAGCTAAGCTGATACATACTAATCCTACAACTCTTCTCTTAGTCTAAAGTCAGTGCAAAACTTATTCTGTCAGATAAAAACAGCATTAATTTACCTTCTTTCTTTTCTTCTTTCATCCATCCTTTTATCCAGAGCTGCATAAATAGCATCCGCTTCCTCATCATCTTTCTCATAGGGCCCACTGGAAAAGAGGCTCCCAGCATAGCCATTAAACTAAGAACCAAACAATACATTAAAAGAGTCAGTGCTCCCTTGAGCATAATCCCACCAACTCAAAGGACTTTCCAGATGTAAATTACTTGCCAACTGCTTTTTATAGGACAATCCCAAATTGAGAGCCAGTCTATAGCCAACTGATCAATACTCTTCAAGTGCCAAGGGCGTGAGAGACAGAGGAGCTGGTCTAGCTGGAAGAGACTTAAAAAGACTAAATGTGATGGGGAATCCTGGAACGGGTCCCATGCCAGGAAAAGGACATTTATGGAAACAGCGTACAATTCAAACAAGAGCTGTAGATGAGTGAGCACTATGGGGCCAACATTAGTTTCCAGGTCTCAGTAGCTGTATTAAGATAATGGAACATGGACGAAAAGGAGCTTAGTGAAGAGTTTTAGGAACTTTTTTTTTTTTTTACTTCTCTTGGTACTATTTTAGCAAGAACCTAAAAGTTTAAAATTATTTCTGCCAAGCACAGTAGTACACTCCTATAATCTCAGTGACACAAGAGGCTAAGGCAGGAGTATCACAAGGTCAAGGCCAGCCTTGGCAACTTAGTAAAACCTTATCTCAAAAAAATAAAAAGGGTTAGGAATGTTGCTTAGTGGTAGAGCACCCCTGGAGAAGGAAGGAAAGAAGGGAAGGAAGGAGGAAAAAAGAAAAGACTGGTTTCAAAGTTAAAGTTCCATAAAAATTATTTTCCTAGGAGCTGGAGCTATGGCTCAGTGGTAGAGTGCTCGCCTAACATGTGCAAGGCACTGGGTTCAATCCTCAGCACCACATAAAAATAAACAAACAAAATAAAGGTATAAAAAAAAAATCACATCCATCTTAAAAAAAAATATTTTCGTAGGAGGAAAGACATCATTTATTAGAAGCCATCTAGAAAAACTCAACTGAACCACGAGCTAAGGGGCAGGCACTGAAGCCAGATCAAGTAAACACCAACACCATCATTAATGACCAGCAGGGCAATGTACCAATAGGACATTCAGACATTTGTAAGTACATCTCTACTGAAAAGATGAAAAAGAGGCTCATGTCTGTTTTTACTGTTCCCTTCTCACACAGTTAAAGGAATCTATGAATCAGAGCACCTCATCATGGAAGCCAGTCAGCCCTTCTGACTGGTGGAAGGCAGCACAGAAGCCCCACAAAAGTCACCTCATCATAGTTGGTGTCATTCAGATCTTCATCATCATCATCAGCAGCCTGGTTTTTCTTCATCTGGTCCCCCACTGTTCTCTTGCCTGGTGGTGCATGGCGATCATCCACAGGATCATTTGCATCCCGGGCCGGCCCAATGTCTGACCGGGTGGTGAAACCAGTGGCACTGCAGGAAGATGCCCATTACCTAGATGGTCCTATAGTAACATCTCTTTTTCTAACACCTCTGAGAATTTCCAAACATTCTGCTGGCAGTAAACCATGCTTTCTAACCATGCTGAGCACCACTGATCTTCTCTGCTTGCCTTATGTTTCCACCCCAACCCCCACCATCACCCCAAGGTTTGTCCCTTTCTCCTCCATGTGAATTACCAGGTCTCAGATCTCACTCCTCCCAAGTCCCAGCCTCACATTTCCAACAGCCTGCTGAGCACCCCCATCCAACTAGGTCAAACCAAGGCCCTCTCTGGACCCTGCAGCTACTCTCAGCTGTCCCTGCTGTTAATAGCAGCAGTGTAGCCCCAGGCATCAAAACATCATCTTAACCTCCCTCTTCAGCCTTCTCCACCCCACCGACCCTCAAGTACTACTGATCCTACCTCCAAATCCCCCCTCCTCAAATTACACCACAACTGGCAAACCAGCTGGCCATACCTACTCCTAATCTTTGTATTGCTCTACCAGATGATTCTTCCCCAAACACAGTTCTGACTGAGGCATTCTTTGGTATCACCGGCTCTCTGAAGCCTACAGGCCTCTTTGACCTCCTACAGCTCCATTTCACTCACTTTGGACTCCTTGCTGTCCCCTGGTTTTTTTGATCCTTCCATTTTTAACCCTTTAACTGCCTATACACAAAATGCCAGTTTCTCTTCTAGTCCTGCCACATCTGATACATTCAAATCTACCTTTTTCTAATCTCTGGAATCCCCACGTTCTAAATCTGTTCCTCTTCATACACTTAGTTATATAAGCATCAAACTTCCTCTGATAAACTGCTGGCCCTCTGAAAAATGGTGACACATCTGTGTTCTGTGTGCCCCTGGGGCAGTTTCTGACACCACTACCAAATGAGACCCACTTTTTGCTTCAGATAACCAAGAAGAACTCTAAGAACTGCTTATTTATCCAATAAGTAACGGTGGTCATCTGTGAGGCAGGCATGGGTCACCCAGGCACCAGCCCGCCTGCCCCCAGGAGCTGAGACTGAACAGACAACCTAAAGGGACCAATACTAAATAGAAAAGATCAGTCGTGCTCAAAGCAAGAAAGGGCTAACGTGCTCCTACTTCACATCAGGACCTTATCTACTCCTCAGGGTTGACTTGCATGCCGTCAATACCCACTTTAGACAGCAAAACGAGGGCTCAGGGCCCGGGGTGGTTAAGTCTCAAGTCACAGCTCCTAGTGGCAGGCTAGGCTCATGGCCAGGTCTGCGACCTACACGGATTAAACCAGACGGTCCAGCAGGCTGCAGACTGGCGGCGGACCCTAATTTATTTTCGGTGCATCTTCCGCGTCCTGCGTCCAGGGAGAAACGCGGGCAGCCAGCACGGTCCTCCTCCGGGACCCCCTCCCGCGCCCCACGCCCCGCCCCAGGCCTCACCCCCGGCCCAGCCCCGGCACGTAGCCGAGGGGCGCGGGCATGCCCAGGAACGGCTTCTTCTTCTTGTTCATGGCAGCGGAGGTGCCCGCGGCGGAGCAGAGCAAAAAAGCAGCCTCCGGGCGCGAAACACCGCAGACGTCTCGGTCGCTGCCGCAGGAAGCGTCGCGTCCGTCACGTCACCGGCGCCCCGGAAGCAGAGCGCGCGGCCCCGCCCTCCTGACTCTCGGGCGGAAGTCCATGCCGCAGCGCTTCCGGTTGCGTTGCGGGGCGCGCCTGCGGCGGGCGCGGGCTCGCGAGAGCCTGCCTGTGGCGCGGTGGCGGCGTTGGCGGCGTTGGCGGCCCCGAGCGATCAGGGACCGCAGACGCTCCGCGTCCTGTGAGTGCAGGGCCGGGGCCGGTCCCTGGGGCCGTCCTGCCCCTCGCAGATCCCGTCGCACCTGTCCTGCTGTGCAGAGCTGGTGGGGAACAGCGGGCGCGCTTCGCGTCCGGATCCTGGGCCCCCCTAGGGCACCGTCCCCTGTGGTCCTGCCCGGCCCGGTGTGGCCTGAACGTCCGCGCTCCTGCAAGGCTGAGGAAAAGAAGTGAATGCACCTCTCCCTGTGTGTAGGCTGGCGTCACAAACGTGTGGACTCCTCTATGCCCTTGCCTTGGATTGATGCACTCCACTCCTCTGCACACATTTTTGCCTATCCAGTGCAATTCTGCCCCTGCTACGAGACGCCAACCCTACCAACACCTGGGGAGAGCACCCAGGCTTTTGGGCACAACAGGCAAAAACTGCTGGTGGCAACCTGGCCTTTTGCTGGACCTGGCAAACACAGTTAGCCCTTCTCAGTGCGGTTCTAGAGCAAACACTTCAGCCCTGACTGTCAGTCCTTGGAGCTCCTCTCTAACCTCCCCAGCCAACCCCATTTTCGGTTATAGAGTTCAGAGCCAGATTCAGAAATTGGTTACACAGGGAAGAGGAGAGCCACAAGGGAGTCTACAGATGTGATTGGGGTAAGGGTCAACCTGGCTTCTCTGGGGAAGCAAGAGCGCATTTGAGGGAGAAACCTCTGAGTGTGCCCCGCTAAAGAAAGTCAGTAGCCTAGGGCGGTAGTGCACCCCTTGTAATTCCAGCTACTCATAGGCAGAAGGAGGATCATCAGTTCCAGGACAACCTGAACCCCTGAACTACCTCCCCAGTCCAAAAACAAAATCCAAGTATTAAAAGGGCTGGGGTGTAATCCAGTGGTAGGGAGCTGGACCCTGATTTTACTCCCTAGTACCGAGGCTGGGCAGCCAATTCACGAGATTGGAGAGCGCGAAGTGTTCGTCTCTCCTTGGCCAGGACCTCCGCGGGTAGAAAACACCAAGAGTAGGTAGGGGGTCCTGAATCCCCCAACACATAGGAGACCCACAGCTCTTCGCTTGCCTGCCTCAGAGGACCTTCAGCAGGTGGTCAGTGCCCAGGTGAGAACGGAAGCCCTTTACCCTGGCCGACACCCTCCGCAAAAACAGCCCGCGCGCCGCCGACACACCTCCGAGCTCCCGGAGCGCGCCCGGCGCACTGGGCTCGGCAGCAGGTGCCTCGCCGCGCAGACTCGCCGGCCACAGGGACCGGCTCGGGCGCGGGGCCGGCGCGGGCGGGGCGGGGTGGGACGGCGACGCGCGTTACCCGCGGGTCATACTGGCCGCCCTGCACTCAGTGAGGGGCGTGTGCGCGGGCCCGGCACCCGCCGGCCCCATGTTCACCGAGCTGAGGTCCAAGCTGAGCCCCCCGCGAGGCCGCGCCGGGGCTGTGCGCGCTGGCTTAGGGGAGCGCCGCGATGTGGACGGTGAGCCCGGGCTGGACTGGGAAGCAGGAATGTCGCGGGGCTGCGGGACATGGGACCAAGTGGTGGCAAGGGGGTGGGGGGCTGGACCCTGCGGGCTTCCAGCATCGGCAACTACGCGGGGGGGGGGGGGGGCGACCTGACCTAACGGGGTGCGGTGGCCTTTGTCCTGCGCCGCGGGGGATTGGTTGGCCAACCTCAGGCCTTCGATATCAGCGCGCCTTTGGCTTGGGGCCGGGGATGACAGGCCAGGGCTTCTGTGTCCATGCTGGAGGCACACTGGGGTCACCCCTTCCTTCCGAATGCATAGAAAACCCTCCCCAGCCCTGGCAGTGGGGTCGACAAGGGGTTGAGATCACAACCTCAGATTTCCTTTTGGAATTGATGTTGGGGCAGGGAGGAACCGATCCTTCTGTACTGCCGGCAGGAAATGGGCGGGGCTCCGCTGGCCGGGCAGGTGCAGTGCCGGCAGAGGCGTTGGACTGGTTCCCCAGAGCTGCTCCTACCCTAGGGCAAAGGCCCTGTGGAAACCTGAGACGACCTGGCCTGCCTCCTGGAAGGTGCAGGTTCAGAATCAATCTTTCCCCATGTACTAGACATCACTTTGGGGCAGTAGCCACACACCCGCTGTCTGACCTTAGACCTCAAATTAAAAGTCACCAAGGGTCCAGTTCAAAATTCCAAAAATGGGGGAGGAAGAAGCTAAGCCTCAGGAGTCTTACCAAGGTTTCAGTAGAATGGGTACACCCATTACTTATATCTCCTTGACACCACCAAACCCTGCCCCAGTGTAGAGGGGATGGCTATCAAGGAAAGAGGATCTCATGCTACACCTTGGGGTGGGCCCTGGGAATCTCATTCTGCCTGCCCACCCAGGGCCTGGATGTGTGCAGAGATTTAGGAGGGCCTGAGCCCACCTTCCTTTCTCCCCTCCCCAAGACACCATTTGCCACATTTATGGAGCCCCTCATGTGCCTTAGGGATCCCACCCCAGGTGGGAGAGGTCCTATCAAGACCAGTCACCCTCCCCAGACTTCTGTCAGCAGTGACCCCAGAGGTGGTTGTAACAGTAAAACATAGGATGTGTCAAAGTTGGTGTGGGAAGAGGGCTGTGCTGACCAGCCATTTCTGGTGAGCACCTGCCAGTCACACTGTTGTCCTGGTTGGGCCCTGTGGAAGCAGCAGAGCAGGAAAACCTGGGAGTCCCAGTTGCCAGCTTTCCCAGTTCAGGCCTTTTTGACCATGAGTCATAGTTGGTGAGCTCAGCCAGGCAGGGGACAAGCCTCAAATGCCAGATATGGCTGTATAAACTGGGTGCCTTCAGTGGCGATGGGCAGGCAGGAACCTTAACCAGACTTCTCCACAGAGTGCCTCCAATGACACAGGAGCCAGGCTTTTTCCTCAAAGATATGTCCTGTGTGTATGCTGGTCTAGTGTGACATGTATGAGGCTTGTGTGCATAAGGTCAAGGGTGGTCCTGGGATCGCCCCTCACCTGGTTATAGGTCTCAGGCTCCCTGGGAGGCATGTCCTCCAAGATAGCAGAACCCATCCTGACTGTCAGTGTGAGGGCTGCAGGCTTGCAAGGGAAGCGGTATTCTCAGCTCTCCATCTTGGGGCTAGGGAGGAGGATCCTTATTTTGCACATATTCTTCTGCCTTTGGGGACTTGATTTGTCCTCCTTGAGAACTGGCTCCTTCTTTGGTAGAGGGGAAATAGGTTAGGCAAGGAAGTGGCTCTTGGGGAAAGAGCCTTTGGTCCTGCTCCTGACCACTCTGACCAGGCACCCCTGCACACAGCCACTGCTCACTTCAGCTTCTGCCGGACTCTCCTGGAGCACACAGTGTCAGCCGAAAGCATCCCCTGCCACCTGCCTCGGACGCCAGGCACCAGCCTCACATGGCATGATTCCCGTAGCCAGAGGGCTTCCAGCAGCAGGCCGATCAAACTCCTGCAGCAGCCTGGCACAGAGACCCCCCAGGTACCCACCCACCTACCCCACCCACCTCAGTCCCTGCCTTCCCTGCTCTGCCACGCTCCTTCTATCTGCCACCCACTTCCCCTACAGGGCCGGCTGTACTCTGACCACTATGGCCTGTACCACACAAGCCCCTCGCTGAGTGGCCTGACGCGGCCTGTGGTCCTCTGGAGCCAGCAGGACGTCTGCAAGTGGCTTAAGAAACACTGTCCCCACAACTACCTCGTCTACGTCGAGGCCTTCTCCCATCATGCCATCACTGGTACGGTGGAGTCTGGACAGGACAGGAGATGGATGCCCAAAGAGCCTCCTTCCCTACCAAGTGCCTACAGTCTGCAGTTGTTTCTCCACCTATCGGTGCTCCTCTGAGGCAACCTTCCCTGGGGTCCTCGGAGTCTCTGTATCTGCACTGTCTTCTGGCATCTTCCACTTGGCCTCCATCTGCTGCTTATCATGATTCTCTCTCTGCCTCTCCCTCTAATTCTCTCTGAATCTTTCTCTGAGACTTCCTGTGCCCTTTCTTTCTTTCTTTTCCTTTCATTCTGTGTCTGTGTGTGTCTTTGTCTTTGGTACTGGGAATTGAGCCCTAAAATGCCCTACCACTGAGCTACATCCCAGCCCTTTTTATTTTTTATTGTGACACAAAGTCTGGCTAAGTTATCCCGGCTGACCAGGAACTTGTGATCTGCCTCAGCCTCTGATAGCCTCTGTTGGACCCTCTTCCCTCCCCCAGGCCGAGCTCTTCTGCGGCTAAATGCAGAGAAGCTACAGAGGATGGGGCTGGTGCAGGAGGCCCAGAGGCAAGAGGTGCTGCAACAGGTGCTCCGCCTGCAGGTGCGAGAGGAGGGTCGGAGCCTGCAGCTGCTCAGCCAAGGTCAGTGGGAGGAGCCAGCATGGGGGGGGCACTGAGAGTTGAGGTAAGTGGCTTGACTGCAGGAGGGTGCTTGGGAGCCCTAGTAAGGGCCATCCTGGGATGTGGCAGGGACCTGCCTCTCCCTTACTTCCATGCATCCTACAGCTTCCTTTGGAAACATATCCTAGCTGCTGCCAAGGCTTGAACCAGACCCCAGCACTGTGACCAGAGCCTACGGCCAAGGACGAGGACAAGCTGGCCCCACAGACCCTCTCGAACCCCACAGGATACCATGGTGGCCAAGTCCAGCCTAGTGGACAGATCTCCACCTTCAAGCACCTGTGGTTGGGCAGCCAGGCCATGGCCTGGGCTGCTTATCTGTGACCCCTCCTCCTGGGACATGAGCCCACTCCCTGGCACTGCTGGCAACGTGTGGGGCAGCTGCCTGGAGCCAGAGTGGGGTTCAAATGACCCCAAGACTCCCAGGGAGTCTTTTATTTATGTTCCCTTTACTGTGTGACTGTCCCCCTTTGCCTGAGTCTTGCATCTCTGCTCACTTGTCCAGTTCCATATCCTCACATCATTGCCAGGCCAGCCACACTGTGGGACAAACTGCCTTGGCTCCCTTTGACTTGTGTTTCTCCCTGCCCCTGCCAGAACCCAGCAGGCAACCTATGTCCAGAGTAACAGTCATCAGCATGGCCAGGCAGGGACCCATGCAGAGCACCTCGCTAATTCTATCGCCACCCTGGCCAAACCTGTATCTATTTATGAGCACTGAGTCTGAGAGGCCCTGGTTGCCTCAGCCCCAAAGACAGAGCACAGAACAGTGAGGACAGCAGCCCTGTGCAAGCAACTCCTCGCCCTGAGCCTGCTGGAGTCAGTGTGCTCTGGGCCCACTTTTGGGAAAGTCTGGTATTAAGCATCGCCTCTGTGTATTTGCACTTAAGAGAACATCTTCAAGAAACCATCGCACTTGCTGCTTTCCCAAGGAAACCTGGATTCATAGGAGAGACTGTCCTGAGGGCTGTGCTCCTCCTCTGCTGCCAGACGCCTAAGCAACCCTTCCCTGGGTAGTCTGGGGCTGGTGCTGCCCGGCAGAGGGACAGTGAGGGCAGCCCCACAACCTCTTGCTCCTCTGCCCCTTCCCACAACCACGGGGACTCTGAAAATCTCAGGGACAGTTGAGGCTAAGCCTCCAGTCCTCTCTCTGTGACCTGAGCTGGCCTCAGGACTCAGGATTGGTCACTGCAGGTCCTGAGTGAATTTGGGCAACTGGCCTGGTGCCTCCCATCCCATGTGTCTGCACCCACAGGGAGCCTCCTTGTCATGTCTGGCTGCCCTGAGTATCCCCCCAAACCTTGTGCTATCAATCTTCAGCCAGAAGGCCCATCTCTGCCTTTTCCCCTCCTGTCTTGCCCACCCTGTGCTCCTGTATTGTCTTCCTTGTTTTTCATTCACTTTTTTTATATTCTAACAAAAAATCAGAAATAAACCTGTTCTCAAGTGCCAACAGTACTAGGTCTGGGAGGAAGGGGTGTCCAGCCCAACAGCCTGGCTCTGGTACCACCAGGGGGCAGTGGTATCCCTTCCTGGAGGGGCCGCTGGTCAACCCCAGGGCACCTGGGACAAGAGGCATCAGGTAGGCACTCTTGATGAATGACACCCAGTGATGGACACAAGGCTCCTGACATGCTCAGAGCAACAGCCCAGATATGTGGTGTGTGAGGTTCCTGTAACAAAGAAGCATCCACTGGGTGAATTCAAAAAGAAAACTTTGATTCAGAGTCTAGGGGTTACACAGTGGTAGAGTGTGTGCTTAGCATGCTCAAGGCCTTGTGTTGGATCAGAAGGGAGAAAGGGATTCAGTTCTGAAGACTAAATCATATTCCCTTTGTGAGTGCAGAAGGGCACCTTTCCTTGCTCTTCCAGCCTCTGGTTGCTATCTGGGATTATAGGAATCAAGGACACACCACTCCCATCTGTTTCTGTGGTCATATCACCTTTCTTCTGTCTCTGAAATCTCCCTGTCTCCTTCTTGTAAGGATGATTGGATTGGGGCCCAGCTGGGTAACCCAGGTTGACTTCATCTCAGGATCCTTACTCATATCCATAAAGACCCATATTCCAAATAAGGAATGTTCACTCACACATTCAACACTCTGACACGATCATCTGTAGGGACTCACCACCCAACCCTCTACACAGGGCAGTACCCTGACAAGCAGCACATATACTGTGGCACCCACTCATCAACCAGATACATAGCAGGAACAGGAACACAGATGTAACCCACAAATGCAATGACATAGCCAGACATGCACTGTGTGCTCCAACACACAAACACACTGTGTATTTGGCCAGACACAGTGATATGCACAGAGATATTTAACAACACCCCCACATACATACAATTACCCAAACATACAAGTACTCTTGCATAACAATGACCCCCTAACATACAGAAACAAGAGAGCACAGCCCCAATACAAACCAAATTATATAACACCCCGACATCTAGATACACATGAAAAACTGTTGGTCCTCACATCCTGCATGCAGGTACTCACACATGAACATGCCACAGCCTGGACAACATGCTAAGATTCAGATACATACCTACCATGCATCTGACATCAAGGTGCCTGGATACTGAAACTGACACTCAGATATAGCACTGATCTTGCCTGGCACAGAACTCACAGATATGCCATGACAGTGATTTTCAAGATGGATGCTTCCTGACACATTTGATCACTTGGACACACCTGTGAACGCTGACACATCCCATTTGTACAGGAGAGCTGACAGCCTTGTACACACCTCAAGAAACACACACTGACCCCTCCCAGCATCCTGCCCCTAGGGTGTGGATGCTCAAGGAGGGCTTTGAGCAACTCTTTCCTTTTCCTCCTATGGTAACTTGGGCTGGGGCAGCACCCTGGTCTCTCTGGCTCAGATTTCCAAGGGGAGGACTGACTGGCTGACCTTTTCACATAGGGCTCAGCACTTTGCCTCTGCCTCCAGACCAGTGTTCTGTGCAGGTCTCAGGCAAAGCAGATATCAAGGTCCCTTGAAAAGAGGTGGACATCAAATCTGCTGACAGCTCCTCTGCCCTGCCCCAGAGCAGTGCAGGACAGCCTGCTCCAGGGGGAGCAGGGCAGAGGGTGCTGGGCAAAAAGGAGGCCCCAGGGAAGGAGATCTATCTTGTAACTCTGTACCCCAACTAACAATTTCCAGCCCACACTAGTTTTGTGGAATTCAAAGTGCTTGTGGAATGTAAAAAGGGGGCATTAAAAACTTTTAGAAGTCAGCTTTAATTGTAAAAGTAATATATGCACATGATTAAAGATATTTCAATAGTACTGAGACCCAAAATTAAAACCCAGTCTCCTCTCTGGGGAGTTTCCTCCCTGGGAGAAGGGGGATGTGAGCAGAAGACAGCGATACTCCATTCTCTTAGAGGAGACTAGTGTCTCTTGCCTGCCTCCTGTGGGGGCTCCTGTCAACTCTACCTCCCCACCAGCTCCCACAGGGAGATTCACTCCTCGGCCAGCTTCATTCATTCCCCATCACCCCTGACTTGACATCAGCAGAAACCTAGGCTCCGGGGAAAGCTGGGCGCTGGCTGCTGGCCTAGGACCATCACGCACAGCGCTGGAAAGGTTGATCCAATGGTCAGATACCCCAATAAAGCTACATGGCCCTGACGGAGGTCACAGGGCCAGCTGGAGAGAGGCCCGATCTTGCCCGCCAGCCGGGGGGAAGGGGTGGAGGAGGTCAGGGTCCTGCACACCTAGGCTTCTCTGCACTCCCCCGCCGCACCTGCCGGACTAGTCCGTGCGCCCCCGAACGTGCCTCAGTTTATCCCACTGTCCACAGACGCCTCCCGTCCTGCGGACGGCACGTCGGCCACTCGGCCCCGGCCCGGCCCACCGCCACGAGGGCCCCGAGCCCGATCTAGCAGGCGGGTCGGTGGGCCCCCTCCCCGTCGCGGAGCGCGGCAGGAATACCGCGAGAGTTCGCCCCCTCCCCCCGCAGTAAAACTGTCAAAGGTGGGAGGGGCGGGAGCGCGCATGTGCGCAGCGGCGCGCAGCCTGCGCTGCCCGGACCCGCGCCCGCGCCCCGGCCCGGCCCGGCCGCAGCCCGCTGGGCGCCGCAGGTAAGCGCCGCCCGCCGCCGCCCGCCGCCCGCCGCCCGCCGCCCCGCGCCGCCGCCGCTGCCCCGCGCCGCCGCCGCCGCCTGCGCGGAAAAAGTCGCCATTTTGGTTCGCCGCCTGCGCCCCCGCCCCCCCCCCCGCCGCGGCCGCCCTTCCGGCCAGGCCGAGGCCAGCGCCCGCGCCCGGCGAGTGACAGGTGGGTGGCGGCCGCTCCCGCAGCGCGCCCAGGCCGCCCTCACCTGGCCGGGCCGCGCCGCCGGCCGCCGGCCTCCGCGGAGGGCCCCGCCACCCGCCGCGGCCCCGTCAGCAAGCCCCCCGGAGTCCTGCACCGGCAGCGGCCCTCGGCGGAGGGGTCGCGCGGCCGCGGCCAGGCCCCCAGCGCTGGCGCCCGCCCGGGTTTAGAAAGACTGGAAGGGGGGCCGCCTGCAGCCAGGCCTCGGGTCGGAGGGATGACTCATGCCGCTGTCTTCCTTTGAAATTTCAAAGTGAGGACTCCCTGAGAAGTTTGTTGACTGACCTCACACCCTCCCTCCCCCCAGGCCCAGGACCCAGGCTGCCATCACCCTTGGCAGTGGGCAGTGACTGTCCTGACCTCCGACCTCAGCCCTCCCAGACACAGCAGCCCCTTCCCATGCCCTCTGATCTGAACTGATCAGAAATTGTTGGAGAAGGGCTCCCCTGCTCACACCTTGCCCCCTGGTACCGCCCACTTCTGTGGCTCAGGTGTCTCTGTGGGAGGACCTGACAGGGCCTGGTGACTCCTGGAACAGGCCCCTGGAAGCCCAGCCTTGGACAACAGGGTTCTCCCTGGCAAGTGTCTTGGTGGGCTCTGGAGCCTGGGCCTCTGCTGCTAATGCTGGCCTTGTTTAACTGAAGTGGGCTGAGGTCTGTTGAGCAGGGAGAGCAGAGGTCAGCTAGACAGTGGTCAGTGACTCAGGGGCTGAACAGGAACCCTGCATCAAGGCTGAGAAGGGGGCCAGACATGATGGTCAGGAAACCCAGGGACCAGAAGGAGATGCCAGTGGCCCTCAGTCTGCCCACCAGAGAGAGGTTGCTTGTGGTTAAGGAGGGCCCTGGCGTCCCTTGGCACTCACCTAGACTATTTTGTATATCTGGGGAGAAGGATCTAGGGTGCCCACCTGGGTAGGTTGGCTTTGCATGGGGTGTGAGTGGGCAGGGGTGAGGACCCCGAAGGGAAAGATACCCTCAAGGTGCTGGGGCTTGGCAGCCTGTGAGCCAGCAGCTGTTGCTGGTGCCATAAATGGCCCTTAGGAGGGATGTGGTCAGCCTCCTTCCTCCTGCACAGGCCACCTCTCCTGGGGACACGCCCTGCCCGATGCCTGATCCTCAGCACACTTTGGGACTGTGAGTCTGATATTGAGAGGGATCCTGTCCAAACTGGTGAGGGTCTCCACACAGTTTGTGCCTTCTGGGTTGTCTGGGGAGAACTTGTGCAGCCCCTCCCCTGAGTCAGAAGCCCCATTACTTGTTTCTGTGTGACAAATCAGGAGGGCAAGCTTCCTGGCCAGAGTGAGCCTATTGGTGGGTAGGCTTCAGGGCAACCCCTCTGTAACTTCTGAATTGGGCTCATTGGACCTCAGGTCTGTGTACTTGCCCTGCAGAAATGACTGATCCCTTCTGTGTTGGAGGAGGCCGCCGGCTCCAGGGGTCCAGCAGAAGTGGACCTGGGAAGGGTGGCAGCCGGAAGGAGGTCCGACTTCCCATGCTACAGGACTCACCAAAGCTGGGTGAGGAGCCAGGGCCAAAATCACTTCCAGAGGGTCACTCTCTGAGTACCCAAGGGCGTTCTGGGGTAGAGGCTGTTTTGGACATAATTTGTGCCTGGGTTCTTGTCCTAGGCTGGCAGGGCCCCTGCCCCAAGCCTTGGCATTGGTGAACCCAGGCTCATTGCACATCTGCCCCCCTTGTGCCAGCCACAGTGCAGTCCCTGAACCTTACTGCCCCATATGCTACAGGGATGCCTGTGGTCCACAGTGGACAGACAGTATCTGGCCAGGCTCCTCTCTGCTTTGACCCAGGAAGTCCAGCCAGCGACCGGACAGAGGGGAAGAAAAAGGGGCGGCCCAAGGCCGAGAACCAGGCCCTGCGAGACATTCCTGTGAGTTACCTGAGGCAGGGGTGGGGCTCATGATGGGTCTGCCTGTAGAGGTCACTGACCTACACTAATCTCCCCTCTGCACCTCCCCTGTCAGCTCTGAGTTTCAGGATGTAGCCTGAGGCCCTTACCTCTGATAGCTGTGAGGGCCCAATGAGCCATGCTAGTAGCCCCAGCACAGATCTGGAGCTGGGCTTGAATTCTTGTTGCAGTCTGGAGGTTGAGGGGTTGTGCTGCCTCTGTGCCCTGTAGCCTGGGGAGGGTTCTGAGTCTGGGGCTTGGAGGGCTGAGGCCTAGGTGGATGAGAAGCAGCAGTCCAGCCATTCTCTACGCTCAGCTCTCACTCATGAACCAGTGGAAAGATGAATTCAAAGCTCACTCCAGGGTGAAGTGTCCCAACTCAGGGTGCTGGCTGGAATTTCCCAGCATCTACGGACTCAAGTACCATTACCAGCGCTGCCAAGGGGTAAGGGGCTATGGGTCAGGGAGGAGGTGGCCTAGGGGTGTGCCTGGGCAGAGGTCCCGGGGCCCCATCCCACACCTGCCCTCCCTGCCCAGGGCGCCATCTCAGATAGGCTGGCTTTCCCTTGCCCCTTCTGCGAGGCTGCATTCACCTCAAAGACCCAGCTGGAGAAACACCGGATTTGGAATCACATGGACCGTCCCCTGCCAGCCCCCAAGCCTGGCCCAGTCAGCCGACCAGTCTCCATCAGCCGGCCTGTTGGGGTCAGCAAGCCCATTGGAGTGAGCAAGCCTGTCACTATGGGCAAGCCTGTGGGAGTCAGCAGACCCATTGGCATCAGCAAGCCGGTCACAGTCAGCAGACCCGTGCCAGTCACTAGGCCCATGCCGGTCACCAAGCCTGTCACAGTCAGCAGGCCTATGCCAGTCACCAAGGCCATGCCAGTCACTAGGCCTGTGCCAGTCACCAAGCCTATCCCAGTCACCAAGTTGGTAACAATTACAAAACCTGTGCCGGTCAGCAAGCCAGTGCCAGTCAGCAGGCCTGTTGTGGTCAGCAAGCCAGTGCCGGTCAGCAGGCCCATTGCCATCAGCAGACATACACCAACCTGCAAAATGGTGCTGCTGACCAAGTCTGAGAACAAAGCACCTCGTGCTGCTGGGAAGAGCAGCAGTAAGAAAAGGTACAGGAGCTCACACCTAAGTATCCTTATGCATACCTAGGGTCCAGGCCACGGCTGGCCACGTGGCCTCACCTACCTCCTCTGCAGGGCCGCAGACAGCCTGGACATCTGCCCTATCCCACCAAAGCAGTCCAGGCCAGAGAATGGGGAGTTCAGCCCATCTACCACGGACCAGAGCTTGGCCTTACAGCTGAGTACAGATCCCAGCAGTAGTTCCCTGCTGCTGGGTGGGAGACCCTCAGTGGGCAGGGAGGCAGTGCGGCCTGCAGGCCCTATGTCCCCACCTGAGGAGGACCCCGAGCGCACAAAGCATAGTAAGATGAGAGCCCTGAGGAAAGTCGGGAGGTAGGTGGGGCTCTGGCTCCAGATGGTCATTTGACAGATGTTGATCCTTGTTTTCTCTCCCCTGAGTCAGGAAGGAAACAGAAAACACCCAAGAAATTCACAGGGGAGCAACCGTCCATCTCAGGGACCTTTGGACTCAAAGGTGAGACCCCCACCTGCAGGGCACCTCTGAGATTGGGTGCCTCCACACCTGTGCCTGCACCTAGCCCACACTTCCCTGCCCACTTATCTGTGCACACAGGCCTGGCCAAAGCCGAGGATAAGGCTCGAGTTCACCGCTCCAAGAAGCAGGAGGGGCTGGGTCCTGAGGATGTGCGGAAGAAGGTGCAGGCCACCCCTGTCATTGTCAGCAAGGAGGCACCAACTCCTGTGACCCACTCAGCCCCAGGTGGGGCTGCCGGCCAGGGCCCAGGGCAGGTCTCAACTGTGGGGTGGATTCCATGGTTCAGGCACAGGGGCTGATTGTGGAGCCTGGGTGCTACTGCTACCCCTGGCATCCAGGAGCCTCCACAAACCTCTGAGGCCCCAGTCCTGCCCCACAGGTGGTCCTGAGGAGCAGTGGCAGAGAGCTATCCATGAACGGGGGGAGGCCATCTGCCCTACCTGCAATGTGGTCACCCGGAAGACCCTTGTGGGGCTCAAGAAACACATGGAGGTGTGTCAGAAGGTAGGTTGCCTGGGAGACACTGGGAGTGGGGATTCCTTAGCCATGGCCAGCTTCATATTGCCAGGCTGTGTCTGTAGCTGCAGGATGCACTCAAGTGCCAGCACTGCCGGAAGCAATTCAAATCCAAGGCTGGTCTCAACTACCACACCATGGCCGAGCACAGTGCCAAGGTATGCTGCCAGGACCCCAGGGCCTGTCTCACCCTGACCACTGACAACTAACCCCACCCTGCTGCTCCCCCTTGCCTGACCTTGGACCCAGGGGTCCCAACACCTGAGCTCACCCTGTTCTCAGCCTGCTGCTGCTGAGGCTTCCGAGGGCGGGGAGCAGGAGGAACGAGAGCGGCTGCGCAAGGTGCTGAAGCAGATGGGGCGGCTGCGCTGCCCCCAGGAGGTCAGTGTGGGGAGCCTGTGTGCACATGGGACTTGGAGCCTCTCTGGCTGCCTATTGACCACTGGCCTGGATCCCCAGGGCTGCGGGGCTGCCTTCTCCAGCCTCATGGGCTATCAGTACCACCAGCGGCGCTGTGGGAAACCGCCTTGTGAGGTAGACAGCCCTTCCTTCCCCTGCGCCCACTGCGGCAAGACTTATCGCTCCAAGGCTGGTCATGACTACCATGTGCGATCAGAGCACTCGGCCCCGGTGAGTGGCCTGTGGTCTTCATGCTCCCAGGGCTCTCCAGTGGTCTTGCTGTAACACAGTACTCCTTCCTGCCACCTGATGGGTGTGATCCCCACTCTCCTTGTAAGTCACTTACATCCCAATGGACTGGAGGGTGGGCACCAGGAACTCCTGTGTCCCATCTTCCTTGGGATGCCTATGTTATCCCTGTCCCCCACACACTTGTATGCACCCTGGGTCCCTGTGTCTTCAGGGGCCACATGTGGCCCACATCTCATGCTGACTCTGACCTGCCATCTCTGGCGCTCCTGCTTCTGCGGCTTATCCTGGCTACCATGTGACCCTGCTCTCCAGCCTCCCGAGGAGCCCATGGAAAAGACCCCTGAGGCTGAGGACTTGCTGGGTGTGGAGCGGACCCCAAGTGGTCGCATCCGCCGCACCTCGGCCCAGGTGGCCGTGTTCCACCTGCAGGAGATTGCAGAGGATGAGCTGGCACGGGACTGGACCAAGCGACGCATGAAGGACGATCTTGTGCCTGAGACTGCACGGGTGAGCTGCCTACCCACATGTGGATGGGGTATGGGCCTTCTTCCCTGAGGTCTTCCCCAAGCCCCTGGCCTCCTTGTCTCTGGGCAGGACATGCCTCAATCCAGAGTCCCTGGTGACAGCCATGCCCCTGTCTACTGATCCCAACTCTGGAAGGGACATTGAGTTGCTGCTGAGGCATACATACAGTCTCAGAGCCCGGGTGCCTCTGGGCCTGGACTCACCTGCACTGTACCTGGCTTTACAGCTCAACTACACGCGGCCAGGCCTCCCCACACTCAACCCCCAGCTACTGGAGGCATGGAAGAATGAAGTCAAAGCAAATGGCCACGTAAACTGCCCTAACGATGTGAGCGGGGCGGGCTGAGTGGGTGGGCATGGGAGGTCCAAGACAGGGCAGGTGTGGCCTTCAGGGAGTGGCAGAGGCTGAGACCGAGATCTTTTAGGAGGCAGCCCTCAAAATGACCAGCCTTGCTTCTGATTCTGAGCTCCCACAGGATTCTCACTTAAGACCCCATTAGCAGAGGGGCCTCAGGCCCTACATGCCCAGCCTAAACCCCAGGACTCTTGGAGTCAGGTCCTTCCACATGCCCCAGAGAGAGGCTCCGAGCTCCCTGAGGCTGAGGCAGGTGCACCTTTGTGTGGGAGACTCCCCACCGGCCTCCCCCCCATGGCTGTCTCCCACTGCAGTGCTGTGAAGCCATCTACTCCAGTGTGTCTGGTCTCAAGGCCCATCTGGCCAGCTGCAGCAAGGTCAGTCCTGGGGGCTCCCTGTGGCCCAGAGGGGGCTCAGCATTCCCACCTTTCTCCTGCCAGGGGTCCCTCCACATTAGTGTGAGAACCTCCCCTGCTCCCATTGCATGAGCCCAGAGACAGGCTGATATAGACAGTTGGCTCAGAACCCCTCCCTGCCTCTACCCCAGCCATAGGACGGTCAGTCCCCAGCCTTGTCCTCAGCTCCTTGTCTATGTGGGTATGTGTGGGAGGTCAACCTGACCTGGGCACACTATCTTGGGAAAGGACCCTCAGCAAAGGTTTGTGACCCTTCCCCAAGACACCTGCTCTTCCCATCCTCAACTCCCCGGTAGCAGGAGCCAGTTAATGGTCCTGCTGCAGGGTACCCTTACAGGTTCCTGAAACAGCTGCAGATTCGCCAGCTGTCCCTGCCCCTTTAGTGGTGAGATAAGGGCTTGAGCCAGGTGTGGGCTTTGGGCCCTTAAGAGCCAGGGACTGCACTGCCTTGCTTTACAGGGGGACCACCTGGTAGGGAAGTACCGCTGTCTGCTGTGTCCCAAAGAGTTCAGCTCTGAAAGTGGCGTCAAGTACCATATCCTCAAGACCCATGCAGAGGTGCGGGAGCAACCACTGGGCCAGAGCTGGGGGAGGCCCAGGAAGGGTAGGGCCAGAGCTGGGTGGTGGAAACGGGATGGCCTAGGAGTGTCTATTTAAGCAAGTGGCCAGCATTGAGAAGTCTGGCAGTTTCTCCTCATAGGGGTATCCAACTCCCCCAGAAAAGCTGAGAAGCTGGGTCCTACCGGGCAGCCTGAGCAGGAGCTGCTTGTGGGTGGGAACCCTGCCCTCAGCCCTCACTGCAGCTGCCTACCTGGCCTGAGGGTGACTGGGTCTACAGTGTGGGCAGGGTCCCAGGTCTTCGTTGGGGCTTTTCTCTCCCCAGAACTGGTTCCGGACCTCAGCAGATCCACCTCCCAAACACAGGAGCCAGGGTCCCTTGATATCCAGGAAAGAGAAACGAAGTCTGGCGGGAGGAAAGAAACGGGGCCGCAAGCCTAAGGAGCGGCCTCCTGAGGAGCCCATGCCCAAGCTCCTCCACCGCCGGGACGACTGGCCCTTGGGAGGCAGGGACAAGGGGTCTCGGGGCTCCACTGGGCGGAAGGTGGGAGCCAGCAAGGCACCCTAAAAGTGAACCCCACACTGGCTGCCAAGCCCCACTCTGTTCAGCGTGGGGGAGCCACTCTGGACCTCCTGTCCTCCATCCTCACCCCCATCCATCTGTCCAGTGGAGGTGGTGAGCCATTCTCTCCTCCCCGAAGGTGGCCCTTCCCTTGTTCAGGGCACACCTGGGTGGAGCTCCACAAGGGGTGCCAGGGGCAGCAGCAGAAGTACAAAGGGTGGGGCAGCCTCCCTGTGAGGACGCTCAGGGGCCTGGCAGCATCTGGGGCTTTGGCACCAAGGGGCTGCAGTGCACAGCAGTCAGATGTTCTTTGGCCCCTGTCTCTGCTTCCTCAGATCCAGCTGGGTCCCCACCCTGGCTCCCATGACTGGGGCATTCCTGGTGATCTGTGGCTGTGGGCCAACGAGAGCACCTGGGCATCCCTGGCTGCCACCACCTGGGCCTTGCCTCCACCCAACACTGGAACTCCAGTACCCCAGCTACCTCCCAGGACAGACCCTGTCCAGCCACTGCCATGCTGACCTGACAGCCACCTGCCCACCCTCATCCACCCTCCAGTTCCTCTGCTTCTGTTTTCTACCTCTCTGGGCCTGGCCCCATCCTCTGTCTGTCATTCCTGCTGCATTTCAGGCCCCAAACCACTGGTCCTTGTCCTCAAGTTGGAGGGACAGCTTCCTGTCTGCTCTGCCCAGACATGTGGAGGACCAGAGGCTTGTGTGCTCTGCTTCCTGCCTCCAGCCTCTGTCACTTCAAGCCAAGGTCACAGCCTGAGGGGGCTAGGGGCTTCTGGGTTCAGGGCCAGGTGGAAAGGGCCCAGCTCCGAAGGTGAGCCCCATGGAGAATATCCTCTGCCAGGTGGGGTCAGCCCAGAGGCAGAGCTCCTGTAGAAACCCTCCTCCCCTTTACCTGCTCCTGTACATCTGGTGGCATTGGATACAGGAACCAAAGGCCAGTGGGAGAGGGGGGCTTGGACTAGGTGGCAGCTCTAGGGCTGTGAGGAATCTGAAGATGGCAGGATCTGCAGGTAGGGCAGGGGTCAGTCAGGAGTCCTAGGGCACCTGGAGGGGGGAGCCCCACTTGCAGCCTCTGTGTAGGGAGGAAGATGCTCAGAGACATATGGATGGAGGCTGTTTACCAGTGGGGGCAGGGAGGGCTGAGGGCATACCCTCGCTGATCCTGGACGATGTGAATTTTGATATTTGCCTGTGTGCGTGTCTCCTGGGTGTAGTGGATGCCAGTCTTGTTGCTGTGACAAGTAACAACCTTTTTTTAAATTCTGTTTTTTATACAAAAATTCACAACAATCTGACATTTTGGTGCTAAGGGTTTCCTGGTGCCGAAGGTGGGGCTGGGTTGGCCCAGGGCTGTGCTGTGGCTCCTCTGCTGCTCAGGGGACAGGGAGGAGGGTTTCCAGCTGGGTTGTCCTACCCTGCAGTAGAGAGACCAGTTCCATGGGGCTTTGGGGATGGGAAAACTGGGCAGGCCTGGCCTGATGTGTTGGGAGGGGTGGAGAGAACAGACTCCCCCAGCCTCACACACCTGGACCTGGTCTGAGGATGGTGGCCTAGGTGGAGATGAGTGTGGGCAAGGATCAGAGGAGAATCTGGGACTCGGGCAGTGTGCTTTCCAGGGCACCTGAGTGCACCCATGGAGGGCCAAGTGCGCTTGGCCCTGTTTCCATGGTGGAGGAGGTTGGGCTCCAACAGGGTGTGGCCTCCTGCCCAGCCTCTCAGGTATTTGGCACTTGGGGGGAAGGAGGCCAGGCTCTTTTTTTTGGGGGGGGTTGAGTTTCCAGGACACCCCTGAAGTCCACAGGTGGCCCTGGTGTAGAAGTGGGCCTGGGTGACAATGTTTAGCACTTTAACCCCTGTGTCTTGAAATGAACAAGGGGGTTGCTGCTGGAGTAGCTACTGGTTGGGAGCCTGCCCTCCCTCCCTCCTTTCCTTCCCTCTCATCCACCCACACTAACTAGAGAGGGGCAGTGGCAAGCTGGTCTGCAAAGCCTTCCTCCAAAGGGTGTAGGGCCCTGGGCCGGGTGCATCAGGGTCTGCCCACTTCCCGCTCTGGCTCACACATGACAAAGTGACCACTGGCCTCCACAGCAGCCTCAGTGGGAGGAATCAGAATGGCAGACCCCAGGGTGTGGTAAACATGGAGCTTGGTGGACCAAGCCCTGGGTCCTTGGCAAAATGTGAGTTAGGGTCTCTGCAGATCTACCTCTGGTTCAGTGCACGCCCTTTCCTGAGAACAGGAAGATGCCCCAGGAGCTGACACTTCCCACAGAAATAGGATGCACTTTACTCAATTCTTTGCAGGCAGACGGGGGTGCATCCTGAGTGGCTGGAGCCTTTCTGTCCCTCTGGTGGTTCTGAGGGAGGCCCTGGAAGGGGAGGGCTTTCCTTGTAAGCCCCTGCCGGCTAGACTCTACTAGCTTGCCCTGGAAGTCTAGGGTTCAGGAGGGCCGTGGGTCACCCTTCTGCCTGGTGGCCATGCGTCCTAAACTTCGGGTTTCTTGGTTTGGTTTTTAATGAGGTTCTCAGCACACAAGTGCATTTCGAAAGACAGGTTCCAGCTATCACTTGTAACCATATATATACATATATATATTCTATCTACAAAATGTTTATTTGCAAGATGTTTTGACGGTGAGCTCGGGCCCTGCCCGCCTTGTGACCATCTGTCCCCAACCTCGTCCCTGCCCCGTCCCCTGGCGAGTGGCGCGGGGACGCGCCATCAACTGTATGTATTAAAAATGACTGTATCAAATAAATGTTTATTGATTTTTTTCCAGGGCTTTTGTGTGGATGAGTTTGTGCCGAGACGCGGTCCTCTCCCGTGCGCGCGCGCCCAGAGACGCGCGGCCTTGTGGGGCTCGTAGTCCGCCCTCACTGGCTCCGGGGCACGCGCTGCCGGCCACCGCCAAGTCTCCGGGCGCCATGGCTGCGCCACCGGCCTCCGCGGACGCCGCCCCCTCGTCCCCGCCGCCTCCTGCGGCCCCGGACGCGCCCGGAGCCTGCGCGGGAGGACAGAGCGAGACCGCGTGCGAGGACCGGTAGGCGCAGGGCCGGGCGGGGGCCGCGCGCGCCGGCGAAGGGGCGATGGCACGCTGCAGCCCCCCCCCCCCTCCGCGGCATCGTCGAGGCCCCACCTCGGGCTCAGGTCCGCTGAGTGGGCGCATGCCCTCCACGCCCCCGACGGCCTGTCGGCACCTCCTTCCCTGGAGGAGCGGCCGGGTGGTCTGCTGGCGGCCTCAGGGGCAGGAGCGGACGGAGGACAGGAGGGTCGCGGGAGATGGGCCTTGGTTTGCACCCCGCGAGGCCTGGGTTCGCGGCGCTCCGGGGCCGTGTGCCCGCGCGACCTTCCGAGTTAGTCACGTTCGGGTTCGGGCTCCGGCCGGCCCTGCCGCCCAGTGGCCCTCGGACTGATTCTGAGGGTGAGGTGCGGTGGTGCATTCCGACCGCCGGGCATGTGTGGGGCCTTCGAGGGGTCCGGGAGCATTAAAGGGGGCGGTGGGCTGCGGGGGAGCCCGTCAGCATCCGGCTGATCGCCCCCGCAGCGCCTCGGGGTCGTGGCCGCCAGGGGGCGGTGGTCACGCGCGCGACTGCGCGCCTCGCCTCTTCCGGGTCTGATCGCGTCCCTCGGAGTCCCAGAACGCTTTCCCCTCAGGGTGGGGGCGAGTAGGAGCGTGGAGTACCTGGAGCCAGAGTGTTGGCTCGGGCTCTGGCGAACGAGCAGAGCCCTTTCAGAGCAGCCGGTCGTAGGCCCACACCATCCCAGCGGGCAGTGACCGGGAGCTTGCTTGGCTTCGGTCCATCAGGACTTGAGTCTGTGACGCTCACTGATTCAGAGGTCACTGGGTAACCAGGAGCAGAAAGGCCATGCATAGCCAGATAGGCTCCAAGACCACACAGACTGTTCTGGGCACCAGGCCCTCGTGATGTCTCAACACAGACACTGTCCTCGTGCGGGTCACCATGGGCACAGGGCCATAGCAGTGGGGGTCTCAGGCTGACCTGTGCATTTCCTGTCCAGCCAGGGACTTTTCCTTCTGCTCTCCCAGTACGTTTCCCCACTGTCCCTGCGCTGGTCCCTGTGTCTATTTAACCCCTCCTCTCTGTCTTCAGTGCCTGCTGTCGTGCTGGTGCAGGGACTGTCCTTAGGGGCTACCTGAGTGATGGATACCAGTTGGTTGTGGGCAGTGGAGGGATGCTGATTGCATCTGCTTAGAACTGCAAGAAAGCAGGGTCTGCTGGAAAGGGTTTCAGGGTAGGAGATGTAAGCCTCGGTCCTCCCACCCGCCCCAGACCCTGAGGGGTAGATCCTCCTGACTGCTTCCAGCTGCCCCTCATTCCTGCTGTGTACTGGGGAATGAACTGTATCACCAGACCTTCTTATTTTTTTGAGACAGATTCTCAAATGCCCACACTGTCCCAGGAGAAACTTGTGATCCATCCTCTGCCTCAGCCCCCTGAATAGCTGGGATTACAGGCATTAGCCCACCACTCCGGCTTTGGATGTTGGCTGGGGATGCTCAGTATGGTGCAGTCTTGCTCTGTAGTCTCTGCACATGTCTGTTTATTTCCATGTGCCATCACTTGTGGGGTCGTTATTGTGGATGAGCTACCTGCTTTGGTCTCAGGAATCCCAGAGCATAACTGCTGCCATCCTGGAGGAGATCACTGAGGCCTGCCCCTTCCTGGTGGGGGGTGAAGGGGTGTGAGCCATGCCCCACTATGCCGTGACCCAAAGTGGACCCTCTCCCAGAGAAATGAGGGGTGCTCTGAGGTGACTGGACGCCCTTCAGCACCCCCTGCTTCAGACGGCCCTGACACTGGAAACAGGAGGAAACTGGGCAAAAAGGTACTTGGCCAACTGGGCTCCAAATGTGGCTACTGATCAACAGCATCAGTGCCCCTGTTGGTGGTGCTAGGAATGGGTGTTCTCTGGTCCATTCTAGCCCTGGGGAGACAGTTTGGGAGTGGGGTTCCAGCACCCTAAGCTGGAGCAAAGGCAGAGGCTGCTGGGAGTCGAGGTTGGTGAGCCAGAATGAAGGCTGCCTATTCTGTCAATAGCAGCACATCTAGGCTCTGGCCTCCCTTTCCTAGGTCAACAGTACCAGCTTCCCATGAGTTTGTCGCCTGGCTTCTTACCCAGCCCATGGGTCTTGCTCAGCTAAGGCACCCAGGAACATCCAGGCTGACCAGCCTGGGTCCCCTCTGTTGCTTAGACATCCAAGCGAGGTAATGATCCCCAGGAGTCCCACTCTTCATTGCCCAAGACAGCTGAGGCTCCCTGAGTGAGGCCTGGTGCAGACAGCCTGCCACCTGGGAGCATCATTAGAAGGGGCAAGCTCTGAGGACACAGCGGATGGCTGTTCCTTCTCCAGTTGCCTCTGGAGGGGTGGGTTATCTGGGTGGCCAGGAGGGATTGGCACATGTAACCTCCCACCTGGAGAGCTGGGCAGCAGAACCTCTCTGAACAGACCCCTTAAGCCAGTAAGAGACTTCTACTGTCCATGCTTGCTGAGGGTGGGGCCAGGCCTGCCTCTTCTCTTGCTGCTGTGGACAGGAGGTGGCTATGTCCCCTGATGAGCCTCGAGTGGCCCAGGGACTTTCTGGACCTCTGTGAGGTGGGGGCGGGGCTGTTATTCTTAGATCCGGCTAGAGGGTAGGGTTTCCTATCTGTTCATGCTCATAGGAGGCACCTTGGTGCCAAGGGTGGGGTGCTGAGCTCAGCCGGCCAGGAGGGGTCTCAAGTCTCCCTGTTCTGTTGTGTATGGGGGTGGGGCCAGGGTACTGGAGCATAGTGATTCTCAGCAAGCCTCGGCTGGTGAGTGGGCCAGCCTGTGCTCAGAAGGGCAGCTCACACCCACAGCTGGCCTGGATCTGGCAGGCCACACTAGGCAAAGCTGTGCTATTAATATCTGGCACAGGATCCCTAGCTGGGTGATCCTCTTATGACTGTGGCCTTGGCCTCAGAGGCCAGTGGCAAGTGTGTTCCCTCAGTACAGAGGGGCTCCTGGGCCCCCAGTGCTGTGCACCTCTCCCTGCATACAGCAGCCCCACTGCCAGCCAGGGGCCCAGCCCCACCCAGGTCTTTATCTGCTGTGCTGCTCACAGGAGTGGTTCTACTCACAGAGGGCCAGTGCAGGTGGCCAGAGAGCCAGAGCTGTGCTGGGCACCGCTGTGGTGCTGAGGTGGTGATGCCTCCCTAACTGCCAGCGCCTAAGCCATATACACACCGAGAGCACACCCTCTGGGACCTGGTCGACCATGAGCAGTCCCCCAGCTTACCCTGGCATCAGGATCTCAGGGTGCTGGGCAGAAGGCAGGTGAGTTGCAGAGGAATCCCTGCTGGTGAGGAGTACCCAGCTTCACGGTGGTGCTGATCACTCCAGACTCCTGTGCAGTGCATCTCTGAGTAGCAGGCAGCAGGCAGGCTGGCAGGCACTCTGGGGAGCTGGGCCAGGCTCAGGCCACAGGGAGTTTCACTTGGGGCTGTGGGTTGTGTGTGTCTCCTCTGGGTCATGGCTCAGTCCTTTGGGTTGAGAATAATTTTCCTCGTTGTGGCCAGAAGTACCCTTATCCATCTGTGGATAGGAAATGAGGTGTTTTGTGCAAATTTCTCTTTTCAGGGTTACACGTTTTGAGAAATGGGTGAATTTTTGCCGCTGGCTCTGGGACAGAGATTAGCTCTGGGAGGGCCGAGGCTTGGTGCAGATAGCCTTGTGGCCTTTGTCTCCAGTGAGGCAAGGTGCATTTCTGGCAAAGTCCCCCCTGGCCTCCTTGCAACTAGGCACTCTGCCCAACAGAAGGGTCTGCAACAGGCTCAGCAGTGATAGCCTTGGAAAGGATTTGTGGTGGTGGTGGTGGTCACTTCAGTGGGGTGAGGAAGTCACTGATAGGAGGACCAAAAGGTCTCCAGGAAGGCCTCAAGCGCTGGCTGCCTCTGCTCAGTATCTATGGGAGTTGGTCCTGGCTTTGTGAATGGGCGTGCTTGCCGCTGGAATCCAGGGCATGGCTGTGGGGCAGCCCTGGGAGATTCCTGCACGAGGCCCTACTCTCTCACAAATTGCATTTTCTGTTAAAGAGTTTCAGTGGAGGTTGAAGGCACAGGGCGATTCCTTTGGAGTGTGATGTGGGCAGCCCCAGGGGTGAGCATCACAAACCTATTTGTTTACTGTTGGTGGATTAGTGTGCCCAGGTGAGCAAACAGCTGTCTGCCCTCTGTCCAGGGACCTTAGGATGTCACTACAAGTCCTGTCTTCCTTTAAGCCAAGAGCTATTTGGCAAGCCTGACTGGGGGTGCAGACAGCAGCCCCAGGGCACGTCATGTCCTAGGCTGTGCCCCCCACATGTGTCCCACAGCAATGCTGTGGGCACCTGCTCCCATGCCAGGGCATGGTAGAGCAGCACTGTCCCTAGGACCTCTCACCCAGTCTCTGCGGTACCTGGTTGTATTGTTTGTGCTAAGCCTCAGAGCTGTCTCCAGAGCTGCAGGAGCGAGGCTGAGCGCCTCTGCCTGGCTAATTATTCCCTGGGCTCACTCCTGAGCTCTCCTGACAATGGTGGTGTAGAAACAGGTGGCCCTGTCTGTCCCCAAGGACAAGCACAGCGCTCTCCTTGTCAAACACAGATAGGAAGCTTTCCTGCTGCTAGAGCTGCCATAGGACCTGTTAGGGATTAGGCTTTGGCTCCTTTCTTCCATGGCCTCCACGCCTGTGCACGCCAAGGCCCCTGCCTGGCTTGGGTCATTGCTGGTGCTCTGAGAGGTGCACTACCACTGAGGTGTGCCCTAGCCCTTTCTGTTTGGGGTCTCACTAAGTTGCCCAGGCAGGCCGGGACCTCACAATCCCCTTGCCTTGACCTCCTGGACCACTGGAATGACAGGCCTGTGCCACTGTGTCCTGCTCATGGTTTGGATTTTGAAAGCATGGCACATGTGCTTATGAAACATTCAAGAAGAACACGCAGAAGTCCCTGTTCCAGATTTTGGTCCCCAGATGGATCCTGGTTGAAATTGGCACGTCTGACATGTAAGCCTTTTGCTCACAGGCTCCTCACGTGGGTGGGCTGTGACATGCTAGGCCAAGCCACTAACCCCTCTTGGACAGCCTGAGAGACGGTGCTAGGGCCACTCTGACCACTTGGTCTCCCCATTCAGGCAGTGGCCAGGAGGGCCTTCACAGCCTGTGTCATGTCCCCCACGCCCAGCATCTTCACACCAGGCTCTGCTTCTCAGGACAAACTGAGCAGTGTCACAGGCCATGCATTCACAGGGAGCCTCCACAGAAGAGGTCTCAGGGTTGAGGCCACAGCCAGAAACTGCACCCCTTTTGGGATACAGGCCAACTGTGCAGGTGGCAGGGATCTGAGAGCTGGCCTGGCATGCGTGATGTGGTGTGGACACAAGCACAGGTCTGAGCCTTTTTCGGGTTAGATTTCCACCTGGTAGTCTCTGTGGGCCTCCTGTTTTACACAGATGGCTCATGGGGTAAGCCCACGTAGGTAGCCTTTGCTGGATTCTGGAAGTTTCTGTCTTAAGGACCCAGGAGGGATCACAGAACAAGTTGGTTCCCTAGGCCTCCTAGCTGGGATCTCCCCTCTCGTTGTCCATCCTGCACCCTGACAGTCAGAGAGGCCAGGCCAGGGTGCCACTCTGCCCAGAGCCCTGTGTCTGTCCTTACCTCTGCCCAGGCTCTACCCTCCTCTGCAAGGAGACAGTGACTGGGCTGCCCAGAGAGAGCACTGGGCTGGGGAGGGGGGCATGGTCCTCAGGGGGTTCTTGCTTGTCCACAAGTGCCTACCTTGCATCACCTGAGGAAGGGCCCTGCCTGGCCCAGTCCACACAGGGGAGGAGCACAGCCTGAGATGGGCACTCTCCTCTCTCCTCATCACTGCAACATCCCTCTGTTCTTGTTGTGTGAACCAAGGTCCCATGCCCCTATGAGCTCTGTGGCCCACTGTAGGTGGGCTTCTTGGACAGTACCCAGTCCAGGCTTGACCTGGGTTGCGCCTACCGGAGCCCCCTTGGGTGTGACCAGGCACCAAGGAGACCAGCGGCCCCAGGTCAAGGCTAAACCACATTGTCTTTATAGCAGCCATGCAGGGTCCCTGGACAGGCTTCTCCCCACCGTGGGCACCAGGCGCTCGCCCCGGAAGCGCACCACCAGCCAGTGCAAGTCGGAGCCACCCCTGCTGCGCACCAGCAAGCGCACCATCTACACGGCAGGGCGGCCACCCTGGTACAATGAGCATGGCACACAGTCCAAGGAGGCCTTTGCCATCGGTAAGAGTGGTGTGGGCAGCCCCTCGGGACCACCTGTGGGGTCAGCCAGATGTCCTGAGCACGGCTCTCGGCTCCCCTGGCAGGCCTGGGAGGTGGCAGTGCCTCGGGGAAGACCACCGTGGCCAGGATGATCATTGAGGCTCTAGATGTGCCCTGGGTGGTCTTGCTGTCCATGGACTCCTTCTACAAGGTGAGGCCCTGCTCAGCTCCTGGAGTGCCCTTCTCCCTCTCTCCCCTCCCCTGCACATGCAGGCCTTTGGTCCCTGGGCCCCAGCATGCTGTCCCCTGGGGCTGTGGGCAGGGGTCTTCTGCGGCCTCCTTGACAGGTGCTGACCCAGCAGCAGCAGGAGCAGGCCGCCCACAACGACTTCAACTTTGACCACCCCGACGCCTTCGACTTCGACCTCATCATCTCCACCCTCAAGAAGCTGAAGCAGGGCAGGAGCGTCCAAGTGCCCATCTATGACTTCACCACCCACAGCCGGAAGAAGGACTGGGTAGGTAGGGGCTCAGGACTGCAGATGGGCTGCAGAGGCAGAAGCTGCCTTGAAACTCCCTGGTTCCTTTGCAGAAAACGCTCTATGGTGCAAACGTCATCATCTTCGAGGGTATCATGGCCTTCGCTGACAAGACGCTGCTGGAGGTGAGGCACCCCTGGGCCGCAGATGCATCCTCCAGCCAAGCCCTGCCCTGTCCCCAGGCCTCCCCTGCTGAAAGGAGAGGCTTGGGTGCCCCCAACATGGTACAGTTTGTCTCTCCCGCTGGTTAGCGTGGGTGTGGCTGCTGGGGACAGTGCTCCCTCCCCGACCTGCCAACCCTCAGCTGCGCATTGGCTTCCTCATTCCTTGCTGGAGGTGAGGACCTAAGGCAGGAAGTCTGAGGGACTTTGCTGCAGGTCTCAGATACTGGTGCAGGCCCAGAGGACCCCACTGTTGCTCCCACCAACCCCTAGCCCTCACAGAGCTCCTTCAGGGTGCACACCCAGAACCCATCAGGCCCTCACCCCCATATCATGTAGACGTCATACTGCCCAGCCCAGCTCCTGCCCACTCTCACACACTCCCTGAGCACCTGCTCCTGCCACACTCCTCGCAAGGCTCAAGAGATGCCCATGGGGGCTGGCCCTGGACCTGACCCACATACTAGGAGGCCTTGTGCAGGAGCTGCTCCGTGGGGCCATGTGACCCTGCTGATCACAGACCTCAGTCAGCTTGCCATCCCTGTCTAGCTCCTGGACATGAGAATCTTTGTGGACACGGACTCCGACATCCGCTTAGTGCGGCGGCTGCGCCGGGACATCAGTGAACGAGGCCGGGACATCGAGGGTGTCATCAAGCAGTACCACAAGTTTGTCAAGCCTGCCTTTGACCAATACATCCAGCCCACCATGCGCCTGGCAGACATTGTGGTGCCCAGAGGTGAGCCTGCCAGGATGCTGGCACATGCACTGTGATGCCCAGAGGTGGGCCTGCCAGGACACTGGCACGTGAGCCTGCCTGAGCCGCCCTCCTTTGCCGCAGGGAGTGGGAACGCGGTGGCCATTGACCTGATCGTGCAGCATGTGCACAGCCAGCTGGAGGAGGTAAGTCTCAGGTAGTGTCCCTGCTTCTGCTTGCCCCACCCTCCATGTCCACTTGAGTGTCCCCAGCTTGCTTCATCTGCCTGTTCACACAGCCCCAGCCCCAGCCCCAGCCCTTTGTTCTGGGAATGGGCACAGGAACTCAGGGCCCAGCTGCCACATGCTCCCAGCCGGACGTTGGCCTGGCATAGAAGGGCTCCTGTCCCTCCCAACCCTGCAGGATGGCCAAGGAGACCCACTGTCTTGCTGGCCTAAGGCCACAGGGTTTCAGCACTGAGGAGTCCGATGTCTGGCCAGGAGCTCTTCTCCTTCATGGTAGCTAACCCTGGGAGTGATGTCCTCACCAGAAATCCCTTGTTGGAGCATTCTATGGCTGGGTCCCTCACAGGCTGTCAGAGGCCTGTGGCCTGCAGGACGGAGCCCAGGGCCCCTGGCTTAAACTGCCCAGCCCTGAACCACAGGTCTCACCCAAGTGTTCCCCAGGTTAGAAGCATTAGCAGCTCACCTCCCAAACCTGGCAGCTTCTGAGCAGTCTCCCCGTGGGGCTGCAGCATGTCCTGTCCTGGGTGGGGTGGTCTGGCACCTGCCCTGGTCACTGACGCGTCACCGTTCCCTTGTGTCTCCTTGTGTTGCTGCCACAGCGTGAACTCAGCGTCAGGTAAGACCCCATAGCTGTCTGCACACATGGAGGCATTTCCAACATCCACAGGGCGCTCCAGGTCTGGGCTGTTACCAAGCCAGGCCAGTGGGCAGCCCCTCCCCATGCAGAGGAGTGGATTAGCCCCAGCCCTGCTTCTGCTTCCCATTGCTGACAGATAAGGACACTGAGACACAGAGAGGTTAAGTAACTTGCCCAAGATCACATAGCACCTAGGCTGAACAGAAATCGTGGAGAATTCTCTGCAAGTGGGGTTGTCTGTGGGGTTCAGCCCCAGAGAGCACAGCTGTTCTCGTGACCTAGCCCTGCCAGGTCTCCAGGAATGTGGCCATGGATGTGTTCCCAGCAGCCTGGGGTCTGGGTCTGCCTCCAGGGCTACGGTACCTCCTCTGGCCAATCTCATGGCGTAGGGGATTCTCGCTGGGGTGGTGTGAGGGCTCAGCCCTGCCCTCCCTGCCTCCCTGCCTGGGCCCTGCTCTGCCCCATAGCTGCCCTGCAGCACACCTGTGGTGGGCTAAGGCTGTGTCCCCCACCCTGTCTACCCAGTGGGCAGGCAGACGCCAGCACCTGCCCCTGATGTGTCACCACGAGGGACCTGCCCTCCTCCCAGGCTTTCTTTGGAGGTGGGGAGCTCTGGCCGAGCCACCTCGGGAGCCTCAGTCAGAGCGTTGGAAATGCCTCTGGGCCCACCCTGTGCCGCTTCCTTTCCCTGCATGAGTCTCCGCTTGGTCTCCCAGACAGGTGCTGCAGGCCTTCCCTCAGGTCCCTCTAGGAGCCTTTATTCTGAGAAAAAAAGTTTCCAGGTGTGGCCAGCTCCACTTTCCGCTCTCTGGTCTGCCAAGGAGGCGGTGGCCAGTGGCCCTAGTGTCTCCTCCTGTCCAGGAAGCGGCTGGTGGGCAGGGGAAGGACTGCAGGCCAGCCACAGGGCCCTCCCACCCTCCCACCCAGAGGGTGGGTGCCCCAGCCCTGCTGCGCCTCCTCTTCCCTCTGGCCAGCTGGTGGCCGTGCTGTACCATCTGCAGAGGTGCCACTGCCCTCCCAACTAAGAGGTCTTCTCTCTTCTTTCCTCTGTGTAACCGTTTCCTGCCTTGTCCCTCCCTGAACACTCTTCACTGGCGAGCAGAGGGAGCTGCGCTGGGATATGTGAGCAGAGAGCTCGGCTTGTGCTCGCTGTGTGCTGCCCCGCTGTCTGCTCGCCTGCCCACAGGACCCTCACCACGCCCACCCCAGCTGCCTCCTCCAGGCCCGCGCCCTGAGCCCCACCATCCCTTCCTCCTCCCCAGACTCCTCCCTTCTATCCTGCCTTGGTCCCCCACACCCCAGTGTCACCTTCCCCTGCCCCGCCCACTCCTCCCTCCCACTTCCTGCCACCAGCACCCCTTCTCCTGTTCTGCCGGCCCCACCTCTCCCAGTGCCCCTCGTGTACCCCCGTCCTTTCCTCCCCCTTCTGCCTCTCTCATGCCCACCCCCCAGGCACGGCCTCAGGTGGGGCAGGCAGCGGCACTGGGCCACACTTGGGGATGGGGATGGGCCTGGGCAGGGTTTGACCCCTCAGCCCGGTCATTACTGCAGGCAGAGGTCAGGAGCTGCCCGTTCTGGGGGCTGAGCCCTACCTGCAGGTGAGCCCCGTCCTGCCGGCCCTTCTGTTCCCTCCAAGCCTAGGAGGGCGCCTCACATCGGGCCCTGCTCTTCCTCCGTAGACCAGACACTGTGTCTCTGCTCCCCCTCCAGGAGCTGCACCTCCTGTAGAGTTGGGGTGGGAGGTCTCCCCCTACAGCCACAGCCAGGCAGCCTGCTCTCACCCTGCGCACCCCGCTGTCCCCACTGCTTAGCCCCATGGTGACGCACAGCCGTCCTGGGGGAGAGGGTGCTCTAGAATGAGATGCCTTCATTCTTGAGTGCCCCCAATCTGTTTGTGTCCCCAGGGCGGCCCTGGCCTCAGCGCACCAGTGCCACCCACTTCCCCAAACGCTGAGCGTCCTCAAGAGCACCCCGCAAGTGCGCGGTATGCACACCATCATCAGGTGAGGGCCGGCTGGAGGGGCAGTGTGGGAGAGAGGTGGGGTGGGACCCCCCTAAGCCCCCCCTAAGCACACCCACCCCACCCGACAGGGACAGGGAGACTAGTCGGGACGAGTTCATCTTCTACTCCAAGAGACTGATGCGGCTGCTCATCGAGCATGCGCTTTCCTTCCTGCCCTTCCAGGTAGGCAGGGATCCAGTTGGGGGAGAGGGGGTGGGGCCTCTGTGAGGGCCACGTCCAGACACACCCCCTCTGTACAGGACTGTGTGGTGCAGACCCCACAGGGGCAGGACTACGCAGGCAAGTGCTATGCGGGAAAGCAGGTATGTGCACCCTGGGAGGGCGATACCTTAGCTGGGCTGGGTGTCCCATTGGCTCAGCCCTCCCTCCCCTAGATCACTGGAGTATCCATCCTGCGTGCTGGGGAGACCATGGAGCCTGCTCTGCGTGCTGTGTGCAAAGACGTGCGCATTGGCACCATCCTCATCCAGACCAACCAGCTCACGGGGGAGCCCGAGGTGCGGGACTGGGGAGGCATGGGAGTTACAGGATGGCCAGCCCAGGGAAAGGCCACGTGGCACCCCAGAGCCTGGTGGGCAGGCACTGCTGACGTCATGGCCTCCCACAGCTCCACTATCTTCGGCTGCCCAAGGACATCAGTGACGACCACGTGATCCTGATGGACTGTACGGTGTCTACTGGCGCTGCGGCCATGATGGCCGTCCGTGTCCTCCTGGTACGTGGGTCCTGAATGGGCTGCAGGCAGGCCCCTGTGCAGTTGGTATTTACCTGGCCCTTGGCTTGGCAGGACCACGATGTGCCCGAGGACAAGATCTTCTTGCTGTCACTGCTGATGGCGGAGATGGGTGTCCACTCCGTGGCCTATGCTTTCCCACGAGTGAGAATCATCACCACAGCTGTGGACAAGCGGGTCAATGACCTTTTCCGCATCATCCCAGGCATAGGTGAGCCGCCAGCCTATTCAGTGGTGTGTGTGAGCAAGGCTGGTCTCCCCAGGAGGCTCCAAACTGGGCTGCTTCTTTCTCCAGGGAACTTTGGGGATCGCTACTTTGGGACAGATGCGGTCCCTGATGGCAGCGACGAGGAAGAGGTGGCTTCCACTGGTTAGCTGCCCAGGCTGACCCACCCTGTCCCCACCCAGCCTCCTCCTGCCTCCTGGTGTGGGTAGGAGGAGGTTAATTTAATTTCAAAAAATGATGCCAATAAAAAACATCTACACATTTTGTAAAATAAAGCTTTAGAAAGTGAAGGTGTGACTGGTTAGCTGGGGTACAGGGGTGGTATCCTGGCTGGGACCTGGGCTTGGGCAGTCTCTCTCAGGGCTGTAGGTGTTGCCCACCCCAGCACCCAAGTTATAAAGTCACCACCGATAAGTCAAGGGCCCCTGGCTTCTCCAGAGCAGGACTAGGCCTGCTCCCAGCCTTGCACCCAGCCTCCCTTGTAGTTGGGGATCATTTCCTGAGGGAGAGGAGGGCAGCACTGGGACTGCAGCTTCTGGCTGTGCTAGATAGGGCCCCTAGAGCCACAGCTTAGTGGCTACCTGGCCTGGACCCAGGGAGAGGACAGGGCCACCTAGGGCTCTGTGTGTCACAGGACGCAGCCTCTGTGACCACTTCCCCCCCCAACCATGTTTGTACCATCAAGGGGCCCAGCGGAAGTCAGTGTGTGGGCGTCTGTGGGAAGGACTTCACTGGAAGAAGCCCCGGCTGCAAGCAGATGGCCGAGGCTCAGTGGGCCAGCCATGCTGTTCAGGACCAGACACATGTCCACCCTGTCTTTGCTGCTCCTAGACTAGAGAGTGAGGGTCAGCCTCACGGTCACTTCCAGCATCCTCTCTATGCCTATCCTGCCTGGGCCAGGGGACATAGTCATAGGCACATGGACACCCAGTGCATGTGTGGCTGTGATCTGAGCAGCAGGTGGGCTGGGACCGTGAGACACACACCCCTAAGCTCCTCAGTCCCTGAAGATCTGGCTCCTGCCTCTTTCCTGTCTCTCTGGTCTGTTGCCCCCCCCCACCCCCAAAGGCCATGTCATGGAAAAGCTTGTCTTGGGGCGGGGACAGGAAGTTGCTGGGCGGAGGCCAGGCCCACGGTAGCGGGCAGATAAAGGCTGGTGGCTTGTCCAAGGGGTAGCCAGGCATTGGGGACAGAGGACCAAATCAAAGCCCAGAGGTCAGCGAGAGGGCCTTCTCTACACCCTGGTGAGTGCTTTGTCCCATGTGTCCAGGGCCCCATTCACGGGCTCCTTCATTCTGAGACTCTGGGCTGGGAGCCTGCTGCACACCACGTGCCCCAGGAGCCCAGAGGCTGCAGGCGCCATTCCTCCTAGCCAGATCTTCCCAGATGAGGAGATGGGCAGGGGCCAGTTCTCTCCCGAGGGCACCCCCCCCCCAAGTCCAGTCAGGCCACTTGGTTCTCAGATCACAGCCATAGCTGTGCCTGCAGGTGCCAACACTAGAGGTACTTAGATGGCAGCACGCACCACAGATGGACAACTTGCAGTGTGGGAGATGAAACTTCAGGCTGAAAGAACAGGCCCAGCTGCCCACAGTCTAGTAAGGCCATCCTCAAAGCAAAGGCAGTTGTGTTCCCCTTTAGTGGGGGGCCTAGGAAAATATCCTGGAGGCAGGAGCCTGAACCCCAAGGCCCTGCCTAGCTCTTCCCACCCACAAGAAGACTGGTGCTGCTGGAAGACCCAGGCTCTGGTCTCTCCTTTTGGTGGGAGTTGGTGTCTCCTGAGGCTGGGCCACAGATTGGGGAGATCTTGAACCTATTCCAACCAGGGCCCCAGGGGGTGTTGGAAGTGGACCACCCTCCAAATAGCCCAAGGTCTTCGGAATGCCAGTGAGGGAGAGGCACCTTTTCTGACCCCTGGGAGCCTTAAGGGCCCTCTAAAGAGGGCCAAGATCCAGCTTCGAGTTCCAATTCCTTCAGGGGGACAAGCACCACAGAGCTGCTGTGGGCACAGGGACTCCAGCTGAACTCTGCAGGCAGCCCCCAGGGGTCTGATTTGGGGCTGGGAGCCACATGGGCCTGATCCTACCCTCAGGCCCAGTGCAGACTGTGAGGGGTGAGTGGCATGCACCCTGGAGGAAGGGGAAATCAAGAGCAAGAGTCCTGCCAGGCATGGTGAGGCACGGCAGCACACAGCTGTAACCCAGCAACTCTGGAGGCTGAGGCAGGAGGATGGCAAGTTGAGGTCCAGCTTGAGCAACTTAGAATGACCCTATCTCAAAATAAAAAGTAAAATGGGCTGGGGGTGGAGCTCGGTGGTAAAACACCTTTGGGTTTAATCCGCAGTACCAAAAAAATTTTTTAAAAATTAAACAAACAAACAAACCAGCAATAGTCTGCTAGGCCTAAAGCAGCTTCAGAACCTAGTGGGGTGGAGGAGGACCCTGTATGCACACCAGAGGTTCCTGTGGAGTACTCAGGGTGAGGGTCTCAGAGGAGAAGCTCGCTTGTCCTGGTTCTGCCTGCTGCCCTGGGCAATGCCTCCAGGACTGTCCAACCTGAGAATGGTGAGTGTCCAGGGTCAATCTCAGGTTCGTCAGCCCGTGAGGTGCTGCCCCTTCCCAGCAGCGGCTGACTATCACAGGGTGATGATGGGTACGAGAGACAGGTAAACGAGAAATGAAAGATGCAGACCAGGAAGAGATACACAGGAGACTTTGTCACAGCTGACAAATAAAGGCCATCTCTCTATAGAAGAGAGGCAAAACAGGCTTGAGCTCTGGGACTTTCATGGGGAGGCTCAGGAATCAGAGCCACTAGGGTCTTAATGCGGTGGCGGGGGCGTGAAAATGGTCGGGTCGGTATGAGGGAGTGGTGAGGCTTTCTCAGAAACGCCCTTAGGCGGAAAACGAAATTTAAAATGGTCATGCAGATGCTAAGCAGGGCCTTTTAGGTAGCTGGCTGGGTGGGATGGGAAGCCTGGGGCACTTGAGGCCCAGTCCCAAAAGAAGGCATGCGTGAGCAGCAGACGGAGGATGGTGCCCTACATGGGGAACCAGCGTTGGGCCACCTGGAGTCAGGAAGGACTGGCAAAGAAGCCTGGGGAAAGGGCATCTTGGGTGGAGCACCTGAGGGTTGGGGGGCCGCGGCAGGAAGCAGCGGAGAGGGCCCTGGAGGCCATGGTATTCTGAAGCTTCCTAAGGTCAGGCTGGAGGTTTTGGAGCGAGGGAAGCTGGTGTGGGGAGGCGGCGGCAGGACGGAGACCTACGGAGCAGATGGCTTTGGGTTAGCTGTGCCAGAGTTAGGACAGGAACGGGCAGCTCGCATGTGGGTTCTGATATAGAGCGGGGGTCCAGGGAGGGGCGGGTTGGCGAAGCAATGGTGACTACGACGGTGACATCCGCGGGGGCGACTGGTGGACCAAGCTCCCGGATCGGGTACCTTGGCGCCTCTTCACCTCTGGTCACCAACCGGCTTCCATCTGGGGCCAAGGCCCGTCCGGGCTCGAGGGCGAGGCTGGCACAGACTCGGACCTTCACGTATTCCCACAGCAGGGGACCCCGCCTACTGAGCGCGGAGCGCGGAACTCCGACTCGCGTTCGTAGGAACCTGCACCCTCCGGCTTGGAACTTGGTGGTGCCCCGAGCCACCGCCTGAGAGCGCCTCCGCAGCACGCAGCTGTAACCGGGGGGCCACCGCCCGAGCGCGCCGCCGGCCCCGATTGCACCTGGGGTGACCGCGGGACGGTTCTGGCGAATCTCCCCGCGCGCCCCTCTGGCCAGCCGGGCAGTCCGCGTCCTCCCAGGTCCTGCCCGGGATTCTGTCCGCGCCATCCCCGCGCAACTGGGTCCGGGGCGCGCGGCCCATCCGCGCACGGGCTGCGGTGGTGGAGCCCCGCCCGCCACGCCCCCTGCCCGCCGCCGGACTCGGCGCCAGCTCCTCAGAGGTCGGGGCGGCCTAGGCGGGCACGCGAAGGGCTCGGCGATGTCTGCGGAGGCCTTCTGCGCGGTCGCTTTTGCTGCTGTCGCTGTGCTGCGGGTGTACCCAAGGCCTCGCCCAGCTCCATTTTTTTTTCCTCCTTATGGAAAATCCTAATCAAATTACTTAATTCTAGGTATGAGTGGCGGGTTCAGGGTGTTTCGTTACTGTTACTATTCTTGCACCTTTTTCCCTCCAAAAGTTTTTAGTTGGCTTCAAATAAACTGTTTTTCAGTTCCAAGAGTTTTCTGCCTTGGCCTGTAGCTGGGCGCCCGCTGGAGGCGGCAGGAGGGGAGTTTGGCCAAGGCTGTACCCTGCAGAAGGGATGTGAGCCACAGGGCAATTCTACCTGCAGTTCTGAAAGGCAGACCTGTGGGCCACCTGGGCCAGGGCCACTTCTCTAGCCTAAGCACTAGGGTCCTTGGGCCTGAGCCTAAGATTGGTCCCAGCAGGTGCTCTGCTCCAGGCCCTTGTGTACAGAACCATTCTCTAGGGACATATGCTCTTGGGCAGACTTGGCACTTCCAACAGGTTCCCCAAACTGGACTCATTCTGGGGGTGGGGGACAGAGGCATAAGAGCTCAGGCTAGCCACGCCAGGCTACAGGCCGCTCTGTGTTCAAGAGGGCTTCCTGCTACTTCCCTGCCATCAGGGCAGTGGGATGAAGTGTTTCTCACAGCACCCCAGGGACCATGGCATTTGAGGGCTGGGTGAGAGACCACAGGGAGGATGGGGACTACCACCAAAGATGCTGGGGTGCAAGGCCGGGGCACCACCAGCTCAGACACTGCATAGCAGGAACAGGAGTCACCACAGCTCAGCCCTGGGAAATCCAAATGGCCAGGACAGAGGTGGGCAGAGATGGAGTGACCAGCTCAGCTTTTGTGGTCACTGCTCCAGGGAATAGGAGGGCTGGCCCTACTGTAGAGCTGAGCTACCCAGTTGTCCTCTGTTCTCCCCCAATTCCTTATGCTTAGGATTGCCAAGTCAGGAGCTGGTTCATGAGGGCACCCACATATGCTGCTCCAGACCCCTGAACCTGCTCATCCTAGAACTGAGGCCAGCCAAAATGGTCTCTACCAGGCAGCAGGAATCTCCATCTGTGGAAGACAACAGGAAAGGCAGGTAGGAGCTTGACGGTCAGACAGGTGGATGGTAGGAACAGGACTAGTGTTGGCTGTAGGCCTGGTGTGGCCATGAAGAACACAGGACTTCCCTGGCAAGGGGTCACCTACTCTGGTACAACCACTGGAGGTCGACATGCCACCGGAGGCCTCCAAGACTGAGGTCCAAGCTATCCTGGGCTGGTGGCCCTCGGGAGCTCAGAGGTCCCTCGTGTGATTCGTCTGGGTATTTAAAATGAAGTGAAAAGGACCCTGGGAAGGTGGGTGTGCACTTGGACCAGGTGGGAAGTGTTTGTCACAAATAAAACAAACCTGCCTCCCAAAACACAAAAACAAAAAACGAGACTCTGCAGGGATCATTAAACAAAAAACACACTTTCTGCAGTGAAAACATTTATTTTACAAGTTATCTTTACTTTAGGTCAACATTCAGACACACACAAGACAGAGATCACCATGGAGACCACTCGCTCTCCAGCCCTGGAGATGTGCGTGGAGCCAGGTCAGCAGGCCATCCTGGCAGCTGGGTGGAACCAGCTCGTGGACTGCTGCTCTCCACACTCGCATCTGATTCTCAGAAGCAGCACCTGTGGTGTGCGTGTCAGTGTGTATTCCCCCTCCCTCACCCAGCTTCCCAGGCCGCCCCGCCTTGCAGGAGAACCAGTCCGCCACAGGCACCACCTGGGGGGCCCTTGGCCCAGCCCTCCTGCAGGCAGGTGCCCAGGCTGCTCTTTAGATGCAACCTTGTCACTGACTGACTCAGGCGCCCAGGGAGGGGAGAGTTTCCAGCCACCTCCTACACTTCCCACACCTGTGGGCCAGGTGAACATGACATGTGCTTAGGACAGTCACCCTTGTGACGCTTGACGCTGGTGGGGTCTTGACCTTGTGTTCAGGCACACGCATCCTGCACATAGGAGGCTGTTCCCTTGGGTGTATCCGCCAGGAGGACCGTGCCGAGACCCTGTCCCTACCCAACTCACCAAGAAAACAGAGGCCACTTTGGAGCCAACTTTCTTGTACTTGTTGCTTCACCCCTGGACAGCAGCACGCGGGGCCTGCTGCGTGGTCCATACATACACACATGTACACAGACACACAGCCTGCACCACAGCACCTGGCAACACAAGCTGCACCTGTCCACAGCAGGGCATTCAGAACCCAAATAACAAACAGGCCAGTCCTGGGCTACAGGGCACCAGCTCAGCACTGGGAAAGGGGTGGCACCAGCGCCTTCCATGATTCTCACCAGCGAGGCACCACACAGATAGATTGAAGTCAAGGATGGGCAGGACCCACCTTGCCTCTGCCCACATTACCTGGACCCTTGAGGGAAGCCTGCAGGGCCATCAGCTCCCCTGTGCTGCTAAAACCTGGGTTAGGACAGCTGAGACGAGTCTTGACTGCTTCATGATTCAGGACCTTTCCAGACTGGAGCTGCAGCCCAGTCCAGCAAGTAGCAAAGAGACCGCGGGAACTCTGGCTTCTCTTTCTGACAGGTTCCCACTGGACACTGGCTGCATTAACTGAACACCAGAGAACTAGGAAGGCTCATTGACATGGGGCAACAATATCTAAAGCAGCTTAAAATAGAATGAAGCCAAAGGAAGACAAGGAAAGACCACAGCCCTGGGCAGGAACAGGGATCTACACACCCCAGAGCTACCATAGGTGGCCAGGACCCTGCGGGGCACCACTGCTCTGGATGGGTTTCCAAGCACACTGACCTTAGCACTCCCCAGGCAATACATCACACACTGTCGACAGCCCAGAAGTGTAGCCCAGGAGCTGGGGACATGGGGGTCAGGCTGACCCCCAAGACTCACCAGCTGTGCTCATTAAAAAGGAAACAGAACCAGGGCAGCCACAGACCATCGCCGTGCACGATGAGGCACTGTCTGCCTCGAGCAGGTGAGGGACATGCTCTGGCCATGGCTGCAGAGCCACGGCCCTCACTCCAGAGCCTGTGTCCTGTTCGTGGTGTTACAAATCCTACATGATTCACTCAGTTTCAGAGACCCCCACAGGACACTGGGCTAAGTGGCTATTCCCACCCCAGCTGCCACCCAGGGAGATCCTTTCTCCTAAGAAGTGGCCACAGCTCACAGGGACACGAGACAAAAACCACAGGGCTGCATGCCAGGAGGGCTGTCCCACAGCATAGGAGTTTTCTCATTCTTCATCTCTACTAGAAATTCAGAAGATGCTCAGCAGGTCACCAGACTATGGCCCTGGGTCCTGGCTGTTCTGAGAAAGCAACTCACTCTCGAATTATCGCAAGAAAGCTTCAGGGGCTGAGCTCTTGCTGTTGTGCTGGGACTAGCCCTTGGGCTGCCTGCTGAGCAGTCTGTGGGCCCACTGGTGGTTCCCACCCTCCACAGGGGGACGGCCCTGACACAGCACCCTAGCTAGCATGGAGCCCTCTTGCTCAGTATCTTCATGATCGTTCAATGAGCAACACGGACAAACACACCCCAGGGACTGGTTCCTGGGCAGTTCGTTGCCCACGTCCACCTGCAACAGGATCAGCTGGGGGCCCTGGCGTCACAGCAGCCTCACTGGACCTTGCTGGGTACCCTCAACCAACACCAAAATCCCAAAGCCCTGCCCTTGGCAGTCACTGGCAAATAGGAGCCCACGGTGGGAGGGAGTGGGGATGGGGGTGAAGGGACTCAAGGTGGTTTGTCAGGGCCACGCGGTCAGCATAGGAGTTTTCTCATTCTTCATCTCTACTAGAAATTCAGAAGATGCTCGGCAGCAGGCTTCGGGAAAGTTCTGCAGGAACTCGGCCCACTGGACTCTGGTCCGGCACGTTCAGGAAATTGTAGGGGGCACAAGGTGGCTCCAAAGCCTTGACATGTGGTGCTCACATTTCCCCAGCTCACCCACCAAGGCGCCACCCACAGATCTGCGGTTCACAGAGTCTCATCCAGCACTGGCCTCCCAGGCTGGCTGGCAAGCAGGGTGTCCCACAGTCTCGCTGGGACCCAGCCCTCCTGAGGCCAGGGGCATCTTGGCTCCAGCCATCTTGCTCCAGGAACCCTATGTTCTAGTGCCGACTAGAGCACGGGCGACAGGCGCAAGTGAAGGCAAGTGGGTGGATGGAGCTCTGGCCAGCACTAGGAGGAGGGTCCAGAGGCTGGGGGCTCACTGGAGTCCTTCATCCACCCACTTGGATTCACACCCTCTGACTGCAACCACTTGTGATTCTTAAAAGTCCAAAAAGGGCTTAAAAACAAAACAAATCAAACAAACAAACAAACAAAAAAAAAAAAAAAAACAAAAAACAGGTGGGCTTAAGGAGTGTGGAGAACAACCCAGGGAAGGGGAGAGAGACTACGGCCCCATCAGTCCAGCTCAGCCTGGGAAGGTTCAGGAACAAAGACGGAGGACCTCCACGCACCGGGAGGGGCACCCCTCGATGGACAGGAACCTCAGGCCCTGAAGCAAAGAGGCCCGGGGCAGACAACCGTGCAGAGTGCACGCATGTGCACACACTGTCCACATCACACCTACCACCTGGAGAGACCTGCCACAAGGAGACGACAGGGTGCAGAGGCCCTTGCACGCCATGCCAACGTAACACCCAGGGACAACCATGGCCCTGTGGTTCCAGAGGACCTGGCCCCGCTTGTCCTTGATGGGCCAGATGAGCCAGGCCCTGCCCTGGGACCCCACGGCCAAGGTGGAGATGTGGCTTTGCCGGGAAGAATCTGACCCCAGCCCCGTGAGCACAGGAGCACTGAGGCCCTTCCTGCCCAGTCCACCCTCACTGGACCGACCTGGCTAAACACCCCGAGGCAGCTCCACTGTCCAGCGAGCGCGGCCGAGCCACAGCAGGTCCACAACACAGACACTGAACACGACCATACATGCTACTAGAAAAGGAGAGCAGAAGACCGTAGCTACACTGCTTTAAATACTGCATGCTACGCACTTCGGGTATCGAGGGTCGACGGGCAGCGGGCGTGGAGGAGGGGAGGCCCCGACGCGGCGCCTCCCCATCTGGTGACTAGTTCATGGATCTAAGGTTGCGGTGGCCGGGTGCTGATCCCTCCTCGAATCTCAGCTCCTCCTGAACCTAGTTGAACCCGTCAGTGTGGTAGCTAGGGTGGGAGTCGGCCGTGAGCTGGGTGGTCTCTGTGGCGGAGGCGGGCTGTATGACGATTGGCGTGTCTGTGGCCTCTGAAAAGCAAGCAGACATGCTCACTGCACAAGGGTAGTAGCCAGCGTGTGCACAGCACAGGGTCCTGGCGTCACAACACTCGGCCACCTGGACGGCACTCAGGAGAGGCTGCTGGCTGACCACCACCCTTCATCCTCCCGCCTGCCTGCCGCCCACCTCCTGCCCCTTGGATCTACGGCTACCGCAGTGCACGGGCGGGGACAGCTCTCTGCCCCTGCTTTACCTCAGTGTCCACGTTCACACCTCAACAGTCCCAGCTGCCACCACAAACACTCGCGGCACAGTGTCAGTGCCCTCCTGTTTGACAAGACAGTTGACACGTTCAGGGCCACGTGACGGCGCCCCAGGAACACGCACCCGGGGGCAGGCACTCACCCCTCTCATCAGACTGCAGCTGTGCCTCCAGGTCCTCTGGGGACACGTAGAAGGCCGTCTCCTCCCCCTCGGGGGCCTTGGGCTTGCACTTGCCACAGCAGCAGTTGAAGCAGCAGCACAGACAGCAGCAGCAGTAGCAGCAGGTGAGGAGGCCGCAGAAAACGAAGAGGGCCTGGGGAGGAAAGGCAGGCACCCATGGCCTCTGTAGGCCCCAGGCCTCTGCAAGGGCTCCCAAGCACGGGCTGCAGAGGTGGGCCTCCAGCTAAGGAAGGATCTCTCAGATGGGGATGAAGGAAGAACCTGCTGGGAAGGGGAAGGCAGGAGGGAAGAGCAGACAGCTGCCTAGAGGGGGTGATTACGGGAGGGCTGGGAAAGCCAGGGAGGGCTTCCCACAGCCAAGGGCCATATCCCTTGGCCTTGTGTGATGTGGCAAGTCAGGAAAGCAAGAAAGTTAATAAAAACACAACCAGCGATCTAAGTCAGGGGTCCTTCAAACTAGATTTCAAGATGCCCTCCCTGACGACTGTGAAGGGAAGGCTCACTTCCTACCTGGTCCTCTCAGGAACTTAGGGACCGTGCATGCAGCCAGTGCTGGCCCCGCCCTGCCCCTCACCTTGGCCCACCAGCTGGAGAGCACGAAGTAGGTGTTGACGTTCTCCTCCCCGAACTGCTCCGCCACGTAGAGCCCCAGGGAGCCGTACTTGTCATAGATGTTCCTTTTCGTGGCATCCGTCAGGATGGCATGTGCGTTGTTGATCTCCTTGAACTTATCTGCAGCCTCCGGGTTGTCAGGGTTCTTATCAGGGTGGTACTTCAGGGCAAGCTTCCTGCAACAGAACCGTTTGCTGGCTCTCTCCTGGACTGGCACTGTGCATTGAGCCACTGGAGGGCCCAGGGGAAGGAAGGCCCACCCATCACCACCTGCCTTCCCAACTTCCCAGAGGTCTGGCATGCCAGGGGGAAGCCCCCCCCCGCACTGGCTCCCCACAGGGAGGGGTCTAGAGGTAGCCAGGGCAGCAGGACCAGCCCCACTCCTCTCCCCACTTTCAGAATCACCAATGGTACCCTCCTGCCCCCTGGTGTCCTTGCTGGGCCACTGCACATGCCAATCTGACAGGAAGGGAGTGGTGTCTAACCAACAGCAGAGTGCTGGGAGCATAGATGCAGCCACCGAGGCAGGGGTCAGTGATGAGGCCTCTCTGGTCTAGGTTGCCGCCTGCCACGGCAGCCAAGCCAAGTGCCTGGAACAGCCAGAAGGCCAAGGCAGAAAACAGGGGTGCCACCCTCGCTGCACCCCACCCGCTCCAGAACTGTGTGCAGCTGTAGCATCCACAAAGTGCTGCTTTTTCAGCTAAGGGAACACCAGTATGACGCATTGAGCTGCGAGGAGCACGTTACACCTGCAGAGAGGCAGCAGCAGCACCACCAGCCACTACTGAGTCCTCCAGGGGAAAGGCTGTGCCAGCTCCTAGAAGAGCACGGTGACAGTACGTGAAGGGGCCTGTCCAGGGGAGGTGCAGGGCCTGCGTGCAGCCTCTTACCGATAGGACTTTTTAATGTCATCTGAGGTCGCATTCTTGTCCAGCCCAAGAACATGGTAGAGTGACTCTCCGGAGGTAGAGAGTGAGCGCTGCCTCTGGTCTGCCATGTTAGGTCACTCTATGAGAGGAAGGAACAGCAAGGGTGCACTGAGGAACTTCATAAGACCAAAGCAAAGCCACCTGGACACTCTACAGCCAGGCTCCCAGCCCTGTGGACATGAAGGAGCATCCCACCGCCTTCCTGTGGTGCCACGACACTGCTGCCTCAGCAAGGGGAGAAGAGTCACGCTGTCACTATAGTCCCCCAGCTACGTAAAAACCCACAGAAGGGCCAGCGTGGTGGTGCACGCTGGTGACCCCACTCCTCGGGAGGCTGAGACAGGAGTTCCAGGCCAGCCATGGTCAGGGCCCCGAGGTAGAAAGTTTAAAGAAACATAAAATTCTTTTTTGAGGGATGGGGCATGGAGGGTCGGGCACTCAACCACTGAGCCACACCTCCAGCCCTATTTCGTATTTTATTTAGAGACAGGGTCTCACTGAGTTGCTTAGGGCCTTGCTTTTGCTGAGGCTGGCTTTGAACTCAAGATCTTCTTGCCTCAGCCTCCCAAGCAGCCAGGATTACAGGTGTACACTACTATGCCCAGCTAAGAAACATAAAATTCTTCTTCTTCTTCTTCTTTCATTTTATTTATTTATCTTTTTTTTTTGGGGGGGGGTGATGGGGATTAAACCCAGGGCCTTGTGCTTGCAAGACAAGCTCCTACCAACTGAACTATAACCCCAGCCTCAAGAAACATAAAATTCTTAAAAATATTCATATAACACAGATGCACCTAGGAAACAAACAGAAAAGCAATATCAACCTAAACATACCAAAAATGAGATTCAGTGTCAGTGGACTAAAAGCCTAACACAGCGGCTTGGGAGGCTGAGGCGGGAGTATCATAAGTTCAAAGCCAGCTTTAGCAAAAGTGAAGCCCTAAGCAACTCAGTGAGACCCTGTCTCTACATAAAATACAAAATAGGGCTAGGGATGTGGCTCAGTGGTCGAGTATCCCTGGTTTCAATCCCCAGTACCCCCCCCCCAAAAAAAAAAAGCCTAACACAGCAGGATGGTCAGAGTGCATAAAATGCGAGACCATTAGGATTTTAACACCCCTCTCAGAAACTGACAGTTATTTTTATTTTTTATCCATTTGTTTTTGTAGTACTGGGGATTGAACGCTACTACTGAGCTACACTATATCCCAGCCCCTACTTTAAAAAAATTTTTTTTTGTGATACTAGGGATTGAACCCAGGGCCTTGTGCATGCAAGGCAAACACTCTACCAACTGAGCTATATCCCCAGCCTGCCCCCCTTTTTAGATTTTCAGACAGGGTCTCACTAAGCTACTGAGGCTGGCTTTGAAGTTGCTATTCTCCTGCCTCAGCCGCCCCAGTTCCTGGGATTGATTACAGGTGTGCGCACCATGCCCAGGTGACAGATTTGTCAAATCAGGAGTGACACTAGACGGTTCCATTAGCTGTCACAACCTGAGGTCTGTGGAGCACCCAGCATGCTTCTTCCATGCACACTACTCATGCACCTAGAGATACTCCACACTGGGCCTTGAAACAAGTCTCAATCAGTCACACACAGCGTGACTCTTAACAAATTAAACTAGAAACCCAAGAGTAAGAGAGCAAAGAAAACCTGAAATAGTTGCTGTTAAACAACACACTACAAAATAACATGGAATTCAAAGAATAAATCACAGGGTTACAAAGTATTTCTTTTTTTACGTGCTGCGGGTTGAACCCAGGGCTTTCATGTTAGGCTAGTGTTCCACCACTGAGCCACACCCAATAGGGCATGAGGCTGACTCTGCCCTTGGTTCCTAAGTGCTCCGGCAGGTTACATACTAGTCCTTCAAGCTCACCTGGACTCACATTAACAAGCTGAGCTTTGCAAAGCCCTAGAGAACGGCAGGACAGGTAGGTGGGTGGAAAGGAACTCAGGTCAGCCAATGACCAGCGGCTGTGGCGTAACGTAACCCATCAATCAGACTGTGCCACAAGCACTCCACAGAAACAAGACAGCCATGAGTACAGGCCACAAACCCCCAGGGCACCAGGAGCTCTGAAGGCGACAGGATGCACATTCTTCAGCTCACTAGCAGGGACACACCTGTGCCAGGACCCCCGACCGCCCCATGCATGCCCCACCAGGCCGTTTGCACAGCCTGTATCCTTTAATGTATCCTTCGTAGTAAGGCAGATGAAGCAGAAGCAGATGTTTCCTTGAATTCTGTGAGCCACTCTGGAGATCAATCCTTGTGAGCAGCAGGTGGTGGGACTCCTGCTTTAGCACCAGCTGGTCAGAGCTGAGGAGGAGCAGACACAGCCAGGATGCTGCTCTTCCCACTTCTGTCCAGCACTGTTCTAGAATTCCTAAATGCTGCAGTAAGAAATAAAAAGCATAAAGCCCAGGAAGTAAGACACAAATTGTGGCTATGTGCAGAGCAGCTGGGACTGACAAGGGAGCCAGGCAGAGACAAGGGAGAAGAGTCTAACTTTCACCACACACAGTTGAGCTTTGAGAGCAGCAACCAATTAGAAGTTTATTAGATATGTCATTTACAGCAGCACCCAAAGTCACGAATTATTTACGATTAGCAAAAGACGTACAAGCTAGTCAGGCACAACGGCGCACACTGCAATTCCAGCAACTCAGGAGGCTGAGGAGAAGGATCCAAATTCAGGTTAGTCTGGGCAACTTAGTGAGACTCTGCCTCAAAATAAAAACTTAAAAAAAAAAAAAAAAAAGGCTGAGAGTGTGGCTTAACAGCAGCGACCCCTGGGTACAATCGATGGCATCTCTAAACAGGAGGCCTTGCTACTGTTAATGCAGGTCTACAGAGTGGACATAACCCAGCCCTAATCCCAGCAGACATCGTGTAGAAATTGATTAACTGATCTAAAAAGCATGTGGAAAGGCAGCAGACCTGGATCCCCACTGCAACACGGGCAGGAAGTGCACGGAGGCAGCAGTCCGAGGCACGACTGGGCGGGACATGAAGGACTCTGCTCAACTCGGCTGCCACCACAGCAAGTCTGGGTTCGCAGGGCTTTTGTCTGTTTTATTTCGCGGTGCTGGAAAGCAAACCCAGAGCCACACAGGCTAAATAACTTCTGCCACTGAACTATGTCCCCAGCAAAACCCCAGTTTTTATTTATTTTTTTAAACATGGGAACAAGATTTGAACCCTTCTAAAAAGATACACAGATGGTTCATGGTACTTGAAAAGATCATCGGTCATTTGGAAATGAAAATAACGCTACAATCTGCTGAAAGCCTTGTGTAACAGCAGGGCTGGTCCTGAGCACCACGGACCCGGGGAGTCACCTGCACAGACCTGCACAGCAGAGCCCACCACTTGCTGGGGCCACGCGGACAGCTCCTGTCACCCAGGCGCTGTGCTCGACAGTGGGCAACGCAAGGCAATGCCCTGCAGCATGCAAAACACAGGTGAGGCGTGTGTCATAGGCAGAGGAGCTGGTCCTGTCTGGGACACTGGAAGATAGCGTGCAGGACTGGAAGTAGCTCGGGTGAGGCGTGGGAGCCTCAGGACAGCACCACCACAAAGACCAGACACTGCGCTCAGACCACATTCAATCCTCACAGGCTTTTTTTTGGGGGGTGGTGGCAGCGGGCGGGGGGAACCAGGGATTGAACTCAGGGGCACTCAACCACAGAGCCACACCCCTAGTCCTATATTGTATTTTATTTTATTTAGAGACAGGGTCTCATTGAGTTGCTTAGGGCCTTGTTTTTGCTGAGGCTGGCTTTGAACGAGATCCTCCTGCCTCAACCTCCCGAGCCTCTAGGATTACAGGTGTGGCCACCGTACCTAGCTCACAGAGGCTTTTTCTTCAATAATAAATCAGCCTTAGTACCCTTCTCTTCCTTTCTTTGTACACCTTAAGGTATTTAGATGGAACCTTGCTGTCTTGCCCAGGCTGGCCTTGAACTCCAGATGCTCCTGCTGCACCCAGTCACTAGAGTTGCTGGGATTGCACCTACTACCCACCCTGCTGTAACTTGCTAGGCACAGCAGTGCAGGCCTGTAATCCCGGTGACTTGGAAGGCTGAGAGAGGAGGATGCAAGTTTAAGTCCAGCCTCAGCAACTTAGGGAAACCTTGTCTCAAAATAAAAAATAAAAAGAATCGGGGATATGGCTCAGGGTAGAGCATCCCAGGATCACAACTTTGATCCTCCTGCCTCAGTCTCCTGAGTAGCCAGGATTACAGATATGCATGGGCCACTGCGCCCAGTTACTTTTTTGTTTAATATCTTGATTCTATAAGCACATTTTTCTGGAGCTAGTCTATAAACACATTTTTTTGCGGCAGCGCACGCCTGTAATCCCAGAAGCTCAAGAGGCTAAGGCAAGAGGATTGAGAGTTTAAAGCCAGCCTCGGCGATGGTGAGGCACTAAGCCCCTCAGTGAGACCCTGTCTCTAAATAAAATACAAAAAAGGGCTGGGGATGTGGCTCAGTGTTTGAATGCCTCTGAGTTCAATCCCTGGTACCCTGCCAAATAATAGTAGCAGTAGTAGTAGTAGTAGTAGTAGTAATAATAATAATAATAAACACATTTTTCTGTTTTTAATTTTTTACAATACTTTACTTTCTGAAGTTTTTTTGTTTTGTTTTGTTTTGTTATTTTGGGAATCCTCCTATCTCAGTCTCCCCAGTCACTGGGAGCACAGGTGTGCACCACCACAGCTAGCTAACTTTTATTAAAAATTAAGATGTGGGCTGGGGCTCAGCAGTAGAGTGCTCGCCTAGCAATGCTGGGTTTGATCCTCAGCACCACATAATAAATAAATAAACAAACAAATAAAAAAAGGTACTAGGCCCAACTACAACTTAAATACACACACACCGCAAAACCCAAACCTAAGACGTGAAGTGAACTGGGTGGTGGTGTACACCTATAATCCCAGGGACTAGGAAGGAGAAGGCAGGAGGATGGCAAATTCAAAGCCAGCCACAGCAACTTAGTGAGCCCCTGAGAAACTGAGTGAGCCCCTGCCTCAAAATAAGAAATAAAAGGGGCTGGGGATGTGTCTTGGTGGTTACGCACCCCGGGGTTTAATCCCCAGCACCAAAAAAAAAGTTCGAAGGCATGAATGCACACATGGCCAAGCCATTAAGGGTCAAGACCAGGCATGCCCTGCCCACCTCCACATGTGTCCCACTGGAGGTCTTCAGGGCAGTGGTGTAGGCACAGCCCCATCCGTGATGGCAGAGCCTCCTCCAGATGCCTCCTGGCCCTGCCAGTGCGTCTGCTGCTCATCAGACTGCAGGCAGGTGGTGTGTGCGGGCATTCCTCTCTGCTAATGAGAACCTCTTAGTGTGGGGTTCGTGTCCTCAGTTCTCGGCTCACAGAGGTCTGCAGGAGCTGCTACTGAGCCGTTCTCTGGAACCTTTCTTGGGTTCTTCTTGCTCCTTGCAGTTCCCTGTCTCTTGCCTCCTCCTCAGCTGTGTCCCCTGCTGGCTGCTTGCTCAGGAGCTGGCTCTAGAAGCTCCTCGGTACAGTCCGCACAACTCCAGGTTAAGCTGGCTGCCACCTCGAGGACAGCTTTGCTGAGGTTTTGGTTTTGGTGGTAGTCTTGGGGATTACTGGCCTTGCACAATAGACAAGTGCTCTGCCACTGAGCTACATCCCAGCCCCAGTCCTGCTGATTTCTGCAACTTCCTCATCCTTGGCAGATCATCCAAGGTCTTGGAGGAACCTCCTGAGTGTCTCCTGCCAGACGCCATCCATACTGCTGGGTGGCATCCCCTCGAGCCCAGGCGAAGTCCTGATATAGCCACAGATGTCCCACTCCTTTCTGAACTGCATGTCTCCTCAGCTGCAATGGCCTGGGCAAAGCTCCTCCTCACGTGGCAGGCCTGCAAAGCTGCCCTAACTCCTTGGTTCACTGACTGGGTCAAAGGGGTGACATTTGGAGAAAGAAACAGCCCTCTGGAATTGGGATGAAGATCACTATAAAAGGAGGACGTGAGAGAGCATTACCAAGAATTACGGACATCTCGAAAGGTGCCATTTTCCCAACAGCACCTCCCTCCTTGCTGGCAGGGCAGTCAGGAAGCATCTGGGGAGAGGAGCAGGGCCTGCCTGACTTCTCACTGCTCCTGGGTGCACTGGTGGCTATTGCTCTTGTGCTGCATTTTGCAGTCTTGGGGACAGGACCCAGGGCACTCTGCACTGAGCTACACCCCCAGCCCTTCCTGTTTTTCACTGAGACAGAGTCTCACTTACACTGGCCAGGCTGGCCTTGAACTTGTGATCATCCTGCTTAGCCTCCTGAGTGGCTGGGATGACAGGCATACACCACTGCATCTGGTTGTCATTCTACCTTCTTCATTAGCACAGATTAAAGACTTCAAAACCTTAGAATTTGTTTTCTTAGTTTCAATGAACTGCCAGTAACCATATCGAAACTTCAGTATTTGAGAAAACACACATCTTCAAACCCAGAGAATAAAACCTTTAATTACGCACCCCAAGGCAGCTTTCTCTTTCTTGAGTAACGCAAATCTGTGAACCTGCAGTGTCTGAGATTCTGAGCCAACAGTATTAAAATGAACTCAAGGATTTCTAGAAAAACCCAGCCAAGGAGACTGGAATCACAGGGGTGAGAGGTGAGCGGATGGCACCAGACTATGCAAGAACCGTGAGTCTGAAGGGTGGGAGGGAGACACCAGAACACATACGGCGAGCCTCAGGCGAAGCTCATGCCTCCCAGCAGGGGCAAGCAACATGGCCTGAAACAGAATGACCTGGCCCTGGTTAGACCCCAGCACCACCACCAACAGTGATAATTAAAGGAGTAAAAATGAGTCCATGAGCCAAATCAGGTCCTGGGGCAAAGACAATGTCACTTGGGATACAGGCTTGCTTGGGGTGAGGCAGCAACGATCTCGTTACTGCAAGGAAAAATGAAAACCACGCTTTTATTTAAGACTGTGGGCTTCTTTGGAAGGCAGTATCCAGTAGCCAGGTTTCTGGGGAGAACTAGGGCCAGAGGTTAAAAACTTATTCTTTGTAGAAGACCACTGCTGGATTTTTAAATCATGTTCTTCTCTGTACTGATCTGTATTATCTAGAAAAAAAAATTCCCTCCCTTTGGTACCAGAGATTGAACCCAGGGACACTTAACCACTGAGCACACCCCCAGTCCTTTTATTTTTTATTTTGAGACAGGGTCTCACTAAGTTGCTTAGGGCTTCACTAAATTGCTGAGGCTGGCTTTGAATTGTGATCCTCCTGCCTCAGCCTTCCGAGCCACTGGGATTACAGGGGTGGCCACCATCTTGGCTCTTATCTGAATTTTTAATAAATTTCTGTACCACATTTATACAAAAACTAAAGTTGTTATTATGATAAAATGAACAACCAGACCTCTCCTGATGCCCTTCCCAGAAGCTGATCTTCATGAGTCATTTCCACACACTCCACAAAAGTCTCCAGTGGGTTTTGAGGGGTTCAGCTGCAGTAGCCTAAATCACAACCAAGATGTCACGGTAAACACCCATCATGTCCCTGCACCATGGTGGGCTGCGAGACACTGGCTCACTCTGAGAACCCCAGACCCACACAGAGCCAATGCCTCCTCCAACCCAAGTTCACCCCACATGCCATCTCCGCCCTCCATGCAGTCTCCCAGAGTCCTACAGTGTCCTCAGATCCAGAGAGAAAGCTGTCCATCTGAGTGGCTGTCCTGGCTAATAGGTAATCACAGGGGCCTGGGGAGGAACCCCAAATTTTCTCAAGAACGAGCAAAAACCAGGTCTCCTCCCCAAACCCATTCAAATCACTCAGTTTCCCTGCCTCACCAAGTGAAGTGAGGAAGTTGCTTTCCCATGTTTTGTGAGGTCACAGGTGGCACACAGCTAGAGGTCCAAGGCAGCACGAGTCAGCACCAACTGGCCAGGCAGCCTTGCGGTGTTGCCACAACTACAGGGCAGGGCTGAGTGTGGGCAAAGGGCAGGCCACGATCTGGCAGCCTCCATTGCAGCTGAGTCTTGAATGTGTAAAAGAAAGCACAGCTGTGTGCCAGCAGCATTTTACAGCCCCACCTCTGTGACCCACTCTGAAGCACAAGTGAGGGTTCTCTTGCAAGTGATTGGCAGGAAGTTTTAAGCCTTGCTCAGTTTGGGTCAGTTAGTGATTTTTTTTTTTTTTTGGTACGGGGATTAAACTCAGGGACACTCAACCACTGAGCCACATCCCCAGCACTATTTCGTAGTTTATTTAGAGACAGGGTCTTACTGAGTTGCTCAGCACCTCCCCATTGCTGAGGCTGGCTTTGAACTCACAATTCTCCTGTCTCAGGCTTTGGGGATCACAAGCATGTGCCACTGCACCTGGCAAGATGGTAAACATTTTTAAAACTCTGAAGCAGCACAGAAGTGGTTGGTATAGACAGCAGCAACAGCTGCATGGACTTCAAGGAGAACTGGTGGCATGCTGCCAGGAAGCACAGAGAGTGCTCCCTGCTCCCCGCTCCCCACCCCAGCTCACTCTCCTCACTTCAGGGGAGCACTGACTCACTACTGCCTCTGACCACGCACCATGCAGGAGAATCTGCTGCCCCAAGATGCAGTGGGTGCCCGGCGAGGCCTGTAGGAGACGTGAGGGGAGCACAGCGCCCTGGCAGACACAGACCTGGCCAGCACAACACCCCACCCTCTCCACTGCTCACCACGCTGCCCTGCCCACCAAAGCACTGGATATTGGGGAGGAGGAAGGGTCCTGTGCTACGAAGCCACAGCCCCCACAGACACCAAACCCTTATCTGAAGGGCTTTCCAACTGGAAAACTTGAGTGGCCATAGAGCACAGAACTGCTCTTATCATGTCCACACCAAACACTCAACAAAACCCTCTTTCACATGTGATCTTCTCCAAGCAAAGGGAAGAGGCCTCCACGACCAAGGGCCCTTGCAAGTGCCCCACCTGCCATACACGGGGAACATGCCCTGAGGTGGTGCACCAGGTCCCACAGAGCAGGATGCCTGGAATCAGCAGGGACTGGAATTCCAGAGCAGGATGCCTGGAATCAGCTCATGGGACCAGGCAGCAGCAGAGCCAGCTTGTCCTCCAGGATCACTCTGGCTGCAGAGTGTGGAAGGAACAGAGGCGGCCAGCGAGGAAGCAGCGCTGGGCCCACAGTCAGTGTCATGTTCAAGACAAAAGCCCACACTTGACACAGGAAACCCATCACTGCCACTTCAAGATAATCAGGTGCTGGCATCAGCAGGTGAAGCTTTAGAAAGCCTTACAAACAGCCTGGGAGTGTGGATCAGTGGCAGAGCACTTGCCTAGCAACGAGGCCCTGGGCTCCATCCTTGGCACCAGATTTATTTATTTTACTTTTTTGTGGTATGTGTATTGAACCCAGGGGCACTCTACCACAGAGCCATATCCCCAGCCCTTCTGAAAAAAAAATGTTTTGTTTTTAGACAGGATTTCACTAAGTTGCTGAGGCTGGCCTCAAACTTGCAATCCTCCTGCCTCAGCCTCCTGAGCAGCTGGGATTACAGTTGTGTGCCACCATAGGTATAAGACCATTTTTCCCTTTTAAAAAAATCACATAGGAATATTGAAAGCAATAGGAGCAACAACAAAACTACCCTCGTTTTCCTTCAGCGTTGCTGAGAATGGAACCAGTGTCTTCCATGCTGAGCACATGCTCCACTACTGAGCTGCACCCTGCCCTACAGTAGGCAGAAATGACATGCAGGACATCTAGGAAGAAAGAGAGTGAAGGGGAGGATCAGACCTTCCACACTTCACAGGGTGCAGTGGACACCCCGTCTTTCCAGAGACTCAGGAGTCTGAGGGAGGAAGATTTCAAGTTCCATCCAGCTTGGCAACCTGTCTCAAAATAAAGACTAAAAGGAGCTGGGGATGTGGCTTAGTGGTTCAATCAATCCCCAGTACGGTGGGGGTGGGGGTGGCTACATTTTATGTGAAGCAGTACAATAATGAATATTGGTCCCCCCCAACCCCCTCATACTAGTGATTTGGGGATTGAACTACATCCCAGCCTTTTTATTTATTTATTGTTTTAATTTTCAGACAGGTCTCACTATGTTGCCCAGGCTGGCCTCAAACTTGGGATCCTCTTGCCTCAGCCTCCCAAGTACCTGGGATCCCAGCTCAATATTAGTTTTTTGTTTTTTAATAACAGATGTACTTGACCTTTATTTTTATTTAATTATAATGTGATGCTGGGAATCAAACTCAGTGCCTCACAAATGCTAGGCAAAGTGCTCTACCATTGAGCCACAACCCAACTCCCAATATTAGTTCTAAGTACAGCAAACAAACCAAGGGCAGTCAGAAGGACTGATAGTATCTGGGATGTCCCTAATAGGATAGTACTAACTAAGGACACTTGGACACAAGCAACAACACAGGTCAATCTCAAACACAGTCCATCCTGCACAACAGGCTAGACACAAAAGGACCTTGTGTACATGAAAGCATGACTCCTCAGGGTGGCCAAGGGAAACCTGGAGTCACAGAATCATCCTAGACCTTACCGCACTGTGATTTCACATGTGCACATGCACACCAAAACTCACTGGCACTCACAGCCAACAAGCCGGGCACGGTGGAGCAGGCCTATGACCCCAGCTACTTGGGAGGCTAAAAGGAGGATCCCAAGATCAAGACCAGCCTGGGCAACTTAGCCAGACCCCATCTCAAAACAGAAGAGAGAAATGAGATGGAGCTCAGTTGTAGAGCACTTGACTCGCATGTGCAAGACCCTGGATGGTTCTATCCTCAGTAGTATAGAAAAAAGAAGAGAAAATTTACACGTGTACATATGAATATGTAACAACAAATCCCACCATACTATAATGCACCAATTAAAAAAATATAGTAAGTTCGATCCCCGTACGGGCCACCAAAAAAAAATATATATATATATAGTAAAAAAGAAAATATTTAGAGCACATCTGTGCTTCTCACTGTATATTGATCTTACCTGCATTTAAAAAATCAGCTGTTATAATTGTCTGTAGTTCCAGAGACCTGGGAGGCTAGGGCAGAAAGACCATGTGAGCCCAGAAGTCCTAGGCCTGTGTGGGCAATTAGCACAGAAGTAGCTACTAGGAACACCATTCCAGCTGGTAAGCTATAACAGGTACTGTCCAAGTACAGAAACCATTCCATTTAAATCTCTGCACATTCCACACATCCCACAGGTTAGTTGCTCTACGTGGGGTCTGAAGTGCCCCTCCAAGGGACGGTGATGAAGGTTCATCCCCAGCCTAGGGCACACCTGACACCTTCCCACCCTACAAGGGCATGCCCTTGAAGGAAGGGGACCAGGGACCTGCTCCTCCTGGGGGCCATGAGGCAAGCAGCTCTGCTCTGTTGCATGCTCTTGCCATGATGTGCTCTGAACACTCCACTTAAAAGCCGACCCCCGGCCAGGCAGTAAGCACTCATAAAAGTTCCTTGTTCACTTGGCACACAGTTCTGTAACTAAAGAAGAGACACACTCCAGCAAGAAAGGATGCAATTTCTCTCCTAGCTGGGAGACTGCTGGCAAAGGGATATGTGATAGGAATCAAACAAGAGAATGGTGACAACAGAGACATGAAGCTACATCTCCCCTGTGGTGCTAGGGGTGGAACTCAGGGGCTCACACGTGCCATGCACACCCTCTACCCCTGGCATGCCCAGCCTCCCTGTGGGGTCACAAAAATATCATTAATATCCATTTTCAGAAAAAAAACAACTTCTTTCGCATTTATCAAAACCTTTAATGTAGGCTGGGCACAGTGGCACATGCCTTTAATCCCAGCGGTTTGGAAGGCTGAGGCAGGAGGATCGCAAGTTCAAAGCCAGCCTCAGCAACTTAGTGAGACCCCCGCCTTTAAAATATAAAAAAAGGGGGGCTGCAGATGTGGCTTAAGTGGTAGCGTGCTCATCTAGCATACGTGAGGCACTGGGTTCAATTCTCAGTACCACGTAAAAATAAAAATACCGATTCCACCTAAAACTAAAAAAATAAATATTTTTAAAAATAAATAAACAACCTTTAATGGAAATACTGCCTGTCCCAGCATTTCTGCACATTACAGACAAGCTTCTCCATGCTCACAGGGAGGGCTTGCTAACTTCTCAAACAAGCAGGCATACTTTATTATCGTTTGGTACTGGGGATTAAATTCAGGGGTGCTCTATTACTGAACTACACCCCCAGTCCTTTTTATTTTTCATTTTGAGACAGGGTCTGGCTAAGTTGTCCAGGCTGGCCTGGAACTTAGGGTCCTCCTGCCTCAGCCTCACAAGTGGTTGGGATAACAGGTGTGGCCGGAAAGCAAATGCACTTTAATGATTACAAGTAATGAACCTTTCTCTAACACAGGAAACAAAAACGTTAAAAGTACCACCCTCTGGGGTGGAGTGTGGCTCAGGCAGAACACAAGTTCCCGGGTTCAATCCCAGGCATTGCAAAAAATTAAAATAAAGTAAAATAAAGCAAAAACAAAAACTGCCCTTAAGTCATAAATTACAGCAAGAGCTCTGATGCTGCTCAGTCGTGACTCTGCCTGCCCAGTGTGGGTCTCTTCCATGTTCTTTTTTTTTTTTTTAAGAGAGAGTGAGAGAGGGGGAGAGAGAGAATTTTTTTAATATTTATTTTTTAGTTCTCGGAGGACACAACATCTTTGTTTGTATGTGGTGCTGAGGATGGAACCCGGGCCGCACGCATGCCAGGCGAGCGCGCTACCGCTTGAGCCACATCCCCAGCCCCCTTCCATGTCCTTGCCCTCTCTGTTACTTCCATTTCCTAATGACTAGGGTGAACTCAGGCCAACCCCTTCTTCCTTGCATTTTTCCCGGGGTGATGAGCTCAGGAGTATGTCATCTGCTGCTAGAATTGCACAATGCTGTTTTATTTTTTTATAGCTTGTTTTAATTAAATTTTAGAGATTCCTGAGACTCAGGTCAAGATCTACCTGAACTGTACTCGTTAGGATTTAGGAACTGCCACGACAGGTTTGCTACATCTGCATTCCAGGAGGGTAAATTCTCAACTTTTAGTTCTTACAAAAAAAAAAAAAAAAAAAAGGTATATTTTATAAATCTAGCCTTGGGAGGTACAGCTAGGTGGGGCTCTAAGGCCCTGTTCTATACACACATGCAGGGATGGAGGGCCTGGCACATTAGGGGGTCTCCTGGAGTTCACACAGCATGTCCCCCTCACCATGCCAGATGAGCTGCTTCCGTTACCTGAGGTCTTTCATCCTGCTGGTAGCATGAGGTTCAGCTCTCTGGCCTGCCCTGTAAGACTGTTTTTGGATGCAGGGCCTGCTGACCACCAGCCTGAACCCACTATGTTCCTGGACCTAACAGGCACGTTGACTTGCTGGTGGACAAAGACTCTGACGTACCCTCTACCTCCCTGCTGTCCGAGGCTCCTCCAGAGACCTCAGGACCTTGTGCAGACACCTGAGACAGCTGTCCTGGATACAAAGCACAGCTGTCACCTACTGTGGAGCTGTCTCGGGCCTTGAGCACAAGTCTGGGTCTCTACCTGTCACAGCCCATCATCCAGGCGTTCAGCAAACGTTCATGAAGCATTTCCCACATGCCTTCTCAACACAAGGAGTCAACAACAACAAAACAAAACACACAAAGTCCCAGCCTGCTGGGCACAGTGGCCATGCCTATAACCCAGCAATTCGGGAGGCTGAGGCAGGAGGATTGCAAGTTCAGGGCCAGCCTCAGCAAATTCAGTGAGGCCCTAAGCAATTTAGTGAAGCCCTATCTCAAAGTAAAAAATAAGAGGGCTGGAGATGTGGATCAGTGGTTAAGCACCCCTGGGTTCAATCCTCAGCACCACACACATACACACACACACACACACACACACATATTAAAAAAAAATCCCTAAAATTGCCCAACATCATATGTAGCCTTTGGGGGCTTCCTGGGAAACTCAATGTGTTTCTAAGATTTTTCTACCTTGCAAAGTCCTGCTGTAATTAATTCTCTCACCACTATGGATCCATCCTGCCAAAATAAACCTTTCCTCTTTGTTAGCTTTTTGTTGCTATGACCATACCTGAGGAGAACAGCTAAGGAAGGGCTCCCGGTTTCAGAGACTCAGTCAGTCCAGGCAGCCGACCCTAGTGCTCAGGGCCTGAGGTGAGGAGGAGCATCGTGGCCCAGGGAAGCAGTGAGTGTTCCCAACTTTCATTATCACACACCGTGTGGCCTCAAGGCTGCTGCACAGCAGGCACAGGGGTGGTGCCGGTGCAGGGCACCAGGCTCACGAGAAGCACGGGAACCAACAGTGGAGTGAGCAAGCATCACACAGCAAGCGCACAGCAGAGTGCACGTGTCTGCAAGTGGAAGGCAAAACCGGAGACCTACCATGCAACAGAACGGCTTTGCCAGGCACACGGCCCTGTCCTCCTGAGGCAGAGAACTGCGAGTCAGAGGTCAGCCCCGGCGACATTGGTATGTGTTGTTAGTCGGCTTTTCCTTACTGAAGTGAAAAACCTAAGGAAAAAACCACTCAAGGAAGAGTTATGGTCTGGATCTTTAATGTCCCCCCAAAGCTCACGTGTTATACAATACAGGAATGTTCAGAGGTGAGGTAACTAGCTCATGTGTACTGTGACCTCTCAGTTGATAAACCCACCTGATGGATCCATAACCTGAAGGGACCCCTAGGTGGCAATGTGGCGGAGGAAGGGGCCTCTGAATCCTCACTCCTCCTCACTGCTTTCCTGGGCCCCGATGCTCCGCCTCACCTCAGGCCCTGAGCAAGAGCCAGCTGCTGTGGACTGGGTCTCTGAAATCGTGAGCCCAGATAGACCTTTCCCCTTCCGTTGCTATTCTCCTCAGGTATGGTCACAGCAACAAAAAGCTAACAAACAGGAAAGGTTTATTTTGGCTCACAGTTTCAGAGCAGGGTTGGCAGGCTCCATTACTCTGAGCCTGAAGAAAGGCAGAAGGGACTGGCACAAGACCCTAGTCCCCATGGGCACATCCTCAAGGATCCAGTGCCTGCACCTAGGTCCCGCCTCCCAATAGTCCACTCAGCCCTGCAGCAGAGCCGTCCACTGAGGAGGCCAGAGTCCTCATGGGAGGATTACTTGCAAAGAACATGCACCTTGGACACTGCAGCACTGGGACCAAGGCTTCGACACACAAGTCTTTGGGGGACATTTCATATCCAAATCACAGCAGCAACATAGCAAGAGCCCGTCTCAGAAACACAAAACAAAGAACTGCTTTCAAAAGCAATGTGACATGCTGAGTGCTGGTGGGAATGGAGGGAAGCCCTGTGCATGCTGCTGGGAGTGCAGGACAGCCACTCCGGAAAGACAGCGCACTTTCCTTAAAGTGACAAGTATGGGAACATTTATAAATACCAAACCCAGAAGCCACTAGATACCACTCAGCTAGTGACTGGATGACAAAGAGGGAGCCACCACACAAGGGAGCACTGCTCATCCATGGCGTGGATGGCCCTCAAAGGCTTAGCGCTGTGTGAAAGGTTGTCCCCACGGTGGCATGCTGTTGCATGACATTCTCAACAGGTGAAACAGGCCACAGAGAGCAGAGAGAGCTGCCAGAGGCAGGTGGCGTGCTGGTGCTGTGTGCTCTGTGGTGGCGACCCACTGGTCTCCACACACTAACTCAGACGAGGAAAGGACAATGTCTGGGCTTGCACTTCAAATGTGCTGTTAGTGACTGGCACCACAACTTGTGGCAGACTGGAATCAAACACATGCAATCCGGGGAGGACTGCTCAGGGCAGGTGGCCAGCAGTGGGACTGCTGGGTGGCAGGTGCCACCTCACTCCCATAGCTCTGAGAGCTACTCGGGTGCTTCAAGTTCTCCTACCTGTGGCGTCTGCACAGTGCCCAGGCCTGCTGTCGACCATGTCGATACCCAGGACTCCATTATACTGGTCACAAATGTTTTACAAATTCTTCTTCTCCAAATTCATTTTACTTACTGTGATGTCTTTTAACACGTTTGGTGTTACTGTTTTTGCGTAGTGCTGGGGATCAAGGCCAGGACCTCATGCAGGCTAGGCAAGGGCTCTATCACTGAGCTACACCTCCAACCCTTAATTTTATTTCATATCTATCTATCTATCTATTTATAGTTGTGGATGGACAGCATGCTTTTATTTTAATGTGGTGCTAGGGATCAAACCCAGTTTCTCATGTGCGTGAGGCAAGCACTCTACCACCCCAACCCCCTTCCCCCAGCCTTTAATTTTAAATTTTAAAAAATTATACTGTTCAAAAGACATATAACATAAAGCTTCCTCTCTCAAGGATATGGTAGTATAGTGTTAGCTATATGCACATTGTTAACAACAGCTATATGAAGCTGCTCTTTTTTGTTTTGTTTTGTTTTTGGTACTGGAAATTGAACTCAGGGGCCCTCGACCACTAAGCCACATCCCCAGCCCTGTTTTATATTTAATCTAGAGACAGGGTCTCACTGAGTTGCTCAGTGCCTCGCTTTTGCTGAGGCTGGCTTTGAACTCACCATCTTTCTGCCGTAACCTCCCAAACTGCTGGGATTACAGGCATGTGCCACCACACCCAGGCAATCTTTTTAAAAAGTATGTATTTGTTTTAATTATCAGTGGACCTTTATTTTATTTATTTATATGCAGTGCTGAGAATTGAACCATGCCAGGCAAGTGTTCTATCACTGAGCTACAACCCCAGCCCTACTCTTTTGTTTTTTGAGACAGGCTCTCACCATGTTGCCCAAGCTGGCCTTGAATTCCCAATCCCCCCTAAGCTTCCTGAGTAGCTGGGAGGACAGGCACTATAAGTTCTTAATTTTTATGTAAATAATCATATAAAATCTTTCTGAATTGATCGATCAATTTTTCCCTTTTCTGCTTATGTTTAAGAAACCCTTCCCAACCCCAAGGTGGAAAGTATTCTCAAGATGTCCTGTGGCAGGAGACACAGGCCAGCTCCCATGTGCCAAAGTGGCAACCCAGTCCCAGAAGCACTCACAGGCGAGTGGCTCCTCTTTCCCTGGCCCTTACTGGGGGCCTCTGGCTTCCTGGGAACTTTTCCAAGTCAGATCTTTGTTCCACCTTCAACATCCTCCGTTACTCAAAAACATCTGAAACCATGAGGCTCTCTGTGAAATTTTCACAAAAAAATCACAAATTCTTTAGTATTTCTATATACATTAAAACAATCGCAATTTATTTTAGTTTTCAGAGAGATTTATTTAGGAAAGCAGGTACATTCAGGGAAGAATGCAGGCCATCTTCACAGGGAAAGGAGCCAGCCAACAAGCATGCTTATAACACAAAGTATTCCATCATGAAGACAAGGAGGGTTTTAAGGGCAACCCTAAGGCAAACCCGACGAGTCACAACATCATCCAAGTCCCAGGTTCCCAGGCTTTAAGGACTAAAGTCTAGGTGGTGCCAACTAGCAGTGTAGACATGAACAGGTATGGGAGTGGCCCTCAGGAGGGTCTACAGCTATCCTGCTGGGCTCTTCAGCTTCTGTCCACTGTAGGTTATCCCACGATGGGGACTGGACAGGCAAACCCAGTGAGCCACTGACAGGCCAAGGCATAAGGATGGAAAGTGCCCAGGCCACAGGGACAGTCCATCCTATCATGAAGGGTCTGAAAACATAAGCTAGCCAGTCACGGTGGCATACAACTGTCACCCCAGCTTAGTGGTAGAGTTCCCCAAGGGTTCCATCCACAGTATGACAAACCAACCAACCAACAAACAAACAAAAAAAACAGAGGCTAAAAAAAGGGTCAATTGTAAGAAAAGGTTGCTGGGGACTAGGGAAGAGGAACACTCTAGAAAGAACAGACAGCAGAAGTCGAGAAGGAGGGAGAAGGAGGGCCCCTGAAGTGACAGCACAGCCACAGGGCAGCTGAGTCAGGCGGGACCCCCACAACATCTCTGGGGGAAGAAGGTGTCGTGGGGCACAGGCAGGTACTGCTACTCTGCCCTGAGTACCCTGGGCTCATTTGCTTTAAAAACAAGAATTCCAGACACAAAATCAACTGGGGAAACTTTATTTGAAATCCGTGATGAGCCACATAGAAGTCGGCTGCCATCAAGTGGAATGGACCAGGGACACAGAGCACAAAACAGGCTGAGAAGCTTGTGTGTCACTCTGAATTCCCTCTCCACTCCAGCAGAGTACACAGCAGGAACAACGGCCACCAATGAACCCTTAAAAACATCTGAAGAAATCAGTCACAGTGTGGAAAGAATGAGGATACTGTCCGGTCACTGTCCCATTTCAAATGGAACAAATTCCTAGCACTGCAAACATGGGAACCCCCGAGAGATTTCACCTTTCCTCAATTAACTAAGAAAAAAGAAGCAACAGTGATGCTGAGCCTAAAACATAGAAAAGTAAAACTGATGGCTTCTTTAAGTCCAACCGTTTCCATCACTGATGAACTGGAAAGGGAGCAAATGTAACCCCACGCCAGCAGAACCAGCATGCAGTCCGGGAGCAGCTGGCAGGAGCAGCAGCACTCTCCACCTACCATCAGCACTCTGCCTGGCCACAGACGGCGTTCCCATGTCTGTGCACTAAGGAAAACAAACATTCCACCCTTGCGATTCACAAAGTTATGTGAGAAAACAAGACTGGCCACCACTCACAAGGCAGTCACCTGAGAAAGAATCCAGTTGCCTTCACAGGGTCACACCTTGCCTGCAAGCAGCGCTTCCCACACTGCAAAGCATTCCAAGGATATGATTAGCTACGGAGAAACATCAGGAGCCTCCCCCTGAAGCCCTCCTGTCTATCAACCAAGCTACTGCCTGACGTTTTAGCAGCGTTCAGTAAACTTTTGTTGAATTAATGTATTTTTGAGATGGGGGCCTCCCTTGTTGCCCCTGAACTCACTACTCTGCCACCTCAGCTCTAGAGTAGCTGGGATCACAGATGTGGCCACCATGCCGAGCTTGTGGAATTGTCAGCAGCAACTTACGCCCAGAAACCTCACTTAATATTTTCTCTAATAAACTGATGCTTAGAATACAATAATTCAAGGACTGGGATTGTGGCTCAGTGGCAGAGCGCTTGCCTCATACAAATGAGGCACTAGGTTCGATTCTCATCACCACATAAAAATAAATAAATAAAATAAAGGTATTGTGTTCATCTACAACTAAAAAAAATATATATAAAAAAAGAATACAATAATTCAAAAGGAAGAGGAGGTCAGAAGTTGAGCAAAAACAACTATAGAGGGCTGGTGCTGTAGCTCAGTAGCAGAGCACTTGCCTCGTATGTGTAAGGTACCGAGTTCGATCCTCAGCACCATATAAAAATAAACAAATAAAATAAAGGCATTCTGTTAATCTATAACTACAATTTAAAAAAAAACCTATAGATCTGTGTTTAAGTACAAGGAAAGTTAAAAAGAAAAGGTATATTCTCAAAAACCTGCCACTCAGGAGGTGATCTATGGATGAACAGGTAAGGAGCCACCGAAATGTTCCTGTCCCCTGACTAGTGCCCAACACACCTCTGCCTGCCCTCCAGTCCTGCTGCATGTCACCTTCACTTTAATCGTGATACCAATGAGACAACCTGGACCACAGGTGGGTAGCCACTGTTCACCCAGCTGTGCATCTCCCCACACCGAGGAGGAGGAGGACAAGCTGCAACAGCAAGAGGGCAACAGTGGTCTGTGATGACCCATCTGATCACACTGCTCAAGAACAGGTCCTCGGCAGAGCAACTGCCATGGTCTACAAGGTCCAGGACACCCAGCAGAGGCCCAGCTGCAAATATGAAACCAGACGAGACAGCGAAACAGTGACCTCCACAGGTGAACAAGCAAGAGCACGCCGGTGGTTGGCACTCTTTTTTGGTATTGAGAATGGAACCTAGGGATGCTTTATCACTGAGCCACATCCCCAGCCCTTTTTATTTTCAGAGACAGTTGAAGTTTCTGAGGCTGACTTTGAACCTGCAATCCTCTGCCTCAGCCTCTCAAGTCTCTGGCTGCTGAGAGCCACGGCCGAGTCTATATGGCCCCTGGCATTTTGCCAACAGTATTGACTGACAGGCGAGGCATTACTATCCGCCTCTGCCGCTACTTTTCTCTCCTGGGGATTTCCGGGGATTCCCCGAGAGTTCCCATTGGTTGGGGAAGTGCAGGAGGAGGGATTTCCGGGACAGATATTTCCGGCTGGGGGTTCCTGGACGAGCTGCATGGCATTCGGGAGGATTCCCCAGTAGCTGTGTGAAGTGTTTTTCTGCAGTTCAAAAATAGAGTTTGTTCCTGCTTCAGTGGCTCGTGATTTGTGCCCAGCCAGACTGCGGCAATTGTGGCCCGAACGGGGAACGTCTGAAGCTTCGGGGTAAGTGAAATTGCTTGCCCCTAAGGGAAGGCGAGAGAATGGGTGACCATTTTAAAAACCAATGTGTTCTTGTTTTGATTTGTTTTGTGTTTGTTTCAAGCTGCCTATCCCTAGAATTTTCTCAGGCAGATTGGGAAAAATGGTTGGCTCAAGGTTTGAAGTTGTTCGCCCCTGAGGAAGAGATAGAAATAGACCACAAATGCACATATCAAGAAAATAGGAAAATTGATACAACAATTTTTTGTTCCGTTTTTGTTTCATTCTGTTTCGGTTTTGTTTTGTGTTATCTTATTGGGTTGCGTTATCTTTATAACAGATTAGAAATTAGTAAAAAACAAACTGAAAGAGTGTTAAGTAAATTGTTAGAGGTTCAGACCATGGAGAAAGACATTTTAGATCAAGCAAAAGAGAAGGTCTCTCAAGCTAGTCAGACAGAGGAAGAAAATTTAAAGGAAGAAAGCTTACAGGAGAAACAGCTATTAGGGAAAAAGCTACAACAGGAGGCTGCTACTAACACCGTTCTATCACCAGAGAGCGTAATTCAACCAACAGCTCTCCCTATGGAGATAGCTGAGTGGCCCTCAAACCCCGTAGTTGATAGATGGGATCCTGAGACAGGACCTCAAAGATTAGCATGCCCTGTACTTGAGCAGGCAGGAGGGCAGCGAATTCACCGTGCTTTAGATTTCAAAACAGTGAAGCAGCTAAAAGAGGCTGTAACAACCTATGGTCCTCAAGCACCGTTCACTGTAAGCATGGTCGAATCCATTACCAACTTGGACACGACGCCAGCAGATTGGGCTAACATGTGTCGATCTGTGCTAAATGGAGGACAATATTTGTTATGGAAGGTTGCCAATGAGGAATTTTGCAGGGAGACAGCTAGGCGAAATGCAGCAGCCGGTTACCCTCAAAGAAATCTAGATATGTTGTTAGGAAAAGGACCTTATGAGGGTCAACGGCAACAAATTGAATATGATCCTGGTGTATACGCACAAATTGCTGTAGATGCGGTTAGGGCATGGAAAACTTTACAGGGGCATGAGATTTACAAGGTCAATTATCTAAGGTAATACAAGGAACTAATGAACCTTACGCTGAATTTGTAGATAGGCTTATTCAAGCAGCTTCCAGAATTTTTGGGGATACAGAACAGGCAATGCCATTTATAAAACAACTGGCTTATGACCAAGCAAATCGTTGCTGCAGAGAGGTCATTAGACCACGGAGACATGAAGATTTAAACACATATATTAAATTATGTAGAGACATTAATGAACAAGGGCAAGTCTTAGCAGCAGTACAACAGGCTTTAGATGCCAGGCCAAAAACATGCTATAATTGTGATCAAACAGGACATTTTAAAAGGAGTTGCCCCATAGGAGGAGGGTTTAACAAAGCTAGGTATCAAAGGAATAGAATACCCGGTATTTGCCCACGATGCCGTAGAGGGAAACATTGGGCTAATGAATGCCGTTCTCAAACCACCATAGAGGGTATTCCGTTATCAAAAAACAGACAAGGACCAAGTGTTTACCCATGATATTGTGGAGAAAGGCATCGGGCTCCATTGCCAAAAAACGGACAGGGGGGCCCAATGCTCCGGGGCCCACGACCACAAATGTACGGGGCACTGGAGGAACCCAGCAACACCATCAGGATAGCGCCCAGGACACATTATCCATCAGATCTCTCATCAGACGAACCAGAGGGAGCGCAGGGTTGGACATCTGCGCCTCCGCCAGAGCAGTACTAACTCCAGAGATGGGAGTTCAAATCATTCCCACAGGAGTAAAAGGACCTCTTCCCCAAGGAACAGTAGGCTTATTGTTAGGACGCAGTTCTTCTACGCTAAAAGGACTTATGATAAGTCCCGGGGTAATTGACCCCGATTATGAAGGTGAAATAAAAATTATAGCTAGTTCTCCAAAGGGTATATCAGTAATTTCACCAGGAGATAGAATAGCACAGTTATTAATAATACCCAGCCTACATGATAAATTTTCCAGCAGTACTATAGAAAGAGGTTCCAGGGGATTAGGCTCCACAGGTGTAGATTGGGCTATGCTGTCTTTAAATTTAGATTCTCGCCCCATGCTAAAACTAAATATTCAAGGACATGAATTTAATGGGCTACTGGATAGAGGTGCTGACCTTAGCATCATCTCTCGTCAAGAATGGCCAAAACATTGGCCGTTACAACAAGCCACTCAAACGCTTCGAGGCCTAGGAGTGGCGACTAATCCCCATATGACGTGCAATGGTATTAGATTGGAAGGATCCTGAAGGAGGTGAAGGAACTATACAGCCATATGTATTGGATCATCTTCCTATAAATTTATGGGGACGAGATGTCCTAGATCAATTAGGTTTGACATTAACAAATAACATCAATCCAAATGCGCCCACTATCAGGGCTAGACAAGGTTTCAGCAAAGAAAAAAGATTAGGAGAACAAGGTATAGCAGTACCAATTCAAATAGATCAAGGAATAAATAGACATAGACTGGGTTTTCAGAAGGGGTCACTGAGGCAATAAAAATTACTTGGAAATCAGAAAGACCAGTATGGGTTCCTCAGTGGCCCCTGACTAAAGAAAAGATACAAATAGCCCATGACCTGGTCAAACAACAATTAGTGGAGGGACATATACAACCTTCCGTATCTCCTTACAATAAAAATACTCCCATTTATGTCATTAAAAAGAAATCTGGTAAATGGAGATTATTGCAAGATTTAAGAGCCATTAATAATGAGATGGTTTATTATGGGACCTGCTCAATCGGGGATTCCTCAATTGTCTGCTTTGCCAAAAACCTGGTACGTTTTAGCTATAGATATTAAAGATTGTTTTTTTTTTCAATTCCAATTCATCCTGAGGATAGTCCACGTTTTGCATTTACTATCCCTGCACTGAATCATGAAGGTCCTGATCAGAGATATGAATGGAAAGTACTCCCTCAAGGGATGGCTAACAGCCCAACTATGTGTCAAATTTATGTTAACAAAGCAATCCAGCCACTTAGAAATCAAAATCCTAAACTACAAATATTTCACTATATGGATGATGTATTGTTAGCACACAAAGATAAAAACACATTGCTAGAATGTTATGCCACACTTACAAATTTATTAAAAAATTATAATCTAGAGATAGCAATAGATAAAGGACAATTAAATTTTCCAATTAATTATTTAGGAGTTCTATTATCCTCAACCATGGTCCGTCCACCAAAAATTCAAATACGAGTAGATCAACTCAAATCACTTAACGACTTTCAAAAGTTATTAGGAGACATAAATTGGATAAGGCCTTATCTAGGCATACCAACAGGAGAGTTGGGACCTTTATTTGATATCCTAAAAGGTCCATCAGATCCAAATTCACCCCGCATGTTAACGCCTGAAGCAAGAAAGGCATTAAAAATTATTGAAACATATATGGAAAATATGCATTTGGATAGAATTGATATAACTTTGCCTTTATTATTTATTGTAATACCAACAAAAAATATTCCTACAGGAGTATTTTGGCAAGAAGGTCCATTATGGTGGATACATTTATCTTATTCTCCTAACACTATTCTTACTAGGTATCCTGAGGCTGTAGGACAATTAATACTCAAAGGAATAAAAGCAGCAAAGGGAGTGTTTGGAATTTCTCCCAATAAAATTATTACTCCATATACTATGGATCAAATTGATGAGTTAGCTAATGAGTTAAATACTTGGGCAATAATCATGTGTAAATCTAATGTTTCATTTGATAATCACTTACCATCTAATCCTTTGTTGTCTTTTTGGTCTTCGCATCCTGTAGTTTTTCCAAAAATGACAAGAAAAACCCCTATCATGAATGCTCCAAATGTATTCACTGATGGGTCAAATAATGGTACAGCAGCAGTAGTTACCCCTGATCAAACTTTTACATTTTTAGTACCCAAACAATCAGCTCAAAAGGTAGAGCTTAATGCAGCTTTACAAGCTTTTGTGATGTTTAAAGATTCTGTATTTAATTTATTTTCTGATAGTCAGTATATAGTTAATGCTATAGTATCCCTTGAAGATGCTGGCAGGATTTCCCCTTCCTCTACTGTTTACTGCTATACAAAGTCTAATCTGGGACAGAAAAGATCCATTCTTTATAGGACATATCAGAGCACATACAGGATTGCCTGGAGCCCTTAGTTTGGGCAACGATTTAGCAGATAAAACTACACATGACATACATATTTTCTCTACACTAGAAGAAGCTACACATTTTCATAAAAGGTTCCATGTCAATGCTAATACTTTACAAAAGCATTTTAAATTAACTAAGGAACAAGCTAGACAAATAATAAAACAATGTCAAAATTGTGTGACCTTTTTTACCACAAGTTAATCTTGGAGTCAATCCTAGAGGACTGATACCTAACCATATTTGGCAGATGGACGTCACACACTTGCCACAATTTGGAAAATTAAAATATTTGCATGTTACAGTTGATACTTCTTCCGGATTTTTGATGGGCTCCCTTCATTCCGGAGAAAAAACTAAAGATGTTATAGCTCATTGCTTACAAAATTTTGCCACTGTGGGCATTCCAAAACAGTTAAAAACAGATAATGGTCCTGGTTGTACTTCTACCTCTTTTAAACAATTTTGCTCATCATTTGGCATGACTCATATAACAGGAATCCCATACAATCCTCAGGGACAAGGCATAGTTGAAAGAGCTCATCAAACTATTAAAATGTACTTATTAAAGCAAAAAGAGGGAATTGGAAAGGGGTATATATCACCCAAAGATAAACTTAAAATAACCCTTTTTACTCTAAACTTTTTAAATTTGGATTCATCAGGGCTTAGTGCTGCGGAAAGGCATATGTGTTCAAAAAATGTACATAAGCCTAAGGTACTTTGGAAGGATATTCTAACAGGACAATGGAAAGGTCCTGACCCAGTTATTGTCTGGAGTCGGGGTTCTGTTTGTGTGTTTCCACAGGGAGAACAACAGCCGACTTGGATTCCAGAAAAACTAACCAAAGCGAATTCTACGGACCAAAAAACAAAACAAAAGGTGATTTGACTCAAATCCATAACAGCTGATATCCAGAGCTCCAGTTTGGCTATTCTTACATCTGCGACAGTGATTAACCAGGATGCTTTTTTCAATATTTATTTTATTATTTGCCTTTTCCCACATCATAAAGTTCTATTTTATTTTTGAGCTCATACAGACCTAGGTTAATGTTTTTCTGATCAGTTTTATTTTTTGACTGTGGAGTTTTTAAGCATTGCAATGGAGATTTCACCTAGGTAAAGCTACAAGGCCTTTACTATTGTCTTATGTGTTGTATGTTATGTGTGCACACTTCTGTTTTGTGTTGTATGTCTGTATGTGCGTATGTCCATATATCATATATGAGGAGCGCTCATGAATAAATGGATCCGAATTTTTTTATTCACGTGATTTTAATGGTTTAATTTAGATTGGGTAAACAGCTGTTGAAAACTGTTTTAATATGTGAATAAGGAGGTTAACAGATCTGTTTGTTTACTTTCACCTTTCCTTCTCATTACATTTAATAATTCTGTTCAGGATAATGTAAATTGTTCAAAAAATTGTTTTCTTAGTGCCTGTTGGAATGTTACATAATTTTTTTCTTAGCATCATTGCCAGAATTCCTATCTTCATCCCAGTGCTGGTGAAGACAAAGATAAAACCAAACTACAGCTTCTTCGATAGTTATCACAACAAACTGTATAAACTGATGCATCAATGAATAATAACTCAACAAGTAATGCTCAATCAAGGAGTCGATTTACTTTGGGAGGAAATGGACATATTGACAGATTCCTCTGCTTTGAACTGCTTGCAGAACTTGCCTGGACTATGTATCACTTGTATGCATTGTGAACTATCTGTTGGTGCACGGAATTGTGGTAGTGCTGGAGTATTTTTGCTGATGGTGTCACCGGTGGTACAATTTTTCAAAGGAGCCCTCAATTGGCTTAGTGTCATGGCATTTTGCATCCTCCTCCCTTCTACTAGTGATGGTCTAAAATTTGGGGGCCAACAGAGGTGAGGCAAAGAACCTCACCCCCCCCACTGGCACCAAGGCCAAATTTGGGGGCCAACAGAGGTGAGGCAAAGAACCTCACGCCCCCCACTGGTGCAAAGGCCTAGCCACAAGTATGGCTGTATGCTGGACCGGCAGTCAGTGACGGGTATGATCCAATTGCAGTGGTACCAACCTAAGACAGGAGGCTGACGCCTAGAGGTCAGTTCATCCGATGACGGGTAAGGACCATATGTTGAATTGGACTGCCTAACAGGCACGGTCCCTAAGCCACATTGCTTGTTGTTTAATTAAACAAAAAGGGGGAGATGCTGAGAGCCACGGCCGAGTCTGTATGGCCCCTGGCATTTTGCCAACAGTATTGATTGACAGGCGAGGCATTACTATCCACCTCTGCTGCTACTTTTGAGTTCTCGCACTATTTTAGAGTTCTCGTGGGGATTTCCGGGGATTCCCTGAGAGTTCCCATTGGTTGGGGAAGTGCAGGAGGAGGGATTTCCGGGAGAGATATTTCCGGCTGGGGGTTCCTGGACGAGCCGCGTGGCGTACGGGAGGATTCTCCGGGAGCTGTGTGAAGTGTTTTCCTGCAGTTTAAAAATAAAGTTTGTTCCTGCTTCAGTGGCTCGTGATTTGTGCCCAGCCAGACTGCGGCATCTGGCATCACAGGCCTGTGTCACTTTGCCCAGCCCAGTTGTTGGCATTCTTAAATTCACCATACTGAACTCTCAGAAAATGGAGTATTGGGGCTGGGGCGGTGGCCCAGTGGTAGAGCGCTTGCCTAACATGTGAGAGGCCCTGGGTTCGATTATCAGGGAGGGAGGGAGGGAGGGAGGAAGGAAGGAAGGAAGGAAATGGAGTACTTTCCAGCCCAGGCAGGCATCTGCTGCCCTCCAGCTGTCATGGCAGAGAGAACATACAGCAACCAGTAACTAAGAGGAGATCCACTGTTGTGAGTGCCTACCAAGAGAGTCTTACTAATATCTGCAGGGGATAATCATTCACACCTCAACCTCAAATAGCATAGGCATAAACACACACACGGCCAGTCTTAGAGCAGTGCAGGCTAACATACCTCCTTACACACCCAGGAGAGCCATGGGCCAGGGCAGAGCACCTGCTGCTCATTCTTCTGCAGCCTGGCCCCTGAAAATGGACTGATCATTGCAGCAGAACCAGCTCCAGAGCAGATGTTGAGATACAGTGGTAAGTTGGAGCTCATACAGTGCTTCAGAAACTCGGGTGTTTCCAAGAGAACATGTCCTGAGACACATGGCAGAGGTGGCACCCGCATTCCTGCCCTCAGGCTGCTCCTGGAAAAATCCACAGTGGAGACATGGCTGGCCAGCACGTCCCACATGTGAACTGTCTTTAACAATGCCAGCAAATGTGAGTTCAGACTGACTGCTTCCTTGCAAGGATGCCAACAACCAGCGATTCCATTGAGCCCAGCAGACACCAGAAGGTAAGAGGCACCAACCCAAATACGCCAAGCTAGCTCTGAGACATGCCCAACTCCAGGGGCTTAAAACATCAAAAAACCACACCCACACCCAACATGCCTGGAAACTGAGCTGGGAGCAATCAGTCTATTCTGTAAGTCATGTTTCTCTTCTGTATGTAAACACTGCCTGACCAGAGTTGCTGGATGAAGCTCTCTGAATCTTCACTGGTTCAGAGTCTTGTCTGATTTACAAAGCACTTCTTTGCTCAAATAAACTATATTCAATCTGAGTAAAGTTTTTCTTTTAACAACTTGGCATCTTAAGTGGGGTCTCAAGTGACCTCCAGTGACTCCAGGAACAGTGAGAGGCCAAGGGAAGGCACCTGTCAGGTCCACAGTGTCCTTTGCCCTCTCCAGCAACCAGGACCATGTATAGGACCTCTCTAACTGCTGCTCCATAGAGCTCTCCAACTCTGAGTTGTTGGGTGATGTTGTTTGGTTTTTAATTTTAAGCACTGGAGACTAAACCCAGGGTCTCCTTGTGCATGCTAGGCAAGTGTTCTACCACTGAGTTACAGCCCAGTAGTTTTTGATTCATTTTTTCAAGAGACAAAATAATTATTTTGTCCATCATTACGTTACACAAAAACATACAAATAATAGACTTGTACAGGGAAAACTCCCAAATGAACAGTAAATGACAGCACAGTAGTAATCATTTAAATTTGCTTATATCTTCTTTTTTTTAATTTTTTTTTTTTTAGTTGTGGTTGAACACAACACCTTTATTTCACTTATTTATTTTTATGTGATGCTGAGGATCGAACCCAGGGTCTCACATGTGCGAGGTGAGCGCTCTACCACTGAGCTACAATCCCAGCCCCTGCTTATATTTTCTTATGATGTTAGCAAGCACCTGAGCCTGGTGTCAGTGTAGGTTTTGTTCACTAGCCAAAGCTCACCATAAAGTTAAATCCTTCAGTGTCTTTGACTGCCCCACTGGCGTTTTTGGTTTTTTGGGGGGGTTTTTTGGGTTTGTTTTTGTACTAGGCATTGAACACACGGTGCTTAACCACTGAGCCACATCCCCGGCCATTTTATTTTGAGACAGGGCCTAAGTTGCTGAGGTTGGCTTTGAACTTTTGATTCTCCTGTCTCAGCCTCCCAAGCAGCTGGGATTACAGGTGTACGCCAGAGTGCCTGCCTTCCACTGGCTCTTGACAAAACTTTTGAGGTCCTCAAGAAAAGTAACATACTCCTAGTGCTCCAAGGCTGTGAGTTCCATCAATTCATCAAGTTCTGTTCACCCCCTTAGCAGCAAGGAAACCCTTTGGAAGGTCTTATAAGACTCAGTCCAGGGACTTTGTAGCATAGGTAATATGTGTCCTTCTGCTCAGATTCCCCAGTGACCTGAAAGCCAACTTCCTTAACAGAAAGAGAATGTCACTCTCTGCTTCCTCCTCTGGAGGGCCTTCCTGTCATTGCTCTTTGTAACTTCCAGCACAAAAGTGGGAGGGAACTTCATCAGTTCAGGCTCCTGTTCAGCCTTGTGCCCCTGCAGAGATCCTCTCCATCAAATGCTACTAACATTGGAAGTAACTGTGGCCTTTCCCCAACAGCTTGCCACACTTACTTAGCTTCTGTCCCTTTCACTTCCAGCTCCCAACCTAAAAGATATCTCAGGAGGACACTTACACTTCTGGATTTTCCTTTCTTCCATAACTTCACTAGCCAGGAACTGAACACTTCCATGCACAGGTGCCCAGGGCCCTGGAGACTGCAGCAGGATATGCTGTCTCTGCACCACAGTCCTCAGGTACTTGCACACTTGGAGGTGTAAGTATGTGGCACAGCACAGCCGGTGGCACCAAGGATCACGGTGGTCAAGGTGCCTGCAAACCAACACACCACCAAAGCCCTGCTTTTAAAAAAAATTTTTTTGAGGCAGGGTCCAACTAAATTGCCCAGGCTGGTCTCAAACCTGCACTCCTCCTGCCTCAGCCTCCCAAGTATCTGAGATCACAGGATGTGTGCAACCGCACTCCACCTGTAGAGCATTTTAACCAAACTGGGTCCAGGATTGAGTGGCAACCAGTTAGAGATCTCAGCTATACATCTTGTGAAAACAGGCTCCTCTAAATACAAGAAGTCTGGGACACTGGCTAACTTTATTTACAGAAACTATAGGCCTGGAACTTGTACTTTCTGAATAATAGGTTCACTAAGAAAAATTTGGAGTAAAAGTAGCCACAAAAAAAGTTTTAACCTATATCAAACCGCTTACTTGAAAAGTGTTTAGAAAAGAAAAAATTCAAAATGCCAGAGGCAATGGGATGCACTCTCTGCCTGGTACATAGAGGTATCTAAAATACTTAACAAATCAAAGATTTCCTCTTTATAAGGTTCCTTACAGTTGGGTGCAGTGTTGCACGTGTACCGCCAACTACTCTGGAGACAGGCAGGACTGCAAGTTCTAATGCCAGCTTTGGTAACTTAGCAAAACCCTGTCTCAAAATAAAAAATAAAAATGGGGATATGGGGATGTAGCTCAGTAGTAGAGCACTCCTGGTCTGCCATCTGGGGACTGTTGATAGGTCCTTCCTCGCCTTTAGTTAACTGGCCTAGGAGACAAAGACTGCATATCAAGCTTTCTTATACTTCATCTTGTCTTGACTAGGGTTCTGGTTACTCAAAATTGAGTATTCTCTATTAAGAGAGCTAAGGTGTTTAGTTTAGTTTTTTTTTTTTTTTAATTGTACAACTTTTTGCATTTGCCTTTGAAGTCTATCACTTCTAAGATTTTTTAAAATGTTTTTATTAATGTACTATAGTTAAATGTAATAATGAGGTTCATTTTGACACTATAAGATTGTTAAATGAACAATGACCATCGTTCACAGCAACCTGTGATTCTATTTTGTTTGGGGCTTTTTGTTTTTGTGATGAGGTCTTGTCATGTGGCACACAGCCTCCAACTCAGGATCCTCCTACCTCAGTTCCTGAGAAGCTGGGATTATAAGTGTGTGCCACTGTGCCAGCTTATGATCCTATTTTGATCAAATGTTTTAAATCATATATATGTAATATATATGGGTGTACACACACACACTTTTTAAATTGAGGATTGAACCCCGAGACACTTTACCACTGAGCCACAGTCTCAGTCTTTTTTATTTCTTTATTTGCAACAAGGTCTCACTAAATCGCTGAGGCTGGCCTCAAATTAGTGATCCTTCTGTATCAGCCTTCTGAGTCACTGGAATTACAGGATAGTCACCACACCTGGCTAAACTTTTTATTTTTATTTATTTATTTTTTTTATGAACTTTCTTTTTCTTTTTGTGGTGCTGGGGATTGAACCCAGGGCCTTGTACATGTGAGGTAAGCACTCTACCAACCAAGCTATATCCCCAACCCTTTTTATGAACTTTCTAATATCAAATTCTAAATTAAGAGCTGGAGATGTGGCTCAGTGGTACAATGCTTGCCTGATATGTGTGAGGCCCTGGGTTCAAAATTAAGTCTTTTCCCTGATTTTAGGATTTTCAGATATGCATTCAGAAAACTCAAAAAGATACTTCTCCTTATAAAAAAGAGAAAACTAATTGGGTTTTAAGTAATATATATTAAATCATACTGGAAACATTGTCAAGCAAGTGATGCTAAACCTTTGAGTGAAGTTTACATGGCATGGAATCCATAGAAATCTACGCATTCTGGCTTAATGATACCAGTTCATAACTCTAGTTATCATCTTAAAATGTTATACACCACAGGAAAAAACAAATTTCCTCAACAACCATTCATTACTGTTATGGACTCTCAGCAAATTTCCACAGACCATTTAGGTCTTGTCATTGTCAGAGAATGATTGTCTGTCCTGGGGTTTAATCACACATGAGGGGTTCACCACTGAAGAGACAATGGAAAGAACATGGACAAGGAGTTTCTGATGAATAAGATCATCCACTACAAGTTGGAGTGGATCTCATGGAAAGCAAAGGGAGATCAGTAGAGGAATGGGACTGGGGTGGAGGCGGCGAGGAAGGTAAAATACTGGGGAGGAGACACTGGCCAAATTAAATTGCTGTATGGTGTGCCTGTAAGAACATGTAACAACAAATCTCACAACATGTACTATGATTCAACAATAAAAATGGGGGGGGGGGATCCCTGCAGAACTTTTATATTTGAAAAAATTTTTTGAATGGACTAACTAGGTGATAACTAACTATAGGCAAGGTGGGCAAGGCTAGAGAATGATCCCTGGGGGTGTGCCCTGGGATTATATTGTCCCCATGCGCCCCCCATCTGCTTCCCAGCTGCCTTGTGGTGAGCAGCTTCCTTCTACCACACCTTTCCACCAGGAAGTTTTGCCTCATCTTCTACGTTTGGGTCAGAGGGATGGAGTCAGCCACCACAGACCTAATCTCTGAAACTGTGAGCCCCAAATAAGCTTTTTCTACACACATACACATAAAGGACAACCACTGCACTGGGTAAGAACTCCCAGAATCCTAATGAAGAGACTTACTCAAAACTGCTAACCCAACATCAAGGGACCAAGAATTACTTAAATACCAAGAAATGACCTGTCAGATCTTCACGCTAAATCAGCAGTACTAAGGCTGGTAAGCACTAAACTCCAGAGAATTGATCCTAGTTAAATAACCTACCAAAACCCATTTAATAAGCAGTGCTATGGCTGTGCATGGACACACCTACAATTCCGGAGACTTGGGAGGCTGAGGCAGGAAGATCACAAGCTCCAGGTCAGAGCAATGTGAGAACTGTCTCAAAATAGAGTGCTCCAGGTTCAATCCCCAGTATTTAAAAAAAAAAAGGCAGTGTAACACACTTAAATTAGAGAAACAGAACCGGTATTTCAGAAATGTAAATGTATTAAGCAGGAAATCCTGACGAGCTGGGAGGCTGCCTGGTCCTTTCAGAGTCCTGTAAGCCTCCCATTATAATACTTCTGCATGCCATGACTCTTAACAAGAGATAAAATTATCCAAATTATGAAAAAAAATTTTTTATGAACTTTCTTTCATGAGGGGCCAATCTGTATTTTCCAGTGGGGACGGATCTGGTTGTTATCTGGTTGCTAAAATGGTTTACAATTAATATTTGGTTTGTTATACCCATAATTCTGCTATGACAATGAAAACCTCAGGTGAAACATTTCTGGCACCTGTTGGGTTATGTGAACACTTAGATGGATTTCATTCAATTGCCACCTTTTTTTTTTAATACTTATTTTTTGGTTTTAGATGGACACAATATCTTTATTTTACATTTATGTGGTACTGAGGATGGAACCCAGGGCCTTGCACATTCTAGGCAAGCACTCTACCACTGAGCTACAACCCCAGCCCCAATTGCCACCTTTACTGTATATTTTCTGGTTCTAAAGAAGCTTTCCTTTGCAGAAAGGTAATAACATCTAAGCAATTATTAGAAAATGTGTTTCCCACTGTGTGCAGTGGCACATGCCTGTAATCCCAGCAGCTTGGGAGGCTGAGGCAGGAGGATCACAAGTTCAAAGCCAGCCTCAGCAAGAGCGAGGTGCTAAGTAACTCAGTGAGACGCTCTCTCTAAATAAATACAAAGAGGGGCTGGTGATGTGGCTCAGTGGTCGAGTGCCCCTGAATTTAATTCCCAGTACCCCCGCCCCCCAAAAAAGAAAACATGTTTCCCTTATGGTGCACGCCTGCACAGATCTGCAGCAGTGGGGTGCTCGAATTGCTGCACAAGTTGTGTGACAGTTTAAAGTACTATAAACCACTAGCACCACGTAAAGCTAACTGAATTAAATGAGATACCTTGGTCAAAAGTATCCCTGAGCCAGGTAAGGAGGCACCTGCCTATAATCCCAGCTACTCAGGAGACTGAGCCAGGAAGATCAAAAGTTTAAAGGCCAGCCTGGACAACTTAGTAAGATATAAAACAAAAAAGGATTGAGATGTAGCTCAGTGGTACAGCGCTTACCTAGCATGTGCTAGGTCCTGGGTTTGAGCCACAGAAACTGTTGTGTGTGTGTGTGTGTGTGTGTGTGTGTCTGTCTGTCGTCTCTCTCTCTCATACATACACACACACTCTACTGACTGATAACAACCAGATCCATCCCCACTGGAAAATACAGATTTGCCCCTCATGAAAGTCACTGGAAGGCCTTTGGCCCTAATAACATAACCTGGTGTGCCTCCCACTCCAACCAAATCTGACAGGAACTGTGACAGGACCCAGAAGCATGAGGCTTTAATGCATTATGCCACAGCATATTTTCACCAAGTGAAAGCAGTCCTTCATGACCAACCAACTGATGACAAGAGGACTTTCATGATCTATGACCCAGAAACTGGGTCTTCTAGAAGTGACACTTAGAGCAACACTGCCCATGAACTCCCATGGAAGGGACCATATCAAGTTCTTCTCTATAACAAAGCTTTGGGGCCCCAGGTCCTAGATCCCCATCTCTCAACTGAGATGGTGGTGGCAGCTCCAGAATCCTAGAATAAGCATCTGTTGGAGACCTTCAGATGGAGCTTACCCGGGATGCTTTCACCAAGCAAGAACAGCACCCTGGAAGCGGGCAGCTTTCCCAGAGCCATGGATGAAGACGTCCCTGCCATCACAAAATGCTCATCTTTTCCCCTGCTGTCCGAATCCCTTGTCTGTCCTTGTAGGATGGTCCAAGGGACCACAAACTGTGGATAGCTTTAATAAAGGTTTATGCTCTGTCCGGCCTGGCTCACTCCAGAGCAATTATGAGGTTTCAGACTAAAACCCAAATGTCAGAAAAGGATTCCATTAATGACAACACCTCTCTATGTTCCCAAAGGTGGTCATCCTGAAGCCCCAGGAGTAGGATGCTTTCCTCGATAGGCTGAAGACTGCTGCGACCACATGCCCCACACTCCCTGGAAGCAGCCCTCTGGCCCTTCCAACTGATGAAAAAACCACTGCCCAAGTGATGTCTGCCTCCAGGAATGCTGTATCCAGGACCTGGGGACGATCTGTGTGGCAGAGTGACTGAATGTGTTGCCAGACACAGCTCAGCGGGCCCCTTTCTACTGAGCATGGTTACACACCCCTGCAGTAGGCTATTTAGGCATCACAAAGGAGTGAGCTTCCCTTGGCCTTGTCAGGAGTGATGCAGACTTGGGGGCAAAGATTTAACTGACCTTTACTCACACAGCACTGGGTGGCTCTTTGCTCACCTGCGCTGGGCCTGTCAAGAATCTGCTTGCTCTGCTCTGCTCTGCCTTCTTTAGTTCAGATTTTGCTATCTGGCCTGGCTCACTCCTGCCTTCTCTCTTAAGGTCCATAACACCTCCCATAACTGAAGCCAAAGGGGTCAGAAACCAAACTGTACCAACACTGAAGTAGAAGAGGAGGAATGAGTTTCCACAGAGGGAAGCTTCCTGATGAATTCCTGGGGGTTTGCTCTTGGTGGCAGTGCTGTGCCATTTATACGGAATTTGAAACAAATCCCTAAATTGGGGGAAATCTTGGATTCTGTAGCCAAATAGACACTCTGGGGATTCAGAAAGAAAGGTCACACTCTGAAAGGGGGTAAGAACATTGGTGTTCAGTGAGAACACTGAGTGGACAGTGTAGCTTCAGCTTTCCTCCTCCTGCCCATGCTGGGGACCGGCCTGTGTCTAACCAGAACTCAGTCCCGATTTTACTACTGCAACAGAATTGCTCAAAAGGGTGGGCAAGGGGCTGGGGTTGTAGCTCAGATATCTTGCCCAGCATGTATGAGGCCCCAGAATTCATCCTCAATACCCCCTAGAATGTGGTGAGTCAGGGTGTGGAGCCTGCAGTCCCAGCTGTTTAGGAAGAGGCTGAGGGGGTGTGATCACCCAAGCTCCGGATATCAGTTGAGGCAACATAGCAAGACTCCCTTTCCAAAAAATGTGTAGGCCAGGTACAGTGGCATACAACTGTAATCTCAGTGATTCTTGAGGTTGAGGAGGGATGATTACAAGTTTGAGACCAGTCTCAGCTTGGTAAGGCCTTAAGCAACTTAGGGAGACCCTGTCTCAAAATAAAAAATAAAAAGGACTGGGAATGTGACTCAGTGGTTAAGTGCCTCTGGGTTCAATCTCTGATACCCATCCCATACCAAATGTAAAGAGAATAAAAGGGTGGTCAACACTGGTCTCTGGAGACACAGCCACCAAACACACTGAGGAGAGTTCTCAGGGAAGAGAACACGTATGTGCAGCTAGCAGGCAGGTATTCCAAGCAGTGGATGACAGCTCTGACTGCCATGCTCTCTCATTCTGTTTCCTGCTGTGGGTCTCCAAGTTACTATGACCTGTTATCTACAAAAAATGGATCCTCTGAACAAAACCATTTTACACTGAACAAGGTTCTTAATCACTATGAGGCCTCAAAGACCATGACCAACTGGACTCAACACCATTGAGCTATTTTTGTGTCTGAACTCCGACCTGATTTTGACCAATTCAGTTCATGGAGATCCTGTCAAGGAGTATACTGCAATTGCTTGGTATTATTCTCCTGACAGATACAATAGTCTCCCTGATGTTGGTATCACTTTGAAAGTCTGAAATGCTCATATTGTAGTTATCCTTTGTACATCAAATGATTTCACCATAGTCAGAATAACAAAACAAAGCAAGCATTAAAAAAAAATCATCCAACTGGGCTGGGGTTGTGGCTCAGCAGTAGAGAGTTCGCCTAGCATGTGCGAGGCCTTGGGTTCGCTCCTTAGTACCATGTTAAAAATAAATAGTGTCCAACTACAACTAAAAAAAAAAATATTTAAAAAAAAAATCATGGGGCTGGGGATGTGGCTCAAGCAGTGGCGCGCTCACCTGGCATGTGTGCGGCCCAGGTTCGATCCTCAGCACCACATACAAACAAAGATGTTGTGTCCGCCGAAAACTAAAAAATAAATATTAAGATTCTCTCTCAAAAAAAAAAATTTTTTTTTTAAATCATCCAGGGTCTGGGGCTATAGCTAAGTGGTATAGCACTTGCCTAGCATGTGTGAGGCACTGGGTTTGATCCCTGGCACCACATAAAAATACACAAATAAAATAAAGGTATTGTGTCCATCTACAACTACCAAAAAAAAAAAAAAAATCATCCAACTAATTTAATGTTGTGAATTTTGAACTCCATGCTGAGATCAAACAAATCCCATTATGATGGTGACAGAAATGGTATCAGTGCCCAAGGTTTTGGTAGTAACAGGTAGAACCAAAGAGGCAAACTGTTAAATGTGACCAAAAGCTACCTCTGTGTTTAGCAAACTGTAACCTAACTTATTGCAACATACTGAAAGTATGTTTTGTAACAAGTAGTGGAGTCTCTCCCAATCACAGCAGGTGAGCTTTCTTTCTTTTTTTTTTTTGAGAGAGAGAGAGAGAGAATTTTTAATATTTATTTTTTTAGTTTTTGGCAGACACAACATCTTTGTTTGTATGTGGTGCTGAGGATCGAACCCGGGCCGCACGAGCACGCTACCGCTTGAGCCACATCCCCAGCCCCAAGCAGGTAAGCTTTCAACCAATCACAGGCAGCCAACTGCTCAGATGTGTTCATGTCAGGCAAACTTAGACCTGTCATCAGGCTATTTTTACATATCAGTTTCTGTCTATAAATTCTGCCTGCCCCGTTGCTGAATGAAGCTCTATGAACCCTTACTGGTTAAGGGTGCAGCCCTGTTCACGAAGCTTCCTTTGCTCAAACAAACTTTGCTAATTTTTTTTAATTTTAACACCTCTAACTACTCCTAAGAAGCCTGTGGGATAGGTGCCCAGTCCAGTGAACAGGAGGGCAGCTCTGGGGTCATCTCCCTGGGCTGGAACCTGACTGCCACTCTCAGGGGCTCAGTGACCCAGGCAAGTCCTGAACACCTCCTTTGTCAGTCTCCTCTTTGTCAAATCAGAATAAACACAGTCTACCTGTGCTGTAAGCTTGTTTGTGTAAAGGGAGCACAGCAATGTCAGCCATACAAAACATGTTAGTTATCATATGATCAGCAGCTTACAGATAAGAAGACCAAGGCTCAGAAAGTATGAATAACCAACTCAAGGTCACGCTGCTAGGGCTGGGCAGCACGGATTCATATCCAGTCTAACCCTATGTGCTATACATTGTAACTGATTTTCACTAACCACTTCGCAAGAGAGTAATTCCTGGCCTGACAACAAATGACTTTTCCTGGATATCAAGCCTTTTCTGAGTAAGGTATTATTAATATTTATTTTTCATAAAAATAAAAATATACATATAGACAAATTTATAAAACTGAGTAAGTTATATCAGTCATTCTCTAAATCTTAGTCTGAAGACTAAAATTAACTATTGTTGCATAGCACTTTAGATGTCAAGTGTTTTCCTTAACTTATAAATCAGTGTTTAAGGAACTAGGGGGAGGTGGCTGTCTACCAGCTGGATGATGATTCTGGGGCAAGTGAAGAACAGTGATTGCCAGTCCACTCCAGCAGTTCCCAGGTCTGCTGCACAACGGGTAGCCTCACAACTAGCATGAGCTTAGGCCACCCTAAAGGTGATGACAGACAGACACTGCTGAATGCTTGAGTGTTTCCCCTACACTAGAGCAGGTTCAAGAGTGCACATGCTGTCAACATCTGAATGCACATGAACCTACCTGCCTGAGACAACAGTGTCAAGACCCAGCTGGACAACTCAAGGCCACCTCAGCGTCTGTGTGTGACAATACTTTTGTTTTAGGATATTTTCGAAGGTAGTTAAGTATGGTGGCACACACCCACAGAATCACTTCAGCCCACAAACTTGAAACCAGTCTGGGTAACGCAGTAAGACCTCGTTTCAAAAAAAAAAAAAAATTTTTTCCCCCCTTTTCATTGGTAACATTTAGTAAAAGAAAAGGGCTGGGGATGTGGCTTGGTGGTTAATTACCCTTGAGTTTAAGCCCTGATATCAAAAGAAAAGAGCAGGGCTGGGGTTGTGGCTCAGAGGTAGAGTGCTCGCCTAGCACGTGCAAGGACCTGGGTTCGATCCTCAGCACCACATAAAAATAAATAAATAAAGACATTGAGTCCAAATAAATAAATAAACAAACAAATAAGAAAAGAGCAGGGAGGGGCTGGGCACACTGATCCATGCTTATAATTCCATCTATTCAGGAAGCTGAGGCAGGAGGATTGAAAATTCCAGGCCAGGGGCTGGGGTAGAGTGCTCGCTTCGCCTGTGGAAGGCACTGGGTTCGATCCTCAGCACCACATAAAAATAATATAAAGGAATGTGTCCATCTACAACTAAAAAATATTAAAAAAAAAAAAAAAAAAGAAAAAGAAAAATTCCAGGCCAGCCTCGGCAACTTAGCAAAACCCCATCCTAAAAAAAATTTTTTAAATGGGCTAAGGATATAGCTCAGTGGTAGAGCACCGCTGGGTTCAATCCTCAGTACCAAGAAAGAAAGAGGAGATGCCAGGTGTGGTAACCCACACTTGTAATCCCAGAAGCTCGGGAGGCTGAGGTAGGAGGATCATGAGTTCAAAGCCAGCCTCAGCAACTTGGCAAGGCCCTAAACAACTCAGTGAGACCCCATCTCTACATAAAATACAAAAACAGGCTGGAGATGTGGTTCAGTGCCACTGAGTTCAATCCCCAATACCAAAAAAAAAAAAAAAAAAAGAAGGAGGAGGAGAAAAAGGAGGAGGAAGAGGTAAAGGTGTGGGGTGGAGGGAGAAAAAGAGGAAGAGGAAGAAGAGGAGGAGGAGGAAGAAAAAAAGGCAGGGGCAGATAACACAAGAGTGGAAGCCACATCAGTACCACACAATGGGGAGATGCAGGGATGTTGTCCACCTGATTGCTGGTGACGATCTGTTAGGATTACTCAACAAGACACGATGAATCAAGAGAAAACTGCACCAACAGAAACAGCATGTTAAGAGGTAATTCTGTTAACTGCAGGGTCATTTTAACATGTATGATGGCAATATCTGTGCTTATTCTTCAATGCTCTACCATTACACTGGATAATATGTGGAACTCAACTTCCTCATCTATCAAAAGTGAACCAGAGCCACCTTGCAGACTTTCCAAGGGCTGTGGCTGATGCACCTCCGATAAGCTTGCCACACTGCCTGTTCAACAAGCCACAGGTCATTTCAGAGTGTTTGCTATTTCAAGGGTCCTTTCAGGGGATTTCTAAGAGGGGCAAGTTAAAAAATACTTCATAGATAACAATTATCCTTAAAGTATAGAGGGGATTTAACCTAGAGCTTCACACATATTAGGCAAGCATTGAGCTATACCCCTAGCCCACAACCAGAAATTTCCTAAAGGATGCATCAAGAAAAATCCAGTAAAAATTATTATAACTGGCAAAAACAAAACCAAACTCCCTAAACCAAGAAACAAATAAACAAAAACCCTCAGATTTTAATAACAAACCCTATAATAGTCCCTGGCACCAAAACATACTTTGTTATAAGGTCAGTGAAGTGGCATATGCCTATAATTGCAGCACTCAGGAGGCTGAGGTGGGAGGAACATTTAAGTCCAGGAATTTGAGACCAGCTTGAGCAATACAATGAGCCCCCGGCTCAAAAAAACCCAACTAACCCCCTTCCAAAAAAAAAAAAAAAGGAAGACAGACAGATATATTACCAGAGGGGAATAATATCTGGTAATTTAGCCAGGCATGATCACCACACCTATAATCCCAGTGACTCAGGAGGCTGAGGCAGGAGGATGACAAGTTCTGGGCCAGCCTGGGCAACTCCACCAGATTCTGTCTCAAAGTAAGAAATCAAAAGGGCTAGTTTCAATCCTCAGTACAGAGGAGTAGGGTGGAGGTATGTCAAAAATTATGTAGTTTGTAGTCTTTGACCCAGCATTTGTTTTAGAAAAACCCTTTCACAAGAAGACACTACTATTTAATAAAGAAAAATCTCATGGGACTGCCTAGTTAAAACCCAAACATTTGCTATGCTATTAATCCCTTCTAATAATAGAAGGAAATAAAAGGCAAGCACAGTACACACTCCCCTTGCAGAGCTAAGGCCACTAATACTCAGCACTCACCTCCATTCAGAAGAGAAGGTCTGACAAGAGCCCACACTCTGGGATCCCGAGGCCCCTCTATTCAGTTCTTGGCCCTTAAAGTAACTCAGTTTTAATGTGATGCATAATTTGGTTCTGTTCATTTCCATCTCCACCCCAACCAGTGAAAAGAATAGCCGAACACAGGGGCAGAATTCTCTAAGAGGACGGTCACTCACTCTTCTTCCCCAGAGATAGCCGGAGGGTGGAGCACAGCTGATAGGAGGCTGGCCAGTCAGCATTCCCACCCTCTGATTCACCAGGTTTGCAACTTTATGACCAATCAGCAATGGAGAGACTTTACATCTCATGTTCAATGTAGAACAATTAAAAGGACAATAAAATGACAACCCATGATGATGAGTGAGGTTCACTTACATTCACAGAGCACCCACAGTGTATCACTTCTAAAAATATTTGTTGGGTTTGCTCTGTCAGGGATAAATGACAAAGTTCTCTGCCACAGAACTAACTTTTACAAATCACTTATATAAGAATGATTTTGGAATGAAGTGAAACCTTAGTGTATAGTCAGTCCTGAAGACACCTGAAGAAAAAACTGACCAGTCAGGTGGGGTGGCCATGCATCAAGAGGC